>NC_056735.1:1088368687-1088681187 GCF_019279795.1 Protopterus annectens | reverse complement strand
AAATGTGTAGCAATGATGATCACTGGGAATGGAGAAGATGATGAACCTTAGGATTTTGTTTTTGGTGACTTGCAGTCTATGGGTTTTGTTGTAAAAGTAGGGCATTTTAATGGTAGGCAATATTCTATTCTAACAAAATAATATTATAGTTTGCTAAGAGTCTAGGACCTCCCAAAGTCATTCTCCATGGCCTACTGATCAAGTTAGAGTTTGTGCCACCCAGGGACGTCTTTGAGTTCACCGCCCTTCCTCCCTCACAAAATCATGGTCGAATGGGGTCCCCCATACACAACCCTTCCCCCCTGCAGCCATTCCAGTGTCCCATTACCTGATTATTTTACCCCATTTACCATAAACATTGTAATGTGTATACTGCTTTACTTCTACTACGATTATTTGGATTTCATTTAAAACTTTTATTTTAGATTTTATAGCACATCTGCTAAACAAAGCAATAAAGTCTCACAATGAAAATAGAATAAGCATTAAAACTTCTCTGCCCTTGAAAGTAAACTCACATTCATTGAAATGGCATTGGAGCCCACTTTAAAAAAAAATGCATCTGGCCAGTGATGGATAAAGATTACCTTTGGGCTGTTTTCAAGTCATAGGCCCCTTGCACACGCAACATGCGCATGTTCATCGATGGTCCTTCCTGACTGTATTAAGTTACATTCCCTGAATAATAAAATCCACTTCTTAGAGCGAGTTTTAAATTTATTGTTTTGAACATTTTCCCCCTTAAGCAGTGAAACAAAATGCATGAACTAATGATAAAATTGCCCAATTCCGAACATTTCCACCATAAAAGTCTACTCAGACTTCTACAATCCACCAGTATCAGTAAACATGCACAATATCTGTAGAAGTGAGTCATCTAAATAATTCCACATTAAAGAGATGTGTAACTAATGAAGAGGTTGCTGCTAGCAAACAACTTTGAATTTCATTGTTTCATCTGCAAGTAAAGTGCCTGTTGCCCTTGAGGAATAAATTGCCTGTTGCATTAAAAAAATAAGATAGTGTGACACCCGTGCCCTGACCCAGCAATCAAGGAGCCTCAATCCTCACCACTAACACCAGAGAGGGGCATCTCATTTAGGGGAAAAGGATAACAAATCCACACAGTAAAGTGCATTTTCCCTTAAGAACACACAGAGATCACAGTTAGTCCTGGGGCTGGTCGCTGCCTTGCTCCCCAGGTCCCCAGTAAGACTCCCCACTGGCACAGCTATAGGGTCCAGATCTCAGCCTAGTGGGCAAGCTAAAACCTCTAGCACCCTCTCTGTCCAACCAGTGCTTTGTGTCCCTGCCCAAGTCGCTGACACACACACACACACACACACACACACACACACACACACACACACACACACACACACACACACACACACACACTTTGAGATAAGAGTTTATACAACCACACAGACACTCCTGAGGAAGGCTGGCACAGGTTCTCCAGCTGTGCCTCTTTCTTCCAGACTATACAGTAGTACCAGCTGCCACCACCCACTAATATTTATCAGCTACTCAAAGGCCCTTTAAAAGGGTGTCCAATTGTTACTGTGCAATATTATTATCCAGTTGGTATGTACAGTTTTACCAAAGGCATACAAGTAGTCTAAAGAGCTTAAATTATCTCTACACAAACCAGCCACAGTTAAAAGGTTTTAAAATATTTAATAATAAATAATTAAAACCACAAGACAATACTTTCTACTACACAGACAGTGCTAGTCAAGAGTTCAGAAATCACACAGAAATACTTAAAATAAATTTGTAGTACAGTTCTGACATCACAGAAAAACACTTAGTCTAATCTTTATAGCTTCTAGCTATCTACAAGAAAACACACTTCTAAAATAACTTACATAAGACAACAGGCAGAGTGCTGAGTTAGATGTTCAGACAAAAATGCTTAATAATCTCTGGTTCTCACTGTTTAAATTGAAACTGCAGTTCTGATAAAACATTACATCATTTCACACTTTCTTGGTATTCCCAGGATGACAGAAACTGCATTTACATTCTTTTACACTTTCTGGTCATTAACTTTATTCTTAAAACAATAGGCAGGAAGCCTTCATCTAGCCGGCCTGAAGCTGACTTGTAAACATCAAAGGCAGTGATGAAATCATTTTAATTTCAAAGGACCAACAAGAAATGTGTGACTTAGCTTTCTTTACAGCAGAGGGCAATGTTACCTCATAGTTTTAAGTTCAATATTTCACAGTAGTTACAAATGATAGAATTATGTACCAAATTCTATTTGACTAGGCAGCAGCCTTCACCCATCTCTACCAATCTTCACAGCTAGTAATATTACAATAGGGAATGGATGGCAAGCTGATAACAGGTTCATAGTTACTAGGTATCTCCACCGAAGAAGACATTCTCAGGACAACAGCATCCATCCCCTTTAAAAGTACAACACAGTACAGTATCTGCAATCCATCTACATACTGTGGGAATAGAACCCACAGTCTTCTGCAGCAAAAAGAATATTCTACCTGTTGTGCTACTAACAACACAGACTAGACATCAGCGGTAGAGAAGTTTAGTGCTGCTTAAGAACTGTTCAGCACAATAAATCTGGAAAAAGCCAAAATTTATTTTGGGGGGAAGCTCCAAAACCAGACACACATTTTAAACATTGCTTGTATAATCTTAGAAAAGTTGCAGAATAAAATGATTTGTGTTAGGAAGACTGAAACTTAAATGGCTAGTTAATTCAGTTCTGACTAATTTGCTAGAAAACCACAAATTTTAAGAGGAACAGACCAAAGAGCCAAGCATTTCAAATACTGAATACAAGTGGTGGTATGAGTAGGGAATTCAGGTTCTTGTACCTAAGGTACAGGGTTTGAGCCTGAGTAACACTCACTAACTACCTGGTATACTTAACTGGGCCATTACACACACACACACACACACACACACTCCAAACGAAGTTCATCTGTCTCAATCAATGTCAAGTTTAGCAGCATCCACCTGGGTAGCCAAAATTGGGTTATTATGATCCACAGCAGTCCTTTTTATTCTAGCAATGAACCAGGGGCACTTTTATCACCACATCATCTTGACATCTTTCACCAATTATATACACAGTTATAAACTCCAGAACATGACTTCAGATTATCGGTAATGAAACTATGTTGCCACGCTGTGAGCAAAAAACCTGCACAGCCATATAAAGTTTATCTTGAAACTGCAGGTAAAAAGTGCGAAAGAGACATCTGGTCTGGTCTCCACCCCAGCCCCACCATGCACACACCTTGAACATAATGAAAGTCTCTTTCTAGTACAGAGAGTTCACGTGTTTAAGTTCAAGCACGACGTCTCAAACGTGAACAGAAAAATAGTATGGCTGTCTTCCCCCATGCCAAAGTGATGCATTGTACACCAAAAAGAGGTTAAAGTCACATATCCCCAGCTCTCTGTTAGCTTGCAGCCTTTGTGACTAAAAAGAAAATAATTTGCAGATGGTTTGCCACATCTGTCCCTTCCAGCAGCCATTGTAAAGACCTCAGAACTTGCAGAATTATTACAAAAAGTGGAGGTATATTGGAATACAAAAGTGGAGGAAATAATAAACATTCAAATGACTGACTGGTAAATGTGCTTTTTCAAATATGGTCCTTATTTTTCACAATTAAATCAGTAAATGTATTTTACACGAGTTACCTGTGACTAAGCAACTCCGCTCCATTGACAATACTAGTCACCCTATGAAACTTTAGGACACTGTCACTGTGTAACTTGTATTACCTGACCCGGTCTGTTAATGAATTGTGTGCAAAACAGATATTAACCCTGACTCAGTATCATAAATGTGAATAATGCACTGCAGTGCCACTGTGCCAGATAAGAAAAGCACACACTACAGTAAATCAACAAAAAGTGTACAGCAAATGTGTGGGATGGTTACTGTTTGCACTCTGATGAACAGGAAGCTGATAAACCAATTTTGATAACAGCCAATGGTTGAAGTGCTGGCAGTTACAGGGAAAGAAGCAGATGGTAAAACACTGAAGTTATGCTGTGTATTGCCTATGACGCCCCCCCCACACACACTTTTACAATCCGCATTATGCAATATCAAATTCGTTAAACAGCTTCACACCACTAGAGCAAAATTAACTATGGCTACAGCTGACTGTAGTTGTTATACACACTAGAACAGAAGCATAGGAGATGTGAACAGACTGAAAGACATGTTTTTTACTGTACCTTCACATTCCCAAGATAAGTGCCAGTGAGTCAGAAGAGATTCACTTCTTGACAAAGCCTTTACTCTAATCAGGTCATTAAATGACTTCAGTACACAGAATGACACACGCGCCTCAACTAATTTGCTACACCAAGCCAATAACAGAATTAAATTCATACTCTTTTTATGGAAGTTGCCTATTTAAAGTTGACTGGCCTAATTTCCCTGGATTGTACAAGAATTATACAGAAGGCAAGTGCTGGACGGAAGTAATATGCCGTTTTTAAAAATAAAAAGTGTGCAGGGCAGGCTGCAGCAGATTTCAGAATCGTTTCTGATGCCTTTGCTGGCCTCCCATACAATAATACACATTTTCCTTTTTACTTACCTCAAGGTTTAGGAGGTAATTATTTCCATCCTGTGGGCATAGGCTAGCAGAAGTTAGTCTGTGCAACTGTGCACAGCTCCGGTCCACTGCCTGCTGGTTGGTAAAGTTCCAGTTAACAGCTATGCATTTAGTAAGTCTACTGCTAAGAACCAAAACTGCAGTCAAAAAGACTACTGCACTAAAAGTGTTAATTATTTTCAATCATTATGCTAATGTAACAAAACTGACAATCCAACCACATGAAGACCAGCGAAACACTTGATGTTATGTAGTCCGATCTCACCTACATTCTTACCCGTGGGTTCGGAGCCGAATATCGGCTCCGACTCGGCCAAACCTTTCTAACTCGAAGTCTTCTTTTGGCTGGGCTAAGCAGGTATCCCATGCCGCACTGCTCCATATCCCCAGATCTCGTTTGCCACTCGTGTAGCTCGGACGTGGTCTCGCTCTTGGCTGTGGCTAAGTACCCTTTTTTCTTGTTATTCTGAGAACTTGCTACAAACAAAAAGCTATTTTAATAGCTATTTCTAATTGGTGTTGTGTTGGTATTTCTGTAGTGTGATTGTGGTTTGTGGTATCCCACTAGCTGTTCTATCGGGCTAGGCCCGTTTCAGTTAGAGGACCTAGTCCTTCCCCTCTTGTCCTGTGTTGTTTCGCTTCTAAAACTGTTTGAGTTAGAGGTTTTAGTGTCTGTTTCCCTTCTGTATACGTGGTCAAAAAACATTTTAGTTAGAGGTTTTTAGCCGTAGTCGTCTCCGTGTGTGTCCCTTCTGAGGATTGTGTGTGCTGTGTTGTGAAAAATTTGTTCCTGCGCTTAGTGGTGTTTTGCATGTCTGTGTCGTTTTTCCTGTCAGATAGTGACTTGTTCATTGTTTTGGTATTTGTGATTGCCTTTTTAAAATATGTCCATAGACTCCAAGGAGCACAAACCTTTGGGTTTTAAAAAGTGCTCTAAGTGTGGTTACAAGATGTCCATCACCGATGGGCATTCTGTGTGCGTTTGTCTGGGAGCAATCCATCTGCAGGAGTCCTGCAGCTTCTGCCATGCTTTTAGTCCCAGGGTGCTCCAAGAAAGAAAGAATAAGCTAATTCTAAAGGGACTCTTGGAACCCTCGTTCGAAGAGGTCATGGATTCTGCTTCCAGTTCTAAATCAAAATCCTCAAAGTCAAAAAAAAAAAAAGATCTCCAGCTACTTCAGTTTCCTCGGAGCCACCAGAGAAAGTCACAAAACTTGCTTCGACCTCCTCGGCTCCACTGTCCTTGGGGCCGCAGGAAGTGTTGGTGTTGATGGAACCGGCATCGGCTCCAATTATATTGGAACCTCTTCAGAGCCGATTGTCCAGTATTAGACCAGTGTCACCTGAGAGGAGATCTCGATCTCCCTGTCCTCCAAATCCTCCTGGACTCTTTCAGATGTGGATGTCGATAGGGTGGTGCAGAGGCTCCTTCAGTCACCGGTTTTGGCAAAATTGTTTTCGGCTCTGTCCAAGTCAGCTCCGGAGCCCGTCCCGATACCTTCTTCGATCATTCCTCCTCCGCGCGCATCTCTGTCTTTGGAGCCAGAATGTTCCACTCCATGTGATGTTCCTAGGTCTGTTCTGATGGCCCCAACGGGCCTATCGGTGCCAACATCGGCTCCGACCCAGTCGGCGCCGTCCACAGGGTTCGGGACTCTGGATTCTTCAGTCGGGCCCGATGGGGGACACCTCGGGACACATTTCGGTTCCTAGTTTCCCGCTCAGTGCCTCGGCTCGAGGAACCCCGACTCCTGTCATGGTCTCTGAGGCTGGCCGGTCCTCTGACACGGGGGGGGGGCTGCCTTTGAGGCCATGCGGACTGCGCTGGCCAGATCGTCAGCTACACCATGCGGGTCGGTCATTCTGTCCCCTGCTACTCCGGTGAGCACCTCTGATCACCACCTATCTATAGACAGCGGAGCCCCAAGGCCTAGGAATACCCCCACGAGTGGTCCCCAAGTTTCTGAGGGCCCTTCAGAGTTCCTGCCTGAGGAGCCCCCTAGAAAGAAAACGTGCAAGAGGAAGCACATAGACTCCCAGGATGAGTCTCTCACCTCAGATACTGACCTTGAGGAATCGGAGGGGTCCCCCAAGACATCCTCTGATGTTTCTCAGACATCCTGGAGATATTGAAACAAAGAGGTGACTGGCCGTCCAAAGCCCCCTCCGAGGAGGAGTCAGTCTTCCTGAAGGCCTTTGGTGCTCAGCCCTCCGCCTCCTGGGTGTCCCCCACCCTTTGAGCTCCTGGATTTAATTTGTTGAAGGGTGTGGGAGAACCCTGATTCTGTGTAACCCGTACCCAGGAGACCCAATAAATTTCTTTCTGCTCCCCCGGTTAAGGAGTTTTTGTCCAAAGGAGTCCCTGTGGATGCCATGGTGGTGGCGGCGGCCACTCAGAAGGAAGTAGCAGAGACTTCTTCCTTTGTCCATCCTCCTAACAAGGAGTCTAGGACCATGGACCAGTACGGGAAGCGTACCCTCTCATCAGCAACATTTACATTACGGTTGCTGAACTACCTGTGTCAATTTACTCTGCTCCAGAGAGATCTCCTCATGGAGTTAGGAGATGCTCTTGCGGGTAACGTGCCTGAGGCGGTGGCCCAGACGGTTAACGTCCAGGTGTCTACCCTCAATTCCATCGTTAACTCCTCCATGCGGCTCATTTCATATGCAGCCAAGGGAGCGAGTAGGACAGCAAGCTCAGGAGTCGCCCTTAGAAGGCAAGCCTGGATGTGTCTTTGTCATTTCGTGGAGGCCCTTCAAGTCTTCTTTCACTGACACCCCCTGTGATGGTGGTTCTTTGTTCGGAACCAAAGTGAAAGACACCCTCACCAGATGTGAGCAAGAGGGAAAGACTCTGTCTGCTGTAGAGGTCCATTTTTCCCTTCCCTCTAGGCCGTACCCCAAGGCCCAGAGGGGTGGGAAGACGTGGTTCAAAAAAATCACAGAGGTTTTTTCCTGGTGCACAAGGTGAGTCCCCCTCCAGAGGCAGAGGAGGGGGAAGTTATTCAGGGAGATGCCACCCTAGAAGCAGAGGGGGCCCCCACAATTCGGGAGACCACGATTCCTTTCACGGCTCTCCCTACCATCGTTCCTAATTGGATGCCCGACTGTGCGTTTCCAGAGCCAGTCGGGGGTCGAATATCGTTATACCTGGAAGCCTGGCAAAGCATCACCCAGGACCGATGGGTATTACGAATAATTTCCGGAGGTTATGTCATCCCCTTTTCGTCAGACCCCCCTCCAGTCAGAAAAATCCCGGACGTTCCACCCAAAGGGATCACGCAGCTTCAGAGGTTTCAAAGCAGTTAGGAATGGGAGCCATCCAGCATGTCCCCTCAGACCAGATCCAATTAGGGACTTACTCAAGATTCTTTTTGGTGCTGAAAAGAACAGGGGACCTGAGACCCATATTAGATCTCAGCCAACTGAACAACTATGTACAGAAGTCCAGGTTCCGTATGGTCACACTACAATCGATTCTCCCATTGTTGGGAGAAGAAGTATGGATGTGCTCCATCGACCTCAAGGATGCTTACTACCATGTCAAAATGGACAGGGCATCCAGGAGCCACCTACGCTTCCAGCTGGGAGCCAGTCATTTCCAGTTTCGAGCCCTGCCCTTTGGTCTCACCACAGCCCCCAGGGTGTTCACCAAGTGTATGGCGGTGGTAACAGCTCACTTGAGATGTCAAGGATTCCAAGTGTTTCCGTATCTGGACTGGCTCCTTACCGCCCCCACCAGGCATCTACTAATCCAAACCAGGGATGCTACCATCACTCTCTGTCAGCAGTTGGGCATAACACTGAACTGGGAAAAATCTGCCTTATTGCCCTGACAGCGTGTCATTTTTATAGGTGCAGAATTAGACACCGTTCAGATGCGAGCCTTTCTACCGCAGAGAAGAATCAGAGTCTTACAGCAACAGGTGCACGCCCTGCTACCCCTGAGGAAAGCGCAGGCAAGGTGGTTTCTTCAACTCCTGGGGACTATGGCAGCAACAATTAATGTTGCTCCCTCTAGCGAGATTCCACATGAGGCTCCTTCAATGGCTCCTCTTTGCTCAATGGTCTCTCCAAAAACTTCCACTTTCCCACCCTATTTTGCTCATGGACAGATGCAAACAGGATCTCAGTCGGTGGCTTTGCACCAACAATCTGAACAGGGGAAAACCCTTTATTCCACCAACCCCGGTTGCCACAGTGACCACACACACCTCCCAGATGGGGTGGAGGTGGCATTATCTCAGCAGGACAGTCCGAGGGATGTGGCAAGATCACGAGATACATCTCAATATCAACGTCCTAGAGATGAGAGTGGTGCTACTTGCATTGCAGGCACTTGAGAGCTTTCTTACCTCTAGGGACTTTTGCAATACACTCGGACAACATGTCAGTGGTGTGGTATCTGAACAAACGGGGGAACCAGATCATACCCCCTGTGCAGAGAGGCCATGCGAGTGTGGCAGTGGGCAATATCTTCCCAGCAGTCTCTGGTGGCAACGCACATTCCGGGGAAGTCCAACGTGATAGCGGACAGGCTAAGCAGAGCTATTCTGATGCCTTACGAGTGGTCCCTGAATCGTCTAGTTGCAGAACGAATCTTCAGCATATGGGGTCAGCCTTGCCGCAACCTTTTTGCCAGCCCCCTCAATGCCAAATGCAGCAGCTACTTCATGCTGATCCCCCCACAGGGGGAGTCACCCAGGGGCGCTCTAGTTCACGATTGGCTCTCTGGCCTGCTTTATGCTTTCCCTCCGTTTCCCTTGCTATCAAAAGTGATTCAGAAAGCGCAATCCTTGGGAAGCAAAATGATTCTGATTGCTCCACACTGGCCTCGTTAAGTCTGGTTCCCCTTTCTCCACCCCTACATTGTGGACACACCTTGGACTCTGGACCCACAACCAGATTTACTGACACATGTCGGGACAGTTCCACCCCTCTCTGCGGACCCTCCGGTTGACAGCCTGGCTACCCCACTTCCGTCGTTAGTTAGGCTTCATCACTTTTCACCTGAGATAGTTCTTATTTTATCTTCCTCTCATAAGCCCTGTACTAGGAAGATTTATTCTAGCAAATGGAAGAGGTTTTCTATTTGGGCTCATACCCAAGGAATTGACCCTTACACAGCCCCAATTGCTTCAGTCTTGGAGATTTTGTCTATGCTTTTCCATCAGGGCTCAGCGTCAGCTACCAGTAAAGTTCAATTGGCAGCGATTTCTAACTTTCATGTTGCTAATTAGCCTAGTCTGATGGCTCACAGACTCTGTAAGGCATTCCTGAAGAGCACTCTGTTATTCCATCCTCCGGTCTCAGAACTTATCATGCCCTGGGATCTAAATTTTGTCCTGCAAGCCCTTACTTCACCACCCTTCAAGCCTGCAGCTACCTATGACTTAAAATTATTGACCTGGAAAACTGCCTTTTTAATAGCCATCACATCAGCCAGGCGAGTTTCAGAAATTCATGCTCTTTCTATCAAACCTCCATACTTGATCTTTCATAAGGACAGGGTTTCTCTTAGATCAAACCCTTCCTTTCTTCCTAAAGTGGCGTCCATATCTAATTTTAATCAATCTATTGAGTTGCCAGTATTTGTTCCCCATTTTTCAAACAAGGCAGAATTTAAATTTCATCAATTGGATGTACACAGACACTTATGTTTCTATCTGCACCGAACTTCAGATCTCCGAAAATCTGATTAACTGTTTGTCTCCTTTTCGGAAAATAAAATTGGGTCCCCTGTCTCCAAAATCACCCTATCCAGATGGATATCCAGCTGCATCTGTTTTGCTTATTCCTCAGGAGGTAAAGATCTACCGTTTCTGGTCAAGGCTCACTCTACTCGGGCTGTATCTACATCTACAGCCTATCAAGCCAGATTGTCTGTGTGATATTTGTGCGGCAGCTACTTGGGCATCTCCTCACACAGTTATTACTCATTACAAGTTGGACGTGGTATCTAGGGGCAGGTCTTCTTTGGTTCCACAGTACTCAGGAGTATCTTCCTATGAGCCTCCCAGGATGGTATGTGTTAGGGACGCTGTCCCACGGGTGAGAATGTAGGCGAGATTGGACTACATAACATCAAGAAGTTATATACTCACCATAACGTTCGATGTATGTAGTCCATCTTGCCTCACATTCTTACTTACCCTCCCACCTTCCCCCTTCCTGGAGGATCTGGAGGTTAGGTCTGATTTATAGAGTTCCCTTCACCTTTAGTTTATTCTTCTTTACTTGGATGTTGTTATGCATGGGGTATGAATGAGTGTTCGCAGCAAACTAGATCTGGGGATATGGAGCAGTGCAGCATGGGCTACCTGCTTAGCCCAGCCATTAGAAGACTTCGAGCTAGAAAAGTTTGGCCGAGTTGCTCCGAACCCACGGGTAAGAATGTGAGGCGAGATGGACTACATACATCGAACGTTATGATGAGTACATAACTTCTTGTTTCTGCTTTATTGTTGGAGGTGTACTTGCTAAAATAAGTGCCATAATAATAGGTTCATAGGTTGGTACTGGGCTATCTGCCCGAAGGCATATATTAGCCCAGCCACATTGTGCGGTATTCACCGCCCCTTTAGTAGTTCCTTAGACCCTTGTACTAGCAGCTAGTACCCTTGGCCCCTATCTAGTAGTGCTGTTGGTGTGTTCCCGGTGTGAACTTTCTGTTACCCATCCAAGGTTCCTCTTGAAGAGTGATAGTGAGGGGCTCTGTCTTATGTAGATCGGGACTCTGTTCCATAGTAAGGGAAGTCTCTGCGAAGGGAATCTATTCCTCCAGCATGTTCTATTCATTGTTGTGTTGAGGTTTATATCCCTAGAGCATGTAGCTTGAGTAGATTTGGTTTTGCTAAGATGGAGCTTGTTCAACAATTCTGGGTTGGACATGGCTCTGTACGTTAGACAGAGATCGCCTCTGAGAAAGCGGTATGCAACAGAGAACAGTCTTAGCTTTTTCAATTGTGCTGCATAGGGCAACTGTTTGAGGCCAGTAATCCTCTTGGTTAGGTACCTCTGTGGTCTCTCCAGCTGCTGGAGATGTCTAGCCAGGTACATTCCAATTGTTGCATTGTACTCAATAATGGGTCTGATGAGGGCAGAGTAGAGGGGCACCATTACATCCTTAGATCTTGATGCAAACCCTTTCTTGATCAGATGGGTCACATAGAAGGATTTTCTAACCACTTTGACAATATGGTTATCAAAGGAAAGCTGACTGTCTACTTGGGTCCCTAGATCCCTTATTTCTTCAGATTTCAGGGGATTACCTCCTATGTTGTAGTTTGCAGGTACTATGTTTTTTCCAAAGGGGATTACTATGCATTTGTTTGCATTTAGCTTGAGACCATGGCTTTGACACCATGCATCAGTCTCATTTAGGCCCTTCTGGAGGATCTCCATATGTTGACTGAGGAGTTATCATGTCTGATGGATAGGGATTTTTCTGGTTACACTGCGGCTGGCTGGGGGCTGTGGGTGACATGTGGTGAATGCAAACCCAAGGAGGAGAAAGTGGCAACAATCAATGATCAGTTCACCACTGTCTGTTCATCTCAAATGGTGGCAATGCTCCAGTGACGGCAGGAAGAGCAAGAACTCCTCAACTCATCTCCGCTAGCTTTCACCTCTCTCTTCACCCGTCCCAGGTGCAGTTCTGGCTTAAGCAGATTGTTCACCGAAACCAAGGAGGAGAAACTGCTACTGCCGTTAGAAGAGTTTGCATTCAAGGATTGCCCTCACGTACTTGGGTGCTGTGTACAGGATGACATTGCCTATATATTGGAAAATTCAGTAAGACTTTTTAGTACTGAGGTACGAATACTGTGCGCAGTGAGTCCGTTCTCATTTTCACAGTAATGTATTCTATTCACCTGTCAGAGAATACCTGGGAAGGAAGAAAGGCTAGTGGTGTGACACACCAGGGACTTTCGTCGTATGTATGCATCAGTATTCAGGCACTGCTGTGTTTTGTTCTGTTTTACTTTAGTTTAAGTGAGTGTAGCTTAATCTTTGCAGACGTGCATTAGTTCTAACTTCTGAAGTTTTTAAGTTTAATCAGGGATGGTTATAATGAATGAGAATATGTGTTTATGCATCCTAAAGTACGATAATGTTTTGTTAAAACCTACCCCTTTAGTGAGAAATTCTCTGGGGGGAAAAAAGCACAATGCTACCTCGCCACTAACTGCATACTTCGGGATTCAAAAAGGCCACTCGGGAATTCGTGGCACCCCACTATTTTGCCCTTAAAACTAGGAAATACCGAGGAATTCTGTACGGTTGAGATGTCTTTGTGTATGTATATATATATATATATATATATCTATATATATACACACAAATACATACATACATGTATACATACATGTATACATATGCACACACGCACTTAATATTTCTGAGGAAAGGGGCATACTCAAAATTGTGGTTCAGTGAGTTTGCCTTATGGTCATATCCTTTGCTTTCTGTGAGAAGGCAAACTTGTGGTCAGCAGCAGTAATTTTATAGCATAACCTACAATTTGCTGTAGTCACCTTTCAGTGTAGCTTGGTTTAACATGGGTCATAACTGCGCCGGGGTAATACATCTTTAGCCTAGTGTGTGAGGTGTGTAGAGGACCAAGTGTGTTTGGCTTAGATGTTAGTGAATAGTAATAGATTTAATCTCGTTACTAGAACTGTCAGACCCCCCCCCAAACTCCTAGTGCACAGGTAAAAATTACAGATGCACTTGGTGACCTCCATAAATGAATAGAAGATGCTGTGTGTTATGCTCCACTTACAGCAAAATTTGTGGTAGACATTCTCTGCATGAGGAGATAAGCCTGAGCCATTCTAGAGTGTCATAATTCTTTTATTGGCTGGCTGGAAGGCTATTTATATTGCCTGGAAAATATGTTTACTACATCGACAGTCTAATTATCCAAGGTTATGGTGAGTGTCCTCACACAACTGTGCTTTCTTGCATTATAGTCTAATCCCTAGTTTTGAGATTGTGACATTAATTAGTATTGTTTCTGCAGGTCACAGCTGCATAAATATGAAAATGCAGATTTTCAGTATAGTTATTTCTTCCATGGTTCAGTTTTTGCATGTATATTTGAATTCTTAAGTGTTCAGCTGTCCTCTGAGATTTCACACTGTAGCTACAATAGCAGGGTTCAGTTGTAAGCAACAAATAAAGTAAACAAGATGACATCATTTAATGTTTTCCTAAACGCACAGTGTTTTTATTATTTTATGTCATTCAGCTTTTTCTCAGGGTTGGGCTTAGCTTTGTGAAGCCTCTTTCCTTGTTTCAGGCAGAGGTTGGTTTCTAGAACAAAAACTTAAACATTAGGTTATATCATCTTGTATGTTCATCGTGTTTCACTGTTCCATTCATTACTCTTGGGTTATCCTGCTGGCAGGCTACCCGCAGTCGGCCTAAATTCCAAAGTCTTGGTCTGGTGTCGGTTGCTGTCGCCTCTTCCCTGACGTCAGTGCGCTAGGGGTATAAAAGATGCAGCCGACGCCATTTTCTTCAGTCTTTCTTGCCGCGCGGTGCCAGAAGCAAAAGCAGTTCGCAAGTGCCGGTCGGCTGACTCCTGAGATTTTCAAAATCGAATTTCAGATCCGATCCGAAGTCTTCTTTAAAGCTAAGTACCCCGTTAGGGAAACTGTTTTCTTGCTCCAGACCGATGTCAGAAAAAGTTATCAATTGTATTTCTTGTAGGAAGCAAATACCTCATAAGGATTTTCATTCTTACTGTATTCCTTGCCTACGCCCTGACCACGACGTTGCTAGTTGTCGGTTTTGTGCTAGATTTAACCAACCCACTATTAAGCGTTGGTACGATTTTGCATTTCATTACTTTGGCCGAAGGTTTAACTATATAATGCCGTCGGAACAGCCGATGACCGGAGTTCATACAAAGCGCAAGGAAAAAGAAAAGGACAGGCATCCGAGGTCCAAAACAGATGACAAAGCCTCTTCTAGGCCAGTCGCCGGTTCTCAGTGAGGCGCTTTCGCAGCCCCTGACACCCGTTACCTCATAGCCACAGGCCGCCTCTGACTCCCACGTGGAGACAACTAGACCTCTGGATACTCTAGGTATTGGGCCTTCGGAAACTAATCCCTCAGATGGGTCCAGAGCCGCTGAGGAGGCATCAGCTTCTGAGGATGTTTTCAGACCTACACAGCTTTACATCAAGCCAACTTCAGCATCCAAGACAAAGACTAAAACAGCTTTAAAGACAAGGAAACAAGTACAGCATTCTCCAGGACAGACTTCCATGCCTAAGAAACAGATGCTCAAAATAGCCGAAGACCTAATTACTTTGATCAGGGGTTCCCATCCCCCTCCTGATAAGAGGCCTAGGCAAGACACTGAATGTGATTCCTCTGATCAGGTTTCCATTTCCTCGGACTCTTCTTCAGAACAGGGATACTCTATTCCTCCCTATGAGGATTCTGATGCTGAAGAATCTATTCCTTCAGCTTCTCCTTCTGAGGATTATTCCTTTGGGGAAACCCTGCATACTATGAAGGGAGCATTTCCACTGAGAGAGCCAAGATTACTCAGAATCTAAGAAAAGGCTCAGAGACTTTCTTTTACTACCTCAGCACAGACCTCTTGCTATTCCACCTGTTCTAGACATTGTAGATGATGTATTTTCAGAGTCCGGACTGTCTCTTTACCTCCTGCTCCTGTTAAGCCAGTTAGATACTACAGGGTTCCAGATTCTCATAAATTTCTATATAAAAACCTGCTGCTGACCTAGAAACTATATCTCAGGGTCACAAAGGGGTCAAGGCCTCTACTGCAAAAAACCCTGTCCCCACAGATAGAGATTCAGGAGCACTGGACAGATGGGGGAAAAAAGTTTACACTTCTGCTACCTTGGCTGTAAGGGCTTTAAATTGTCAGTTTCATATGCTTAAATATCAGCAATACTTAATGTCTCTGCTAAAACAGAAAATGTTGACAAATTCTGAATGTTCTGAGAACAAGGAAATGCAGGATTTATTGCATGCAGCTGAACAAGTGGGAAAGCATACTTTACAATGTGGTTTTGATTCACTGGAGGCCTCTTGCAGGGCCGCTGTTACAAGTTCTGTCATTAGAAGGCATGCTTGGTTAAAGGAACAGATTCTGCCTGATCATGTTAAAGCAAAATTATTGGATGCTCCATTACAGCATGATACCTTGTTTGGTGTTAAGGCAGAAGAGATGTTGAAGAAAATGTAGAATAAAGCTAAATTTATGCAGGCAGTAAAGGATTTCTTAGAGGTACAGCCACCCAGATTTAGCAGGAACTGGCCTTCTAAAAAATTGGTCCTTTCCCATGTCAGACAGGCCACAAAGAGGCAGATACAGACTCCCTAGAGGCAGACAACAGCCCCAGGGCTCATACAGGCCCAAACAATGGAGTGCTTCTACCTCCAAAGGCGGAGAAGACAAATCACAGCCGTATAGGAAACAGTCCCAATGACTTCTCTCTGGCAATGCCAAGCTTTTATCTTTTGGCAGCACCCTTAGGGGGAAAGCTAGCACTTTTTTCACAAAATTGGCACATGATCACCCAGGCCAAATGGGTCTTAAATATAGTCTCTCAGGGCTACATGTTCCACTTTCACACCCTTCCAAAGGCAAAAGGTATGCCAGACCTGCCACGCAATCCGTGGGCAGAGGCACAAAAACAAGTTTCATCTCTCATGGACATGAGGGCTATTCAGCCAGTGCCACAACAAGAGCAGGGACAAGGATTTTACTCAAAACTTTTCTTAGTACCAAGAAAGGACAAAGCATGGAGACCAATTCTAGACCTGTCTATTCTAAATACTTTTCTGGATGTTCCAAAATTCAAAATGTTGAGACTGCAGCAGCTTCTGCCCATGCTGGGCAAGAAGTCTTGGCTTGTAACTTTGGACCTCAGAGGCATACCTGCATGTCCCAATCAGACAATCTTGCAGAAAATACCTCAGATTCATAATTGGCGCAATGCACTACCAATTCTCTGCACTGCCCTTTGGCTTATCTACTGTGCCCAGGGTCTTCACAAAACGCCTGGCACCAGTAATTGCATTTTGCAAACAGAGGAATTCAAATATATCACTACTTGGACGACTACCTTATTCAAGCAGAGACCAAAGACATTCTACTAAAGCATCTGGCATTTGTAAAAAGATTACTAATTTGCCTAGGGTACACAGTAAACGAAAAGAAATCAAAACTAGTACCCTCTCAAGAGATAATATTCCTGGGTGCAAGCTTAAATGCAACTGCCCCAGATGGCTTATCTCACGCCAGACAAAGGCAACTGACTTCTTACTTCGAAAGCATGGCAACAAAGACCCAGTTATCTGCAAGAAAAATTCTGCAGGCTCTGGACTACATGGCGTCCTGCATTCTGCTAATTCCATATGCAAGACTGCATATGAGGAAACTACAATGGTATCTAAAAAGTTTGGACTCAACATTGCCACAGCCTGGAATCATTAATTTCACTCATTCCCTGTCTGCAACAGGAGTTTCGATGGTGGGCACAGGCCTGTCACCACAACAAGGGACAGCCATTCACTTTACCCACAGCCAGGCAAACACTAACAACAGGCAAACACTAACAACAGATGCATCAGATTATGCCTGGGGGCCCACATGGCAGGAAAATGTATTCAGGGCACATGGCCCGCAAGCCAAAGGCATCTTCACTTCAATCAAAAAGAGATGCTAGCTGTACAAAATGCCCTTACAGCCTTCAAGGACCTACTTCATCCAGGACAGCTGCTGGTAAAGATGGACAACACCACAGTCATGTGGTACATAAAGAAGTAGGGGGGCACACATTCCTACCCCCCTCTGCAGACAAGCCATGATTTTGTGGAACACAGCATTGACCTACCAAGTACACCTGCAAGCAGAATTCCTGCCAGGAAAAACAAATGCTCTGGCAGATGAACTAAGCAGAAACCTCATGGATCCTCATGAGTGGAAACTAGATCCACAAATCTTCAACATGATAACAAGGAAATGGGGACACCCAGACACAGATCGTTTTGCCTCCCCCCACAACTGCCAACTTCAGAGATTCTGCACAGGGACTTATCACAAACAAGCATGGAAAGTGGATGCTTTGTCTTTCAGCTGGAACAACCTCACAGTATATGCCTTTCCTCCACTGCCTCTCCTCCTCAAGGTACTCCTAAAGGTCAGGCAAGAGAAGCCACAAATGATACTAATTGCCCCGGATTGGCCACGCCAACACTGGTACCCAATCCTAAGGAGCTTATTTCAAGGCCCAGCCTGGACGTTGCCTCAAATTCCTCATTTACTGACCGAACAAAACAATCAGATCCTGCACAGCCAACTCAGAACCCTAAATCTAGCTGCATGGCGGATAGTGTGACCATTCAGAATACACCTCTCTCTAAAGCAGTTATGGATGTTATTTTGGAGGCCAGGAGGCCCAGCATCAGAAAATCTTATGCAGAAAAATGGAAGAGATTCTGTGCTTGGAACCAGGCACAAGGAATTGACATGCTTGTTCCAAATATTCCTCAGATTTTACAATATCTAACTGAGATGCTGGACAAAGGCCTATCCTTCTCATCAGTTAAGATCCATGCCTCTGCCATTTCAGTCCATTACAATACGGACCCACCTATTTTTTCACATCCATTGCTTAGGCAGTACCTCAGCGGGGCCAAAAACATAAGACCTCCAAGGAGAGCACCAGTACCTGCATGGGACCTCAATTTTGTCTTGGAAAAACTCACACTGCCTTCTTTTGAGCCAGCCAATACAGCTGAGATAAAATTCTTATAATGGAAAACAGCTCTGCTCCTAGCAATAACTTCAGCAAGAAGAGTCTCAGAGTTACAGGCATTAATGGCTGTGAAACCACCTGTTATCTTCCATCCGGATAGGGTTTCTCTAAGGACAAATCCAACATTTATGCCTAAGGTAGTGTCCAGTGTGGCTCTTAACCAAACCATTCATTTGCCTACTTTTTACCCAAACCCACAGAATAAAGGGAAGAGACTTCTGCATTCTTTGGACATAGACAGACAGCTACACTTCTACTTGGACAAAACTAAAGCTTTCAGAAAGACTGAGCAAGTTTTAGTGGCATATGCTGCAGGATCACAAGGAAAGGCTATCTCAAAGCAAACTATTTCAAAATGGATAGGACACTGCTTTCGTTTCTGCTATTCATAACATGGCAAATCATTGCCCAAGGGCATTAGACCACATTCTACCAGGGCAGCAGCCACCTCAGCAGCCTTCCTCAGAGGAGTACCAACCAAGGATATTTTGGAGGCTGCAACTTGGACTTTAGTGCATACTTTTACCTCTCTACTCTAAATCCAGAGCAGGCTTTGCCACTGCAGTTCTGCAGGGCCTCATAGCCACTCCTAATTCTATTTAGACCCAGCCGCCCAACCTCAGCTTTGGGATTCAACCCAAGTGTAATGACTGCAACAGTGAAACACGATGAACATAGTACAGTTGTGTACCTACCATAAATGTAGATGTTCGAGTGTATTCATGTTGCAGTCCAGGTTACCCACCCACCATCCCCCTTTCTTTATCTGTACTTCTCTATTCTATACAACCTATGTGGTGTATTTGCTTGTAGATGAAGGTAATGTTTATTTTAGTGCTTGCTTATTATAAGCAATGTTTTTTAGTCTACCCTTTTGGGGGCACCTGACATCTGGGGCAAGAAGAACTGAAGAAAATGGTGTCGGCTGCATCTTATATACCTGTGGCGCACTGACGTCAGGGAAGAGGCGACAGCAACCAACGCCAGACCAGGACTTTGGAATTCAGGCCGGCTGCGGGTAGCCAAGTGTAATGACTGCAAGAGTGAATACACTCGAAATCTACATTTATGGTAGGTACACAACTGTACTTTACTTTTCCTACTCCCCCCCCCAAAAAAAAAAAAATTGAGCTGTATTGTTAAATATTTCTGACTGTATAATTTTCATACATGCTAATGCTCCATTGTTACTATATTGTGCCTTTTTACATCATCTGTGCTGTTTAGATAGTTTTCTGTATTATTTCACTTGTTTTATAAGTAATTGTTTCCTTACAAATTCATGTAATGATTTTCATGTAACTTGGAGCTTTTCTCCCGGGGCCTCCACTGAAAATGAGTCTCAAGCCCAGTGGACATTCCTGGTCAACAAATAATAAGTAAATAATAAATTATACAAAAGTGTTATTTTCTTCATATTCATTTTGAAAAATGGTCTCCTTTCACTGTAAGACAAAGGAAGCATAAAATATTTGATGTAAGCTCAACAGAAACACCTTACAAGTACAAATCTTGAGTTTTATGCACTACAGTGCTACTGAGTACATTATAAACTTTTATTTGTGAAGCTTGATCCATGGTGCATTATCTCAGAAAACCGAAGTGTGTGTTCCCAGTGATGGCAACAAAATTGTAATCTCTGCCACCCTTTTAATACAAGGTGGAACATTGTTTGGCATCTCATTTATGAATTCGTTAACTGAGCAGGAATGCTTTGCTGTCTCTTGCAGAATTTTCCAGATAAAAACATGCACCCCTTGAGGCTTGTCAGCTGTAGTTAATTATTAGTTGTATCCAGTTCGTGGGGGTGCTTGGAGGAATACAGGCTCTTGTGCTTATTGAGTCTTAACAGTATAACACTTTGCTTTATTTGTTTACTTTTCCACTACATGTACAGAAAGATAATTAGTTTAATCTAGAGACACTTATGTTTAAGATGGCCTGTGTTTAGAAATGCATTATTTTCCAGGGTTGCAATGTTTACAAGGATGCCTGAGCTGGGATTTCATTGTTTTTTTTCTTTTTATTTCAGCTCTTTGTGACATGCATCCAATGAGGGCACTGTTTCTTATTCCCAGGAATCCTCCTCCACGATTAAAATCCAAGAAATGGTATGTAATGTTTGAGTCTGTGGTTCTTTGATGTTTAATTGCATATTACTGTTTTTAATTTTTTCTTTCTACCCATTTATCCGTGGACTTCAGAATGGATGACTGTTGCACAAATTGTTTAACATTGCAACAAAAAAATGGTGAGAGCAAAGTAAGTAAGTTGCCTTTGCAACTAGCACAAGCTCATAGGCATAATTTCAGAGGTACTTTAAGTGAAGCATACATCATCCCTTGGCAGAAGACCTGAACCTTCCAGATGCAGGTAGTTTAGTTGCCTTTGTGCTATATATCCATGCTGTAACTTTAAACATTACTTTTTTCTCTATTGTACAAAACTGCCTATTTTGTAATTGGAGCTTTTGACCCCAGCATTAATGGATTGCGAAGAGATATCTTTAAAAAATCAAATATACCACTCTATAATTACTAAATTATACAAACCAAAACAGGTTCTACAAAAAAAAATCCACAACATTCACTACCAAAACTGTACATAGTACATTGCCATTGTATTGAATATTATGCGTGATAAATATTTCCCTAAGGAACAGCAGGGTCATCATTTAAGGCAGGAGTGACCAAAATACAACAGTCATTTTTTTGCCATTGTATTGAATATTATGCGTGATAAATATTTCCCTAAGGAACAGCAGGGTCATCATTTAAGGCAGGAGTGACCAAAATACAACAGTCATTTAAAAGTTTATCCAGGCAGCACAGAACAGGTCAAAGTAAAAATCAGTGCCAACTTGAGCTTTCCTCAGAACGAGATTAAAACGGTGAACACGAGTCAAAAACAATAAATGTAATGCGATCATGAAGTATTACAAAAATACTTACTGGAACTAATTTTACAGTGAGATAATCCCAGCAAAAAGCCTTGGTTTAGTTTCTTGTGACAGTATTTACAAGTAAGGCAGGAAGCGTAGTTATTAAAAATGCAAAAAAAAAAAAAGTTACAGTAGTTTCATAACAGCAGAATAATAAGAAAATGTAGCTACTGCCACCTACTGGTTCCGATTTTGCTATGAAAAAAATACTGATTAAAATCTTAAAATGCTTTTATTAAATTTAATTGGAACACTGTTTATTTAATTTTTGTATGATTATTACATAAAATGCATTTATTGAATTTAATTCTGGTCGAATAGTCTGGGGTCAAACTGTCTAATAAATATTCTCATTCTCATAGACAATAAATGTAAATTTAAATATAAAAGTTTATACAGTTGCATTGGGGTCAAACTGGCCTGTTTCTGCCTAACTGCTTCATACTTACTATTGGCATATAAACAATTTAACATTATCTGGTGCAAGTTTTAAAAACAAAATAAAGCCAAGATTTGAGGTTAAATGATATTTAGTATAAATTGAAACGTGTTGTCGTTCAATGAATTTTTGCGCATAACTGAATTTCCGGTCTATATCATTGCTCTTATTATAGCTCTGAAGAGTGGTGCCTGCAAATGTGGTGAAGGTTTGGGGTGCTGTGGTGGTGGGGGTAAAAATGTAGGCTTGCTTAGGTGAGTTATGATAGATAAATGGTAAGCTGCTGATGTTTAAGGCTAAAATGAGCATGTATTATGCCAGTTATTGACATGCATCTTTAGGATCACACAATGCAGTCTTGTCTCTACAACTGAAAAGCAAGACAATAAAAGAGCAGGGTAGTTAATTCTTAGGTGTAATTAGAGGTGTTTACTTAGAAGTTCGTTGATATAAAGGACAAAGAAGAACGATATGTAGTTCCAGGGAAGTGGAAGGAGGACTGTACTGTATTTGTACAACTTGAGTAAAAGGTAGGTTGCTTGAGTGGTTTGCTTGGCGTGTGAATTGAATTGCTTTAAAAGCAGTCTATAGGGAATTATCACTCATTTAGGAAGTAGCAACAGGTTATTTTTGTAATGTTTTGCTGTGAAGTCAGTCTTGGCATGTTTTGGTACCGTTTTTTTTGCTTTTATGATAAACTGGTGACGTGCACGGAAAGAAAATATATTTTGAACGCAACTACTTTGTCCAAATGGCTACGTAACATTATCATTTTAATAAGGTTTAGTTGCTTTATCCTGCTTTGTTAAAGTTTTCTTTCCACTGGATCAAATTTGTTGGGGGTTGTAGGACTAGCAATGGATAGGAAACCACAGTATGTAGCACTGAATGGCTGTGCTGTGTATTGCAGTAGAGTAAAAAAGGTGATAAGATGTTGAACTTGAAAGATGTGATGATAGGTGGCTCAAATAGCCTTAGTGCTTGGATGATCCTGGCCTTATGTAAAGCGTTAAGCATGAAAATGTCCTAACAGTTTCTTTTGAGAGGGGAGAATGACTGTCTTTTCTTATTATTCATTGTACTATGCAACTGTACTGCTTCAATGCATTTATCTAAAGGTGACTACAATTTTGTATGTTTGAATTTTCTTTTAAATAGCAAAGAGCTGTCCAGAGTGCACCATGAGGGTGATATGTATTCTTTGTGTGCATTTGTATGGAAGTAGATGTGATAGTTAAGGGGAAGCAGAAAATGGCAGTCCAATTCACTGTGTTTTTAACAAATTTTTAGAAGTTAGATTTTTATTGGACAGTAGTGTAGTTGGATATATTTAATAAGTTGAGTATAGATTAATGCATGTATATATAATACTGTTCATAGATAAGTACTAGGCTAGTTGCCCTTATGGGAATTTTTAAGCCTAGCCAGTTTTCCTTTTTTTGCTCTTATTAATCTATCCCATTTCATTAGATTGATCTTGCCCATTCCGTGGTCGATGATTTTAAATTACCCCCTAATGAGAATAACTGGGATCGTATCGTAGATAATTTCAGGGAAGCCATTGCATGGGCTGAAGCATTTAGGAGGTGCTTCTGTCCATTAGTAGTACAGGGGCAGTCCTGGGGTAAATTTTCTGTTTCCCATCCATAAATCCAAGTGCTTGAATATGGACAGGGATGAACTTTGTTTTGTATAGTTGAGAAGGCTATTTCAGAGTAGTGGTGTCAGCTGCAAGATATACCTGTCTCTCCAAACTGTTCTGTTGATGACTGAATATTTCTGATGCCATTTGACTTACTGATGTGCAGTAATTCCATCAGTATTGGGTCAAAGGATGCCTTGTATGCCAGACAGAGGTCACCTCTTGGCAGTCTATAAGATACCAAGTATAGTGATAGGACTTTGATTTGGTCCATTTAGAACGTGTTGTTTAGGCTTTTCTTCCTTTTAGTAGAGTATCTCTGGGCATTTCAGTTCTTTCATATGTCTGGAAAGATACGTGCCAAAGGGGAAGTATTATGTGCAATATTTGGCCTAATGAGGCCTGAGTAAAGGGGACAGTGACAACCCTAGATCTAGACGCAATCCATTTGTTAATAAGCTGTGCAATATAAAATGATGTTCTTAACAATAAACAAACGTTGTTCAAGAGTTGGGTCAGTATCCCCAAGTTCTTAAAAACTGAACAACTGGGTCAACTCTTAAGGGGGCGTATTGTCAATGTTGTAGTTCCCTTGGTTAGATTACTTACCAAAGGATACAGTGATGCAATTTTTGGCATTTCATTTCAGTCCATGATTTTATTTTGGCACCAGTTATTTATTTGAGATGAATCTTCTTGCAGCAAGGCCAAGTAATTTACGGATTCAGTGACTGCTTCTAGTGTGCAGTCATCTGTAGACTTGGTTAGCCAAGTCCTTTGGTATTGGCTTTTACTTCAGAAAAGTAGATACCTAAGAAGAGAGGTCCCAGTACAGAACCCTGGGCGACACCACTGGTGACTGGTTTCTTTGTGCAGGTAACTTCCCTTGTTTTGATTATCTGTGTTCTTTCCTTGGAACAGTGGGTGAAATATGGCTTTATTCAGTTTATTTAGCTTTTCTACTATGCCTGAGCAGGGAATTGTCGAAAGCTTTGGCCAGGTCAAGGTATGTGATGTGTACTGCTTTGCTTTCATTGCTTTGTTGACCTTTTCAAAAAAAAAATCAGCCAGGTTGAATAATCATGACCTACTCTTTACGAATCCAAACTGAGACTGGTCCAGTTTTGGAGGTTACTTGCATCCTGATTGATTAATTCCATGATGAATCTTTCCATGGCTTTTTATATGAGGCTGTTCAGACTTGGAGGTATGTAATTGCCAGGGTCTGTTGAAGATCCTCCCTTATGCAGGGGAATGACTAGTTGTTCTCAATTTTGTGGTGCAAAACCTGTATGGAGGCTGAGAATGAATGGTGTTAGGGGTGTAGCTAAATCTTGCGTCATGCTATTTAAGATGTGTCCAAAGATATTGTCAGGACCAATCAATGCAGTAGTTTTAGCTTTTGATAGTATTTTTAGGACTTGGTTTTGTGTGATAGCTGGAAGCAAGCCAGCTTCTAGTATATCTTGAGGAACATGCAGAAGGGAGAGAGGGGGCAAAGTTATAGCTAAATTTATTGGCCGGTAGGCTAGCTCTATCTTCAGCCTCAGTGTAGGCAGAGCTGGCCTTTGGTCATTTGGCACCCTAGGCAAAAGGGCTTCACAGCACCCCCCCCCCCCCACACACACACACACACACACACACGCGCACACACACCACCGATTGCCCCCATCCTGGTCTACCTACAACATCCAGATTACTTTTTTCTTCCTTTTTCTCAGTTTGTCTTACTCTTTAGTTTTCCTGTATTCATTCAACATATTTTAAAGAAATTGTTTCTTAACTACAAAAAAATAAATACTGGAGAGGTACCCCTGCTAGAGAGGCACCCTAGGCTGCTGCCTAGTCGGCCTGAAACTAAGGCCCGGCTATGAGTGTAGCTAAGATTTTTCACAGTCAACTCAACACTTTGCAGTATTGTGCTTTTGAGGTTATGAACATAACTTAAAAAATGCTTTGTGATAGTCTTTGGCTTGGGTAGCTGTTTTAGTGTCAAACTTGGCTTTGGTAGATTTTATTAAGCTCCTTAGTGGTTTGTTTGCTTCAGTAACAAGGGTTTTAATATTCTGGAATTACTCATTACTTTTGGTCAAAATTATTTTCCCTTTATTATAAAGCTTGCCGGTATTATGTTTCCACCATGTGGGTATTTGATGTTCTTCATCTCACATTGCTGCAGTCCTTACACTTGGGTAGTCCGCTGTCCTCGGTCGGCCCGAATATCAAAGTATTAGGCTGACGTTGGTCAAGGCGCATAAGACTGACATCAGGTCGTCAGGGTACAAATGCGCATGACCGACGTCATATCCTCAGTCTTTTTTGCCGCATGGTCCGATGCAGAAGCAGCGTTGCAAGTGCCGTTCGGCGTTCTGAAATTTTTCGAAGTCGGAGTTTCAGACAGAGTCAAAGTTGGCTAAGTACCCCGTTGGGGAATATTTTAGTTTGTTCTTGCCTCAGTGGTTTACCGGATGTCAGAAAAAGTGAATAACTGTATTTCTTGTGGGAAACAGATACCGCATAGAGATTACCATACTTTGTGTATTCCTTGTTTGGGGCCTGAGCACGACGTTGTTGGGTGTCGCTTTTGTGCTAGGTTCAATAAGCGCACTATTAAGCGAAGGTTAGATTGTGCCAGGTTGGTCTTGGAAGCGGTGCAATTATAAGATGCCGCCGGATGCTCCGGCCGCTTCAAGAAGCGCAAAGACAAAGCAGCTAAACCCAGGCAGGAAGAGTCGTCCGTACCGGACGACGGTTCTTTAGAGGCGTCAGTGGAACCGGTGGTTCCACCGGAGGCTTCTCTGGAGTCCCAGGGAGAGACTTTGATTTTGCAGAATGTGGCCTCTCAGGAGGCAGGTCAGGCTGAAGGGGCTTCTCAGGTTACTGTACTCCCCTCCATTCCTAGGGTGGTTAGGCCCTCTCTTTCTGTTTCCAAGGCTTCTCCCAGAGGCAGGCCAGGTTTAGCTTCTGTTGGTGTCACTCCTAGTTCTTCAGGATCTGTGCCCAAGAAGCACATGCTTAAAATGGCAGAAGATTTAATTACTTTGATTAGAGGTTCTTTGCCCCCTCCTGATAAGAGGCCTAGGGTGGAACCAGAGTTGGGGAGTTTTGAGCAGGCTTCAGATATTTCAGAGTCTTCGGCTGAAGACTTGCAGGAGTACTCTCCTTATTCAGATTCTGATGCAGATGATTCGACTCCTTCTGCTTCTCCTCCAGAGGATTTTTCTTTTTCAGAGACTCTTCATTCCATGAGGGAGCATTTTAAGTGGGAAGGTCAGGACTTCTCTGATTCCAGGAAAAGGCTTAGGGAATTTTTGCTTTTACCCCAACATAGGCCTTTGGCTATACCACCTGTTCTGGATGTTGTGGAAGATGTGTTTGCAGAGGCTTCACTTAATCCTGATTCTTTGCCTCCTGCTCCTGTTAAACCAGATAGGTATTACAGGGTACCTGAGGCTCATAAATATCTTTATAAGAGTCCTAGGGCGGACCCAGAAACTGTTAGTCAGGGACCTAAGGGTGTCAAGGCCTCTGTTGTAAAAATCCGGTTCCTCCAGATAAAGAGGCCAGAGCTTTGGATAGATGGGGAAAGAAAGTCTATACTTCTTCCACCTTAGCTATGAGGGCTTTGAATTGCCAGTTTCACATGTTGAAATATCAAAACTATCTTCTTTCTCAATTGAAGTCTAAGGTGGATGCTCTGGCGGAAGGCATTGAGTGTAAAGAATTACAAGATTTGGTACATGTCTCTGAACAGGTGGGTAAGCATTCTTTACAATGTGGTTTTGATGCTGTACAAGCCTCGTCTAGGGTGGCTGCCACTGGGTCAGTTCTTCGCAGGCACGCCTGGCTGAGGGATCAGAATTTATCTGACCATGTTAAGACAAGGATTTTGGATGCTCCTTTACAGTCTGATGTGTTGTTTGGTTCACCTGTGGAGTCAGTCTTAAAGAAAATGGAAGATAAGGCTAAGTCTATGCAGGCTGTTAAAGATTTTTGCAAGTCCAGCCTCCGAAGTTTAGTAGGAATTGGCCTGCTAAGGGGTGGACGATCCTTCTTATGATTCACAGTCTAGGGGTAGATCTAGACGTGGTAGGGGCAGAGGTCAGAGCTCCTTCAGACCTAGAACAGGGAGTTCTCCTGCACAATCTTCAGGTGAGGGCAGGGGCCAGTCCTTTCGTAAACAGGCCCAATGACCTACCTTTTCAGCTGCCAGATCTTTCTTGCCTGGCAGCACCTTTGGGAGGAAGGTTGGCACTCTTCAAGGAAAACTGGAGTTTGATTACCCAAGACAGATGGGTATTGGATATCATACACCAAGGTTACAGGTTTTATTTCCATACCTTGCCTCCTTTCAAAGGCATGCCGGACGTTCCTCCTCAGCAAAGACTAGAGGCTCACAAACAAATTTCTCTGCTGCTCCAAATAGGGGCCATACAACCGGTCCCTCTGCCAGAAGTGGGCCTAGGATTTTATTCTCGCCTGTTCCTAGTACCAAAGAAGGGGAACACGTGGAGACCAATTTTGGATTTATCTATCCTCAACACTTATCTGGACATTCCCAAGTTCAAAATGTTGACGTTACAACAGCTTTTACCTCTGCTGGGCAAAGATCACTGGATGGTGACTCTGGATCTCAAGGAGGCTTACCTTCATGTTCCTATCAGGCTAAGTTGCAGGAAGTATCTGCGTTTTCGGCTGGGACTTCTCATTATCAGTTCTCTGCATTGCCCTTTGGCTTATCTACTGCGCCCAGAGTGTTCACGAAGGTTCTGGCTCCAGTGATAGCTTTCTTCAGGCTAAGAGGAATACAGATCTATCCTTATTTGGACGATTGCCTGATTCTGGCCCAAGGAAAGGACGAACTTCTTCATCATCTACAATATGTGATAGCAGTGCTAAGATGCCTGGGGTATTCTGTGAACGAAATAAAGTCCAGTCTAGTACCCTCTCAGGACATGTGCTTTCTGGGTGTGAGACTGAATACAGCATCCCAGATGGCCTTTTTGACCCCGGACAAACAACAGAATCTTTCGCTTTACTTCCATCAACTGTCTCATCAGTCCAGGCTGACTGCAAGGACAGTCCTTCAAGCCTTGGGGTTCATGGCATCTTGTATTCTGGTGCTTCCCAATGCCAAACTGCATATGAGGAAGCTACAATGGTATCTCAAAAATGTATGGACTCAGCACTGCCAAGATATGGACACTGTCATTCAGATTATACCTTGCATTCAAAAGGAATTTTTGTGGTGGGCTCAGGAATGTCACCTAAACAAGGGACTCTCTGTGACCCGGCCAGAGGCGAGTCAGATTCTTACGACAGATGCCTCAGACAAAGCTTGGGGAGCTCATCTAAACGGAAAGTGGGTACAAGACACGTGGCCTGCCAGACTTCAACATCTACATATCAACTTGAAGGAGATGTTAGCAGTCCAATTTGCATTAATAGCTTTCAAGGATTTACTTCTTCCAGGGCAGGTGTTGGTTCTAACAGACAACACAACTGTCATGTGGTACATCAACAAGCAAGGGGGAACACATTCTTATCCTCTATGCAGACAAGCAATGATTTTGTGGGAGACTGCTCTCAGTTTACAGCTGAATCTTCAGGCAAGGTTTCTGCCGGGAGCACAGAACTCCTTAGCAGATGTGTTGAGCAGACAAATTATGGATCCCCACGAGTGGAAATTGGATCCTCATGTATTTCAGAAATTGACAGTGTTATGGGGAACTCCAGACATAGATCTGTTCGCTTCTCCACTAAACTACCAGCTGCCAAAGTTTTGTACAAAAAGGTTTCATCCCACAGCCTGGAAAGTGGATGCTCTTTCCTTCAATTGGAGCAATCTTCATGTGTATGCCTTTCCACCTCTGCCTCTCCTCCCAAAGGTACTCCTGAAGGTCAGACAGGACAAGCCAAAGATGATTTTAATAGCTTCAGATTGGCCTCGACAGCACTGGTACCCATTACTGAGAAGTCTGGTACGGGAGCCTCCTTGGCCTTTACCTTTGATTCCACACCTGCTGTCTCAGGAGAACAGTCATTTACTCAATGTCAAACTTCACTCTCTTCACCTAACAGCCTGGCATATTCTGTTTTAAACCCTGGAGGGTCTCAGCTTCCACAGCAAGTTTTGAATGTTATTTTGGAGGCCAGAAGGCCTAGTACAAGGAAAGTGTACGCAGATAAATGGAAGAGATTTTTATTTTGGAGTACAGCAAAGGAATTTGATGTTTCTAAGCCTAATTTAAGTGTGGCTCTTCAATATCTTACTGAGTTACTGGACAAAGGTTTGTCCTTCTCTTCTATCAAGGTTCATGCTGCAGCAATTTCTGCTCACTATGACTGTGACCCACCATTGTTTTCTCATCCTTTGTTTAAGCAATTCCTTAGAGGGGCAAAGAATATAAGACCCCACGGAGAGCTCCTACTCCTGCTTGGGATCTCAATTTTGTGTTGGAGAAACTCACTCTACAACCTTTTGAGCCTGCAGCTACTGCTGAGTTGAAATATTTATCATGGAAGACTGCTTTTTTGTTGGCCATTACCTCTGCAAGAAGGGTTTCTGAATTACAGGCCCTTATGGCGGTTGAGCCTTTCTTAATTTTCCATAAGGATAGGGTATCTTTAGTACTAATCCTTCTTTTATGCCTAAAGTGGTTTCTAGTGTGGCTTTAAACCAAACTATTCATTTGCCTACTTTTTATGCAAACCCCCAAAATAAAGGGGAAAAGATTTTGCACACTTTGGATATACACAGGCAGTTGCGATATTATTTGAGCAGAACTAAAGGGTTCAGGCAGTCTCAGCAGTTATTTGTTTCATTTGCTTTGGGTTCTCAGGGCAAGCCTGTGTCAAAATAAACTATTTCTAAGTGGATTGAGTTTTGTATTGCTTTCTGTTATTCCCATCATGGTAAGGAGATTCCAGCTGGGATTAGGCCTCATTCCACTAGGGCTACTGCCACTTCTACAGCTTTTTTAAGGGGGGTGGCAACTAAAGATATTTTGGAGGCAGCTACTTGGAGTTCAGTGCATACTTTCTCTAAGCATTACCACCTTCCACTTTACTCTAAATCTAGGGCTGGTTTTGCCACTGCAATTTTACAGGGCATTTTGGCGGCTCCTACTGCCTTATAGTTTTGCCATCCTCCCTTACCTCTGCTTTGGGATTCTACCCAAGTGTAAGGACTGCAGCAATGTGAGATGAAGAACATAGTACAGTTTTGTACCTACCATAAATGTAGATGTTCGAAGATCCACATTGCTGCAGTCCAATTTACCCTCCCTCCTTCCCCTCTGTAGTTAGAGGCAGTTGTGTGGGTTGGGGTTGTACATATATTGTGGATATTGTATATATTGTACATATGATTAGTACTAGGGTGGTTGGTTGTTGTTTGCTGTCTTTTGGTTGTGACCTTTCTTTTTAGGGTCTTCTGACATCTGGGGCAAGAAAAGACTGAGGATATGACGTCGGTCATGCGCATTTGTACCCTGACGACCTGATGTCAGTCTTATGCGCCTTGACCGACGTCAGCCTAATACTTTGATATTCGGGCCGACCGAGGACAGTGGACTACCCAAGTGTAAGGACTGCAGCAATGTGGATCTTCGAACATCTACATTTATGGTAGGTACAAAACTGTACTTTTCTGGGGTTTGCCCTGCACTTGTTTCCACGGTACATACTGGTATAATGTGGTGGTGTATGTTTCTCCATATTCAGTGGAAATAACTGGGTTTGGTGGGAATTTGAAGCTTGCCAGTATATCACTTAGGAGCAGGTAGTTTATTCTTAAAGAAATTTCTAAAGATACCTTGGATGGAGGGGATCTCTGGTTTCACTTTGTTTCAAGGGAGACTGCTTTATGGTCAGACCTAGCACTTGATGAAGATACACAAGGGACAGGTGGAGATGCTCCAATATTAGTAAGGACAAGATACAAGATGTTGCTCCCCTTAGATAGCACTATAATTGTTCCATGGTATTTGTATTGACAAAGTCCAGGAATCTTTCTGCTTGTGTATTAGTGGTGCGGGTTTCCCAATATGCAGTTTGATAGTTTAGATAACATAGGAAAGTGTTGAGTTTATTACCGAGTGATTCTAGATGTTCATGTTTCACTGTTGCAGTCATTACTCTTGAGTTATCCTGCTGGCAGGCTACCCGCAGTCAGCCTGAATTCCAAAGTCTTGGTCCAGCGTCGGTTGCTGTCGCCTCTTTCCTGACGTCAAGTGTGCCAGGGGTATAAAAGATGCAGCCGACACCATTTTCTTCAGTCTTTCTTGCCGTGCGGTGCCCGAAGCAAAAGCAGTTCGCAAGTGCCGGTCGGCCGACTCCTGAGATTTCCAAAATCGAATTTCAGATCCGAAGACTTCATTGAAGCGAAGTACCCCATTGGGGAAACTTTTTTCTTGCTCCAGACCGATGTCAGAAAAAGTTATTAATTATATTTCTTGTTGGAAGCAAATACCTCATAAGGACTTATATTCTTACAGTATTCCTTGCCTAGGCCCTGATCACGATGTTGCTAGCTGTCGGTTTTGTGCTAGATTTAACCAACGCACTATTAAGCGTCGGTACGATTTTGCCTTTCATTACTTTGGCCGAAGGTTTAAATGTCCTTCATGGATGCATCTGCAGTCATAACAAGTGGGTTGTCTGGTCAGAGGGCCTGCCCTGCAGTCGTTCAAAGTCGGGTCCGGCTCCGGCTGATGTCGCTGACATAGACATCCCTCATGTCTGTTGGTCTTGGTCATCGGCCCGACCAAAGCGCATCTTTCTTGGCGTGGTTCTTGAAGCGGCGAAGCAGAAGGCAGAAGAGTGAAGTGCGGTCGGTCGGATCGGAGACGCAGAATTACGCTACAGACTTGCTACTAAAAAGCTAAGTACCCGGGACTCTTTCTTTTCTACCCGATGTCAGAAAAAGGTTAACAATTTGCAGAATTGTTTAACCTGTGGGACCTCATAAAGATTTAAAGATTTCCACTTGCCTTGTTTAGGCCTAGTTACCCAGCAGCAGCCTGCGCCTGCCCTCCTACCTCCGAGCCTTACTGAGCGGCGGCATTAGTCGACCACCGGAGAACAAGAGCAGTTTTTGATACTGATTTTAATTTAGCCGTCGGCCGGATCCTCACTACACAATCTTCAAAAGCGCCAAAGATAAGGAGCCGACACTCGCGGTCCCCGGGTTTTGCGAAGGGGGGTAAAAAAAAACAAACTTGATGTCGGTTTCGGCGAGCGAGAAGGAAAACCAATCAAAGTACAGCTGAACCTATTCTTACAACTGAGGCCCCTGCTACAACTCTCTTGAATCGATCTCAGAAATTTTACCTCACGATTGGGTTGACTTCAGACACCATCCCCTGGATGTCCTCCTATGACTGCTGCTAACGCACAGCCATCAGCCATGACAGGCTGACCCGCCAGAACAGCCAGCTGGCAAGCAAACACAGCCACTACCTCATTGCAATCCCAAAAGTTGCCCAGGCCTCTGGTAGTTCCTCAAATGCTTTCTTGATTTAATTTCTTTTTTTTAATTAGAGGATCTCAATCTCGGAAGATCACCCAGAACTGAGCAGCCAGAGGCCAGAGAGAGCCCCCTAGCAGCGTGTCTTCTGAATTCGCCAGTGATTCTGACATGAATCCCAGAGACTGACCACCAAGGGAGAGGCTTCTGAACATTCTGATGCTGAAGAATCCATTCCATCCATTCCCCACAGAAGAATTCAGGTGACAGCCTCTGCATGCCATGCTAGAAAACAGTTCAACAGTTCCCAACAGGATTTTTCAGACTCAGAAAGACTTAGGATGAAAGTTCCTTCAGACTCTCAGGAACCTTAGCAGAGCTCCTCCTGTCCCTTTTAAGGATTATGCTTTCAATGCTACTGCCTCTTTTTTCGATCCTTTACCAGTTAAAAACCCAGACCAGAGCCAAACCTCACAGGCCAGACAGAGTGCCAGCCCTTCACAGACACCTTTACAAGATACCAGCTATATCCAGAGGGCCCAAGGCAGTAGCTACCAGGTAGCCACGAATATACTGGAAAAAGGAACAAGTAGCAGGGTCATTAGGTCGATAGGGTACAGGTCACCACTTCAAAAACTCTCTCAGCTAATTATACAGAAATGTCAAACTTTCACACAAACATGCTACAGAGAAGATCTCAAAAAATATGTTAAAAAAAACACCACTTGATGAAATCTCTTGATGAGTGATGTATTAGAGATGGTAGAAATAACATACAACAGGTTAGCAACCATTCCTTAAAATGTGGAGGTAAAAGCTGATCAGCCATTTGCCTGGCATCGAAATCGACAGGTGACAGATCAAAGGAACACATGGCTAGAGGACTGCCCACAGCTTGGCAGATTGAAAAGGTAATTTGTAATGATCATTATGGACAAGACAAGTTTGTTTGGGTTAACCAAAAGTGAAGAAAAAGAAACTGGCAAAGAAAAACAAAAATTGTTCAAAACTGTTAAATTCATTAATCCTGGTTTTGCAAAAAGGCAGGCATACCAGGAACTGATACCAAGACTTCTAAAACTGACCAAAAAAAGAAGGGGCAGGAATAGGCGTTCAGAGGCAGAGAAACTTCCAGGACTAAGACAGACAAGAACAGAAAAGAAGTGGCAGCCCAGGCACAGTCTAATCCACGAAAAACTGCATAAGCACAACCAACCACAGTCTCTTAATACTAACTCCACACTAGCCAGGGAAGCAATAGCTTGGCTCTCTTATTTTCAAAGAACTGGCACTACATAACAAAAGACAAGTGGATATTTCTCAAAAAAACAAATTTACAGTACCATAGATCAAGGTTACTACACCCTTTCCACAGTGGAAGTTAAATGCTATGATCAAATCAAAAATCAAAAACAAACCACATACAAACAGATAATGGAGTGAGCAAACAGACAAGAAAGAGTGGAAAGAACAGAACAAGGAAGCAGAGAGAATTCCCTATTCCCTATTCCACCCTAGTTGGAGGACAAGAAAAAAACAGCTGGAACAATTTTTTAAGCATATACCTTAAATACAAAAATGCAAAATGTCCAGCAGACAGCAACTTCTTCTGTGCTCTTCCCATGCATGGTAACAAGAGTCTTGAGATCTAACAGGCACCCTTCAGATCAATGGGGAATGCTACCTGCAGTGGAACCCAGATCACAGAAGAACTGCTCAGCTTCTTGCCTTCTCAGAGCATACATTCCACTAGCAAGGCAATGGTAGACAATGAATTTGTACTGGAGAGTAAAATGCAGCAGCCAGCCCATCATCTGAACCCGACTACAGACCTAACACTGAAACACTAAGGAAGAATGACCACAACAAACTACATAGTACAACATCAGAAAAAACATACACTTGTACAAGGCTAGTTAAGGACACACAAAAAACTGGCTACCACAGTCTGAATTTACAAAGTCAAAACAAAATCTTGTTCTGAATTGGGAACATTCACAAACCCAAAAAAGAACAGTACATAAACTGAAAAAAACATAACACTTCTTGGCAACAATAAAAGACACTGCTTCATGGCACAAGAAAAAAACTGAAAGCCAACAAGCTGAATGGCATCATAGATAATCTTCATTTAATTGCCAGACTACATATGAGGAAACTACAGATACACCTATACCTTATTGGTCCCAGGTCAGAACACAGACACAGTTGGAAAATCCCCTCCATCAAGATGATAAAAGAAACTTCCTCCACTCCAACCGCATCTACCAACACCTATGGCCTCCCTCCACAGAATTCATGCCAAGCCAGACCATCACAGACCATTTCTAGCAGGAAACTTCCAGGACCAGAAGCCAACAAACATTCATTCCATGTGTTGGATGGTGATCAACTTCACCTGCACATCACAGCAAAGAAAGGACACCTCAAAACTGGCACCTGCTGGAGCAATCAGAAAAACTCAAAGTAAAAACTGGGACTCCAGAGTTCAACAAAACTACTCCTAAAACACTCATAAAGAGAGGAAGGACAACAAACCAGCAATCCATTCCTCAAAAAACAAGGGGAAACAGGGGATTCTGTCCCAAAATGCAGAATATGTACAGAGCTCAAATTTCTGCCACATTCACACAACTAGGCACGATAATCTTGCATGTCCCACATGTTGGAAACTTAATACAGCTGAATGGGAAGGCACCAAAAAGAGCAGAACACCATCTCACGAATTCAATCACAAGCACACAGGATCACCACCAATCACCTATCAAAAACAAGCAAGACCAAGAACTCACTCAGAGTAGGGAAGCTCTTATTCTTCCACTGGTCACTAACCCCTCATCCAGAATATAAACATCATCACAAGGATAACAAATTGGTACTAGAACACCAAAAAGGGGCGAAGCCCAAGGAAAACTGGAAGGCCCCTAACAGGCGCAGCAAACTGGCTCCTAGGATTGATACAGGATGTTCCTGAAAGCTCAGGGAAACCAGACAGCACTGGTTTCCACTTTGCTGTAACACAATCCACCCAACACAAATGGGCCTTAACCTGCATGCAAGAGCATTGAACACATGGAAATCAAGCAGCATCCAGAGATCTAAACTTGCCCAGAACAGACATTATTCTGAAAAGACTGTGAACTCACCATAAAATCCCAATGTCCGAACAATGGAAAAAAATGGCTATTGGAAAACCCTTTGAGATCCCGAAAGCAACATCTAGGACTGCTGGAAAATGGAAAATCTGAACTACTTCTATTACCCTCTGGCCTCCTTCTTGGTAAATGTAGACATGCTAAAATTCTGATTACCTTGATGAACTTCTTATTTTTCACATTGACATGCCTCCAAATTTGTTTCCCTATGCATCAGCTTTTTCAAACCAATAAAAATTCATTCCCATCAAGCTTTAAATGCCACCTTATGCTATAGGAAAGTTAGCTTATCAAGAATGTGGGCAGCATGCACTGAGACCCCTTTAACAGCCTATGACCAAAGAAAAGTGCTAGAAATCATACTGCAATTTATCCTCTGTTATGACAACAGAACTTAACCAGTTCACCTGTCTCACATTCTTAATAGCACCTAAGACACCTGTCTTTCCAAACTAATAGAAAGGTGGTGCAGGCTAATCTTAGGGTCCAGCCCAGGTACAATCGGTATCTAAGATTTTACCTCCATACAGGCAATCCCACTTAAAATGCCCGAGAGAGTATCCAGGTACCTTGCATACATGCAATCCACCTACCTACTGACTTTCTCCAGCCTGCCACAAGCCCTTTGTCCCCTTGACCAACTTTTCTTATATAATGCCGTCGGAACAGCCGACGACCAGAGTTTATAAAAAGTGCAAGGAAAAGGACAGACATCCAAGGTCCAAAACTGACGACGAGGCCCCCGCTAGGCCAGTCACCGGTTCTCAGTGAGGCGCTTTCGCAGCCCCTGACACCCGCTACCTCAGAGCCAAGGGCGCTTCCGACTCCCACGTGGAGCCGACTAGGCCTCTGGATACTCAAGGTATTGGACTCTTGGAAACTATTCCCTCAGATGGGCCCGGAGCCGCTGAGCAGGCATCGGCTTCTGAGGGTGTTTTCAGACCTACACAATTATATGTCAAGCCAACCTCAGCCTCAAAGACAAAGGCTAAAACATCTCTAAAGACAAAGAAACAAGTACAGCATTCTCCTGGACAGACTTCCATGCCTAAGAAACAGATGCTTAAAATGGCCGAAGACCTAATTACTTTGATCAGGGGGTTTCCATCCCCCTCCTGATAAGAGGCCTAGGCAAGAGACAGAATATGACTTTTCTGATCAAGTTTCAATTCCCTCTGTCTCCTCTTCTGATCAGGGATACTCTTTTCCCCCATATGAGGACTCTGATGCTGAAGAATCTATTTCTTCAGCCTCTCTTCTTGAGGATTATTCTTTTGGGGAAACCCTGCATACCATGAGGGAGCATTTTCACTGGGAGAGCCAAGATTACTCAGAATCTAAGAAAAGGCTCAGAGACTTTCTTTTATTACCTCAGCACAGACCTCTCGCTATTCCACCTGTTCTAGACATTGTAGGTGATGTATTTTCAGAGTCCGGCTTGTCTCCTGACTCTTTACCCCCTGCACCTGCTAAGCCAGACAGATACTACAGGGTTCTAGACTCTCATAAATTTCTATATAAAAACCCTGCTGCTGACCCAGAAACTATATCTCAGGGTCCCAAAGGAGTCAAGGCTTCCACTGCAAAAAACCCTGTCCCCTCTGATAGGGATTCTAGGGCACTGGACAGATGGGAAAAAGTTTACACTTCTGCTACCTTGGCTGTAAGGGCTTTAAATTGCCAGTTTCATATGCTTAAATATCAGCAGTACTTAATGTCATTGCTTAAACAGAAAATGTTGACAAATTCTGAATGTTCTGATAACAAGGAAATGCAAGATTTATTGCATGCAGCTGAACGAGTGGGAAAGCATACTTTGCAGTGTGGTTTTTGATTCACTGGAGGCCTCTTGCAGGGCCGCTGTTACGGGTTCTGTCATTAGAAGGCATGCTTGGTTAAAGGAACAGAATCTGCCTGATCATGTTAAAGCAAAATTATTGGATGCTCCATTACAGCATGATACTTTGTTTGGTGTTAAGGCAGAAGAGGTGTTGAAGAAAGTGGAGGATAAGGAGAAATCTATGCAGACAGTTAAGGATTTCCTGCAGGTACACCCACCCAGATTTAGCAGGAACTGGCCTACAAAGAATTGGTCCTTTCCAGTGTCAGACAGGCCACAAAGAGGCCGATAGATGCCCCAGAGGCAGATCCCAGCCCCAAGGCTCATACAGGCCTAAACAATGGGGTGCTCCTACCTCCAAAAGCGGAGAAGACGAATCACATTCTGATGAAATCCACGCATAGTGGATGAAAGTGTTCAGTGGTTTGGATTATGTATCGTTTTTTTTATGGTTGAATAAAGGTATCAATTCACTAGCAGGTATCATTTATCGTTCATCCAAAAGTATTCCAGCAACTGTTTCCTTTAAAATCACAACCATACAGGAAACAGTCCCAATGACTTTCCTGTGCCAGAACCAAGCACATATCTTTTGGCAGCCCGCTTAGGGGGAAAACTAGCACTTTTTCACTAAATTGGCACATGATTACCCAGGACAAATCGGTCTTGAACTTAGTGTCTCAGGACTACAGATTTCACTTTCACACCCTGCCAAGGGCAAAAGGTGTGCCAGACCTGCCACAGTCAATGGGCAGAGGCACAAAAACAAGTTTCATCCCTCATGGACATGAGGGCCATTCAGCAAGTGCCACAACAAGAGCAGGGACAAGGATTTTACTCAACTTTTCTTGGTGCCCAGAAAGGACAAAGCCTGGAGACCAATGCAGGACCTGTCTATTCTAAACACATTTCTGGACGTTCCAAAATTCAAAATGTTGACTCTGCAGCAGCTACTGCCCATGCTGGGCAAGAAGGCTTGGCTCGTAACTTTGGACCTAAAAGAGGCATACCTGCATGTCCCAATCAGACAATCTTGCAGAACATGCCTCAGATTCATAGCTGGCTCAATGCACTACCAATTCTCTGTACTGCCCTTTGGCTTATCTACTGCGCCCAGGGTCTTCACAAAATGCCTGGCACCAGTAATTGCATTTTGCAGACAAAGAGGAATTCAGATATATCCTTACTTGGACGACTGCCTTATTCAAGCAGAGAACAAAGACATTCTACTAAAGCATCTGGCTTTTGTAAAAAGATTACTGATTTGCCTAGGGTACACAGTAAACGAAAAGAAATTTAAAACTAGTACCTTCTCAAGAGATAATATTCCTGGGTGCAAGCTTAAATACAACTGTCCAGATGGCTTATCTCACGCCAGACAAACAAAGGCAACTGACTTCTTACTTCAAAATGTTGGCAACAAAGGCCCAGTTACCTGCAAGAAAAATTCTGCAGGCTTTGGGCTTCATGGCATCCTGCATTCTACTAATTCCATATGCCAGACTGCATATGAGGAAACTACAATGGTATCTAAAAAGTGTTTGGGCTCAACATTGCCACAACCTGGAAACATTAATTACCCTCATTCCCTGCCTGCAACAGGAATTTCGATGGGCACAGGCCTGTCACCACAACAAGGGACAGCCATTCACTTTACCCACAGCCAGGCAAACACTAACAATGGATGCATCAGATTATGCCTGGGGTGCCCACATGGCAGGAAAATGTATTCAGGGCACATGGCCCGCAAGCCAGATGCATCTTCATATCAGTCAAAAAGAGCTGCTAGCTGTACAGAATGTCCTGATAGCTTTCAAGGATCTACTTCATCCAGGACAACTACTAATAGACGGACAATACTACAGTCATGTGGTACATAAACAAGCAGGGAGGCATACATTCCTACCCCCTCTGCAGACAAGCCATGACTTTGTGGGACACAGCATTGACTTACCAAGTTCACCTGCAAGCTCAATTCCTGCCAGGAAAAATAAATACTCTGGCAGACGAACTAAGCAGAAACCTCGTGGATCCCCATGAGTGGAAACTGGATCCACAAGTCTTCAGCATGATAACAAGGAAATGGGGATTCCCAGACATAGATCTATATGCCTCCTCTCCCAACTGCCAACTGCAGAGATTTTGCACGAGGATTTATCACAGGCAAGCATGGAAAGTGGATGCCCTATCCTTCAGCTGGAAAAACCTAACAGTATATGCCTTTCCTCCTCTGCCTGTCCTCCCCAAGGTACTCCTAAAGGTCAGACAAGAGAAGCCAAAAAATATACCGATTGCCGCAGACTGGTCACGCCTGCACTGTTACCCAATCCTAAAGAACTTGTCTCAAGGTCCAGCCTGGACATTGCCTCAAACTTCTCACTTACTGACCCAACAAAACAATCAGATCCTGCACAGCCAACTCAGGACCTTAAATCTGGCAGCATGGCGGATAATGTAGCCATTCAGAACACTCCTCTCTCCAAAGCTGTAATGGATGTTATCTTGGAGGCCAGGAGGCCCAGTACCAGAAAATCTTATGCAGAAAAATGGAAGAGATTCTGAGCTTGGAATCAGGAACAAGGAATTGACATGTTTGTACCAAATATTCCTCAGATTTTACAATATTTAACTGAGATGCTGGACAAAGGCCTATCCTTTTCATCAGTTAAGATTCATGCTCTGCCATTTCAGCCCATTACGGTACGGAACCACCTATCTTTTCTCATCCTTTAATAAGGCAGTACCTCAGAGGGGCCAAAAACATAAGACCTCCAAGGAGAGCACCAATACCTGCATAGGACCTCAATTATGTTTTGGAAAAACTCACACTACCTCCTTTTGAGCCAGCCTCATCAGCTGATATAAAATTCTTATCCTGGAAAACAGCTCTGCACTTAGCAATAACCTCTGCAAGACGAGTCTCGGACTTATAGGCACTCACGGCTGTGGAACCTTTTATCATTTTCCTTCAAGACAGGGTTTCTCTGAGGACGAACCCTACTTTTATGCCTAAGGTGGTGTCCAGTGTAGCTCTTAATCAAACCATTCACTTGCCTACCTTTTATCCAAACCCACAGAACAGTGGGGAGAGACTTCTGCTTTCTTTGGACATACACAGACAGCTACGCTTCTACTTGGACAGAACTAAAGCTTTCAGAAAGACTGAGCAAGTTTTAGTGGCATATGCTGCAGGATCACAAGGAAGGGCTATCTCAAAACAGACTATTTCAAAATGCATAGGCCATTGCATTTGTTTCTGCTACTCACAGCATGGCAAATCACTGCCTAAGGGCATTAGGCCACATTCTACCAGAGCAGCAGCCACTTCAGCAGCCTTCCTCAGAGGAGTACCAACCAAAGATATCTTAGAGGCTGCAATTTGGAGTTCAGTGCATACTTTCACAAAGCACTACCCCTTACCTCTCTCTACTCAATCCAGAGCAGGCTTTACCACTGCAGTTCTGCAGGGCCTCATAGCCTCTCCTAATCCTATTTAGCCCAGCCACCCATCCTCAGCTTTGGGATTCAACCCAAGAGTAATGACTGCAACAGTGAAACACGATGAACATAGTACAGTTGTGTACCTACCATAAAGGTAGACGTTAGAGTGTATTCACTGTTGCAGTCCAGGTTACCCTCCCACCATCCCCCTTTCGTTTGCTGTTTCTTATCTGTACTTCTCTATTCTATACAACCTATGTGGTGTATTTGCTTGTAGATGAAGGAAATGTTTACTTTAGTGCATGCATGTTTATTGGCATAATCTATTTAGCCTACCCTTTTGAGAGCACCTGACATCTGGGGCAAGAAAAACTGAAGAAAATGGCGTCGGCTGCATCTTTTATACCCCTGGCGCACTGATGTCAGGGAAGAGGTGACAGCAACCGATGTCGGATCAAGACTTTGAAATTCAGGCCGACTCCGGGTAGCCTGCCAGCAGGATAACCCAAGAGTAATGACTGCAACAGTGAATACACTTGAACATCTACATTTATGGTAGGTACACAACTGTACTTTCCTGTAGATAGGCATTGTAGCTTCCTTTTGTCAAAGGAGTTCTATATCTAGCTAATGTTTGGTATGGGACCTTTCTGATGGTTATTTGGACATGAAGAAGTTCTAGTGCATCATGCTGCTTTACCAGCCTTGATGTGAGTCTCTTCTGGAAGTAGATTAATACACATCCACTTTTTTCCCCATCCTCCACAGTAGCCAGTCGAACCGTGAAAAGCATTGTAGCCCTGTATAGCCAGACCCCTCTCCACTGTTTTAAACCATGTCTCATTTACTACACAGACAGCAGTGTCTTCCCAAAGGCTTGTAGTGAGTGGAGTTTCTTGTTGAGGTTCCTACTATTAATCAGTAAAAACCTTCATATTTTCCTTTGCTTATTTTGTTATGTTGGTAGGTTTTTCAGGTTGGCATTGCCTAAAAAAGGTACTATGGGAGTTGACAATGTCATTGCCAATAATCAAGACCCTAGAGGGGGGACAATGGCCATCCCTGTTGAAGCAGCGTGTTCTGTCGATCATATACTCCTAGGCTGACAAATATTGGACCCCCTTTGAATGACCCCAAAAACTAAGCCAATTAAAGTATATTTTTTGTATCATATTGTGGCCTCATCCTTGGACAAGGTAGAACGATGCTCAATGATGGGCCATATCTGCCTTGAGGACACAGTTTCAAAGCTCCATCATGTCTGTCTTCATATAATCCAGGGAGGTGCACCTCAACTCATACTTTTTTTTTTGAGCCATGCAGATTTTTGAATAATAATACCCTTGATGACCGCCTTGGTAGCCGCCCATTGCATGTCATATGGAATTTGATCGGATATAAAATCATTTTGAAGTTGGGCTAACACATTCTGAATTTCTTGTGTAGTTTCTTGGTTTTGTATAAATTTAGGATTTAACGTCCAGGTATTGAGATAGGAAATATTTTGTTTACGAGCTTGAAAGTTTATTAAAAGTCTAATTTTGGAATGGTCTGAAAGAGTTCTAGGTGATACAGCATAATTTATTTTGTTAGAAAGGAAAGCAAGAGAAATTAGAAAAGTATCTGTCCTGGACCAAGTTTTATGAGTGGCTGAAAAGAAACTGAATCTTGATGCTGTTTTATCATATTGAAATTTAACATAAGGGTCAACTAGTTCAAATGTATTTTGTAATTCTTCAAGTGCTGTAGTGGTAGATTGTGACCGTCTGTTTTTATTATGCGATCTATCCTTATCTAGATTTAGTAAAGCATTCCAGTCCCCACCTACAATAAACAGATGATTTGGGTATTTGGCTAATATGTTAAAGATTTCATAAATGAAGAGCTGTTTTGAGCAGAGGCTATATATATATTAAGAAAGAGTAATGGTTTGTTCAAAGTATGATATTCAGTATTAAATAATACCCATCTTCCCTTTGAGTCGGCTTCATAGGAAGTAATCTCTCCTTGGAAGGATTTATTTACTATAATGGCCACTCCCCTGGACAAAGAACTATAATTTGCAGCAACTATTTAACCCATTTTCATTTCCTTTCCCTAAGCCAAAGTTGGTCATAGGTTCATAGATTCATAGGTTTATACTAGGCTATCTGCCCTAAGGCATTTATAAGCCTAGCCCAAATTATTGTGGCTTACGCCACCCCTTATATGAAAAAATACTGTGCCCATTAGTTTGTTGTGCCTCTGTCCAGCAGTGACACAGAGATGATTCCTGGGGTAAACCTACGATCTCCCATCCACAGGTCTAGATTTCTCTTGAACAGAGTCAGCGAGGTGCTCTGCCTCACATGGACCGGGATTTTATTCCACAGCATAGGGAGTCTCTGAGTGATAAATCTATCCCTCCAGCACGCCCTATTTATATCCGTGCTAAGGTTTAAGTCGCTTGCTCTAGTGGTTTTGGTGGATTTGGATTTTTGAGGTGGAGCATGTCCATTAATTCCGGGTTGGACATGGCCTTGTATGTCAGGCACATGTCACCTCTGAGCAGACGGTATGCGACTGAATAGAGCTGGAGTTTCTTCAATCTGGCAGCATATGACAGATTTTGGAGTCCCTTTATCCTTTTGGTGAGGAACTTTTGGGGTCTCTCCAATTGCTGCAGATGTCGGGTGAGATACATCCCGAATGGGGCATTGTACTCGATCATTGGTCTGATAAGTGAAGAGTACAGGGGAACAATGACCTCACTAGATCTGGATGTGAATCCTTCATGATCAGGTGGGCAATGTAGAAGGTCTTTCTAACCACTTTAGCAATGTGAGTGTCAAAAGAAAGGCCACTGTCAACCTGGGTCCCCAGGTCCCTGATAACCTCTTCTGTGCTTAGTGGATTGCCACCTATATGGTAGCTTGGGGTTACCTTGTTTTTCCCGAAGGGTATGACTATACATTTTTTGGCGTTTAACTTCAGGCCATGGCTCTGGCACCAGCTATCTGTTTCCGTGAGTCCCTTCTGAAGGATATCCGTGTCCGATGCACTTTCTACTATGGCGCCCAGTTTGCAGTCGTCTGCAAACTTTGTCAGCCAAAGTCCTCCCATGTTGGCCTGTACTTCTGAGAAGTAGATGCCAAACAATAGGGGCCAAGGACCGAGCCCTGTGGGACACCACTTGTGACCGGCTTGGAGTCTGACACAGCGCCAGCAACTCTAACCCTGTGGGTTCTGTCCTTAAGCCAGTTTGCAACCCATCTTGTGACATATGGGTTTACATTTAAGCTGGTAAGTTTTTCTACAATACCCGAGTGGGGTATTGTGTCGAAGCCTTGCAAGGTCAAGGTAGGCTGTATGGACTGCCTTTCCCTCATCAATGGCCTTGGTGACTGTTTCGAAGAAGTCAACCAAGTTCAAAAGGCATGATCTTCCCTTGACAAAGCCAAACTGGGTCGGGTCCAATGTCTGCAAGTCCCCTATATCTTTGTTTATGAGCTCCATTATGATCCTCTCCATAGCTTTGCAGACTAGACTTGTTAAGCTTATGGGGCGGTAATTACCAGGGTCCGTAGAGGCACAGCCTTTGTGGAGTGGGACCACAGTTGCCGTTCGCCACTCCTTGGGCACGTATCCTGTGGTAAGGCTGAGATTAAATAGCTGCCTTATGTGCGGGTTTAATTCCTCATTTAGCTCGTGTAGCACACAGCCGGGGACACCATCCGGTCCCATTGATGCTGTGTTTTTAGCTTTAGAGAGAGCAGCTTTCACCTGCGCATTTGAGATGTCCGGGAGGCTACACTCGGCTGGGATAGTTATCTCTCCTTTAGGGGAGAGGGGTGAAGTTTGCACTGAACCTGTCTGCCAGTATGTTGGCAATGTCTGTGGGTTCAGTGATTTTTGTATCATTTTGGACTAATTCTGAGCATATCTGGGAGTTTCCACCCAGGTTCCTAACATAGCTGAAAAAGGCCTTATGATTGTCCTTTGAATCCATGGCAATTTTTCTCTCAAAATTGGCCTTAGTTGATTTTATGAGTGCTTGTATTTTTTACTAATAATGATCAGGGGTGACTTCCTTTTATGGATTTTGTTCTATCATGTAATAGCTTTCTCCTCTTATTGTAAAGTTTGTTAATGGCTGGGGTCCACCAGACTGGACGCTTGCCCTTTGTGGAAAGAGTCTTGGTTTTATTTGGGATCGCCTGATCCATGCAGTCCTGGAGGTGTTCATAGAAGGCATTTGTAAGGGCTTCCGCAGCTTGGGTTGTGGTTTCCTCTGGCTCAGGGGCCTTGAAGGATACCACACCAGTCTTGAGTAGTGTGAAGTTTGCTTTAGAGAAGTTCTTCACTATGGTCTTTTTGCTTGGGGTGGGGCGGGATGTGGATTTCCAGTGAGATTAGTTTATGATCAGATCTCACCAATGAGGGATATACTTCGGTGTGGAGCATTTTGTCCCCATGTTTGTGACAATGAGATCTAGTATATTTTCTCCTCTCGTGGGAACAGTGACTAGCTGTTCCATGGCATTTGAATTTATGAACTCCAGGAACCGTTGGGCTAGAAAGTTAGGGCTTGAGTAATGTTCCCAGTCTATATTCGGTAGTTGAAGTCACCCAATATGATGGTGTTTGGAGATACATTTATACCCTCCAGTGTCTTCAGGAAGGCTGTGTGGGGTTCCTGAGTTTGAGAGGGTGGCCTGTAGCATGCTACAATTTGTAGAGCAGTTTTGCCTATGGTTAGTTGCACCTGGATGGTTTCCAAGCTTCATGCGTTGCCACCAACCTGGAGGTGTGAGTATCCTTTATGAATATGGATACACCCCTCCTTTTGTGGTGTGGTCCGGGTTTTGGGGCGGAACGCATGATATGAGGTAAAACCTAATAGTGCCGGGTGCTCTCAGGAGCCTTGAACCAGGTTTCAGTTACAGCACAGACATCGATGTTCTCCATACTGAGAAGGGCCTCGAGTGCATGCATTTTGAGATTTAGACTTCTGGCATTGAGCAGCATTACCCTCAGTTTCTTCCCATTTTTGTTTTCTAGGGTGGTAGGTTTAGAATTTGAGCCTTGCCTAAAAAGGCACTATGGGGTGGCAAGAGCCTTAGCCAATATCCGGAATCCCAGGGTGACAGGTGCAAGCCGTCCCTTGCGAAGCAGCGTGGCTTGTCAAGCATGTCATCCCAGGCAGACAGACACTGGATCCCCTTTGAATGACACCAGACATTAAGCCAATTGTTAAAGCTGATCATCTTGTCTCTATATTGTGGCATCATTCTCGTGAAGGAAGGATACTGCTCAGGGTTAGGGTCATACCTGCCTGGGCTACATAATCAGAGAGCTCCTCTATGTCTCTTTTCATGTAGTCCAGGGAGGTACGTCTCAGGTCGCTCACACCAGCATGGACAATGACTGTGTCATATTTGTACTTGCCATGGAGTGACCCAGTGCTTGTGTTATGTGGTGGATTCTAGCGCCCGATAGGCAGCTTACTGTGACCCTCTCCTTGTTCAGCCTGGTGAGTGGGACGTCAGTGTGTCTGACTATGGAGTCACCTATGACAAGTATGTTTGGTGTTGTATTTGGCCTTAAGGGCTGTGACTGCTTTGCACACTGCTTTTGTGGTTTATGTGTTGCTTGTGGGGTGTCTTGAGGTAGCAGTTGTTTGGGTGTCTGCTTTGGAGGCCTCTGCTGTTTAGGTAAATTTTACTCAGAGCCTCCGAGTATGTCTTTGTGTGTTTGTGTTTGATTCAGTGGAGTGGTAGCATTATGTGAGGCTGGTTTTGTGGTGTGTGTAGTTGCCTTCTCCTCCTGTCTGGTCTTGCCAGTCCTGAGTTGAGAGAGCTCAGCCTCCAGTTTGGCTAAATAGCTGCATCTCTCAAGTATTTGTGTTATGTGGGAGGAGGAGAGGGTTGTCTGTGTACATGAGGCAGTTATAACATTGCCTCAAGATTCCCAGATTCACCAGCTGGACCGGAGAGGAGATTGACAACTGACCTTTGGACATGCTAGAATAATATTGGGAAATCCTTAATTGAAAACAAGGGCCAGTGGGGAGTGAGGGTGTAGTGCTTTTAATTTTAGTGCTGACTTATATAATTGCTTTAGTGAGCAAGTGCCAGGTAACTTGAGTGCAATGTGTTACAAGTAACTAAATGCAAAAACGACAAACAGTAACTTTCTTTCAAGTGAAACAAGGAAATAAGTACAGTAAGCAATGCAGATATCACTAGTGATCCACAGAAGCGCTGAGAAGTTGCGTATTAGGTGGAATTAGCTTCCAGGGAAATAACAAGCAAACAAACAACAAGCATATAAACAAAGCTAGATTCAGTAGGCCTGGATCTAGTCTATGCTAGAGCAAACAAGGTGAACCAATTTCAGTAAGATACAGTTCAAATATTCAGGCACTATAAACCTTTAACCAGAAAATTCCCAGATCAGACGGGCAGAGTCCAACCTCTTCTCCCACAAGAGTGCAGACCACGAACCTTCTTAATGTAAAATAACTGGCCTGAAGCCCAAGTGCCTAAACCAGAACTAATACACTTGGACACTGGGCTCTCAATCAGCAGTTCCCAACTTAGAAGGATGAAAGCTACCTGTCCTGCCACCACAGTGCTTGCCACAAACCTTCCTAATGTAAAACAACTGTTCTGAAGCCCAAGTGCTTAATCCAAAAGACTTGAATGATAGCTACACTTTAATCAAGTTACAACCAAGCAGTAATAAATACCATTGAATACTTTAGAGAATGTCTGGATTAGTGCTCAAGTTACACAAACAAAGCTAGATCCAGCAGGCCCGAATCCAGTCTATGCCACAGCAAACAAGGCGCACCAACTTCAGTAAGGAACAGTTCAGATATGCATGCACTATAAGCCTTTAACCAGAAATTCCCAGCTCAGAAGGGCAGAGTCCAGCCTCTCCTCCCACAAGAGTGCAGACCACGAACCCTCTTAATGTAAAATAACTGGCTTGAAAGCCCAAGTGCTTAAACCAGAATTAATACACTTTTAGAATAACAGACACTGAGCCCTCAATCAGCAGTTCTCAACCTAGAAGGATGTAAGCTACCTGTTCTGCCACAACAGTGCAGACCACAAACCCTCTCAGTGCAAAACAACTAACTGGTCCGAAGCCCAAGTGTTTAAACCAAAAGGCTTAGAATGAGTTACACCAAGCAGTAATAAATACAATTGAGTATTTTAAGATGATGCAAAAGTAAAAAGAAGTAGGTAAAAACACAAGTACAGTAAAAGCAGATGAAATTTTTTTTTTTTTTTTTTTCTGAACAAGTGCTGAGATCAAAGAAACAGATTTGAGTGCTGAAACTAGAAAACTGGCTAGTTATAAGAAATAAACAAGCTAGAAGGCTTCCCTCAAACACAGAAGGGCTTGGGGGCTCAGAAGCCTACAAATAGTCTGTACCACTTAACAAGAAAGGCAGGAAATAAGCTTAATTTTTTTTTTTTTTTTTTTCTATTTCCCAGATGCTCTCTTTGTACACAGTAGGAGTGCCTGAAATCAGAATATGATCTCACTGCACTCAGTTGAGTGAGCAAATGAGATGGGCCCAGAGGCAGGCTGAGGGGCGGGCAGTTTCAATGCCACTAAGAGCAGAATAACTTCAGATAAAAATTCCTTCAACACTCCTTCATACAGTTTAAATCAATTTAAATACTGTATTTTTTAAAAAAAAAGTGCAGAAAAAGGTACTTAAATTCTCTTATACGTCCAGTTGAATATAACCAAGTTTTTAGCTGGCCAAGCTGAAGTTTTAAAGCAGGAATTATTTCACATGCACCAGTTTAAATATGCAGTATTAATCAGTACAGTAACAATTTTTGCACAGCAGCTTCACATAGACAAATAGTAAAAGTTTAGTGAGTTTCTTGCAAGAAAGTTATATCAGCCTTAGTTTGGTATGTGAGGTGCACGATTAAATTTCTTTTCTTTTTATCTACCATCCCTTTTAACATTCCAAGAGTCTATGGTTATCATTTTTTATTAATATTGTTGAAGTTTCTCATTAGTTGATACACAAAAATACAGTTATAAACTTTTTCTGTTAGTGTATTTATCTTAAGAATAAATGTTGTGACTTCCATACTCCTAAACTCTAAATAGGTGCATAACCATCCATCCCTCCATATTTGTAAATGTGCATGAGTTAAGAAACTAAAAGAAACTATTATTTTTAACAACAAGGAGTAGATATATATCAGAGGGATGTCAATAATACCCATACTGTTCCAAATGCAAACAGTCATCAGCTAACAGACTGTGCCCATCCCGCTCCTTCTATTATTTATGTACTGCATATTCATTTTCAGACTTCCTAAAATATTATATTAATTGTGGCCTTAGATATTAGAGAGAAAAGGAAAAGTAGCTTTTATAAAAAGTTTTGTAGTAACAGCAACATATTATAATTCATAACATTTCAAGAGTTATTAAAGAGTTAACAAAACAATATTTTCAAAAACCAAGTACAATATATGTATATTTTAAAGAAGGCATAATTTAAAAAATTCAACAACATTTGCATTATTCTTGCCTCTTATATACCCCTGGCGCACTGACGTCCAGGAAGAAGTGACAGTAACTGACGCCGGACCAAGACTTTGGAATTCGGGCCGACTGTGGGACTGCCTGATGGCAGGATAACCAAAGTGTGATTACTGCAGCAGGGTATACACTCGAACATCTACATTTTTGGTAGGTACAAAACTGTACTTTCTTTAAAATGCATTGGAAACCATACAAGCAATCATTGTGAACTCATATTAATTAACCAGTGCCATCTACTGGACAAACAGGGAGAAAAAAAAAAAAAGAAAATGTTTTTATACCTTGCTCATAGACACCTTTAAAGGTAACTCATTGGTTATGTCAGTAGAATAATGATTATACATTTTAAACATTTAAAGAAGGCAGCACTTTAAAATTCAATAATATTTGCCTTGTTCTTACTAACAGCTAATGGTGGTTCTTTAAGATGTATTGGAACTTCATTTAACATTGCACTGGCAAAAGCCATATAGATCCATCATTGTGTACTCGTATATTAATAATTAACCAGTGCCAATCTACCTGAACAAACAGAGAAAAGAAAAAAAAATGTTTTTATACCTTGCTAATAGACATATTTATTTATTTATTTATTTAAATTTGTTGACCGGGAGTGTCCAACTGGACGTGGGTCCATTTTCAGCGGAGGCCCGGGGAGAAAAGCTCCACAGTAAAATAAACAGACAGTAGTTACATTGGATTACATAGTGATTAACAATTTAACATAGAAATGGCTTACAACATATTTACAGATGAAGAACATAGTACATCAGTAGACAACTATCTGTGAAGTACATAACAGGCATTAACAAATGTAACAATGAGAAGTTCCTGCTGTATAATAAGTACTAGGCTTATGAGCATCTGAGCTTGCTATCATCAAGGTAGTTAGTGGAGGTGAAAGAAAGGCAGTAGTTGGATGGAGTTGATGATATTAGAGTGGGAGTTGCAAGGGCATAGCCAGCATGATGTTTTTAGGTGCGCTTTTAATAAAGTTTTGAAGTTGGTGCATGATGGTACGGAGGTAATTGTGGGTGGGAGTGAGTTCCATAATTTGGCTATGGCGTAAGAGAATAGTGCTTCACCAGCAGAGTTATTGGCTTTAGTGATTTGCAAGTGATTTTTGTTGCTGGGTCTTAGTGGTCTGGTGGTGCGATAGGGTTGGAGTAGATTCTGGGGGGATGGGACGTTTAGTGGATGGTTTACTAGTTTGTGGGCGAGTGAGAGTTGATACCACTGAAGGAGGTGAGGGAGTTCAGCCAGCCCAGTTCAGCAAGTGAGAGACAGTGGTGACTACGGTAGGATAGGATGCCCCTGTGGCGAATTTTGCGATTTTGTTGTAGCAGGTTTCTAGCTTGTTTAGATCACATTGCCTTAGGTTGGTATATACTGGAGAGACATAAAGTAGGGTGGAGATAAGGTGGGAATTTGCTATTGAAATCTTTGCTGCTTTGGTGAGAAATTGTTTATTTCTGTATAATGCTCCTAGTTTTTTGTGGACTTTTTTTATGGTCATGGATATGTGAATGTCAAATTTTAGTTTATTGTCTATTTCCACTCCTAGCAATGTGGTGTGTTCAGTTGGGTATATAGTGGTGTTGTCTTTTGCTGTGATGTTAAAGTGAGAGTTGTTTTGAGTTTGTTTGGTGGGTTGGAAGATGAGTAGTTTAGTTTTGTTTGGGTTGAGTATTAATTGGGCATCGGATAACCATGTTTCAACAGAGGAAAAGGCTTCCTGTATAACTTTTTGCAGTTTGGGTAGGGACTGGGCTGAGCAGATGGTGGTAGAGTCATCTGCGTATTGGATGAGTGTGCCATGTTTGGTGGCAGAGGCTAGATTATTGGTGTAAACAGAGAAAAGTAGGGGTCCAAGGATGGATCCTTGGGGAACCCCTATGGAGACAGGTAGTTGGGGAGATATGTCATTCTGCCATACAACGGATTGTTGGCAGTCAGACAGGTAACTCTGAAACCAGTTGGTGACTGATTGTGAGAAGGATAGATTATTGAGGACAGAGATAAGTTGTTTGTGTGGGGCCATGTCAAATGCTTTAGATAGGTCTAGGAAAGTAGCAGAGGAGAGATGGTCATTGTTTTTATGCTGAAGGATAGTGTTTGTAAAGGAGAGTAAGGCAGTGGTGGTGCTATGGTTTGGTCGGAAACCATGCTGAGTACTGGAAAGGAGGTTGTTAGTAAGGAGGTAGTGTGAGACCTGAGAGTGTATGCATCGCACTAGTATTTTGGAGAGTGGAGAGAGAATAGCTATGGGGCGGTAATTGGTTAGTTCTGTAGAGGGTCCGCCTTTGTGGAGGGGAATTATATGTGAGACTTTCCACAATGTGGGAACGTAACTTTCTGACAGAGATCGGTTAATCAAGATGGATACTGGGTAGGCCAGAGCATCAGCTGCGATTTGTAGGTATTCACTTGGGAGGTTGTCTGCTGCTAATTTGGTGGGTTTAAGTTTAGTTAAGAGTTTTTTTTATGTTGGAGGTAAGTACAGGTGAAAAAGAGAAGGCAGTGGGGAGATTACTAGTTGAAGGTGTGGGTTGGAGGGGAGGGGGGTTGTGTTGTCTAGCTAGTGATAGTATGGTTTGGGTGAAGTGTGTGTTGAATGAGGTAGCAATATTTTCTGAGGAGTGAGGGATGTTAGGAGGAGGGGTACTGACTTTACCTGGGTGGAGGATGGAGTTTATGGAGGACCAGAATTGTTTGGGGCTGTGTTGTGAGGAGTCTAGGGCAGACTGGTGGTATTGGAATTTGTCCCGTTTTATTAGCTTTTTGACTCTATTGCGTAGTTCTAGGAATTTCTGTCTAGCTGCGGGGGTTTTGGTTTTGCACCAGTGCTCCCAGGCTTTATCCCTGTTTTTCATTTCTGACTTAGTGGTTTTCTGTAGCCATGGGGAGGGTTGTGCTTTGGTTCTGGAAAATCTTATGGGGGCATGGTAATTAAGGATGTTCAGGAAGGTAGTATTAAAAGATTCAATATTTAAAAGTAACTCAATGGTTATGTCAGCAGAATAATGATTATACATTTTAAACATTTAAAGATGGCAGCACTTTAAAATTCAACAACATTTGCCTTATTCTTGCTAGCAGGAACTAACTGTGGTTCTTTGATTGCATTGGAATCTTCATTTAACACTGCACTGCCAAAAGCCATTTAAACACATCATTGTGAACTCGTATGTTAATAATTAACCAGTGCCATCAACTGAACAAACAGAGAGGAAGAAGAAAAAAAAAAAGGGAAATGTTTTTGTACCTTGCTCATAGACGGACTTAAAAGCAACTCCATGATTATGCCAATAGAATAATGAGTATAGATATTAACTGAAACTACTTATGTCTAATATTTACACTACTTAAACTCTTATATCAAAGGTTATATCCCATTTTTTAAATGTAATTTAACACTTCTTTTTTGTAAGCTGTAAATGCACTTTAAATTCATTTCTCTATGCAGACAGTGTTAGGTAGCTTTGTAACTTTTAAATGTAAAGGTAGTTGCTAAAAGACAGTACCTTAAGTATTACAGTGTAGCAAAGAGATTTTCTTTACAGGCAAGTAATGCAGAGTTATTTAGAACACGTTCCACATCCATTTGTTTAAAATTTCCCATAATAGTGGTATATTCTTCTGTCCTGTAGTTCTTTGGAGCTGTAGCACTTTAGCCTTCCAAATGTTTTTGGATCAAAAGATATGAAAGAGTTGTCTCAGGCAGGATTTACTTTGAAGAGATGCAGAAAGGTGGATTTTGCTTGGTCAGGTGTTTTCAAGGATATTTTTTCTTTGTAATAAAATGTTAAAGTTGCGGGATATCTCATTTGGAAACAAATCTTATTTTCAATTAGGTAATTACAGTATTTGCTGAGTTTCTGTCGATTTTGTTTAATTTGTAAAGGAAGATCTTGACTAATCATAACTTTATGTGCTCTCCATGTAATAGTCTTTTTAATCTTATAAACTGACAGTATCTGTTGAACAAGTGCTGAATTAAGCAGTCTGATATAGGTTTGTCTAGGAAGATCAGTTGTTTGTGTATGCTTTATAGCTCTGTGAGCTCTTTCGATCACTATCTCATCCAGGAGATTTTTATTAGCCAGAAGAGAGCTTAGTATTTCTTTTATTATTGGAATAAGTTGTGAATTATCAAAGCTCTCTGGAATACCTCTTATGATAAAATTATTTCTCCGGCTTCTAGCTTCCAAGTCTAACATTTTTTGCTGTAATTCTTTAATTATGGTGTCATTGGTTTGTGCTTTTTGTTGCAGTTCATTTATTTTTAGTTCATTGTCCATAATTGTAGCTTCATTTTGTTCAAGCCTAAGCACAATTTGGTCCAGAGTAGAGCCAAATGCATTTAGCGTATGAGAGAAACCCTGAACTTCTGTTAGTAAAGGTTGTAAAGCAGATTTCAGATTCTGCAGTGTTAAAGGTTGTTCCTGATTTAATCTTTGAGACATTTTATCAGCTTCTTGTTGTTGCTTGTTTTTTTTTTTTTGCCTTTTAGAAGTGGTTTCTTTCTCAGGAGTAGTAACTGCAGACAGTTTGTTTTTTGTGATTACAGTTTCCATCTGATCCGGCTGATTCTCCATTAATCTTGTATAGTTAGATTTCTAGTAGTAGTGCAGAATTTTAAATGATAAGTCTTGTTATGAAAGTTGTTTTTCTTGTTACTTTCCTCTTGTTAGGCCTGTTGGTCTTGAAGAGTCCACACCATGCGGTTCAGGGCTCTGTTTCCAACAAGTAATTATTTTTCCTTCAGAATGAGAGAATTTTTGAAAGATAAAGATGAAACAAGTAAGTACTCGTATTTCTGCTTTAATCCATTGATGTTTGGTATACTTTTCCTAAGCGATGCGCTGGTTTGAAGTCAGATTATAATATAAGAATGCAGGAGCTGGACTGTCAGTGTGCTTACAGGCTGTCCACCATTTTGGAGTCCGCCAAGCCTGGATATCCTTTTCTGCCACTAGCAAGAACCAGTAAACTATAATAATAATAAAAAAAAAAACGCTCTTAAATTTGATTCCAGAATCAGTTCAAGCAGTATCGGTACACTCCGTATTAAGCTATTTTATTGAAGGTCTTTTAACCTGGTGAGTATAAGAGGCGAGCCTTTGCAAAATGATACTTATGTGCTTCTTATCTACAGCCAGTAAACTGGGAAAGGGAAGGAATTATGCTGTCAAATTATCATAAGGGGTGTAGCAGCAGGTACTCCGGGTTTAAGATCACACAATTACAGCAGGGTGGGTGGGTGGTAGAGGAAAACAATTAGATCCTTAGCTTTGAGCTGACTGGTCTGGAACTGCTCCAGTGTAGAGAAGTCCTGAACTAGCCTGATGTTCAGTACACAATAGTGAAACTAGGTCTTAAAACATCAGTCAGACCTCTGAATACAGCAAAAATGCAGTGCAACTATGTACTAGAATCACTAATGTAGACTTAGACCTTAATTAAAGCAGGTACAGACTGTGAAAATGAATTTAAAATTAGATCAAAAAATGAAAATACTTTCCTATCTTGTCTGTACTTTCAAGGCAATTTACATTCCATGATAATATGGAGAAAAGTAGCCATCTGTTTTACATGACAGTTCTTATGAATGTTTTTCCAACTTTTTACATAAATACATGCACTAATGTTAAGCGGACTGATCTCATATGCATTAGATTACTCTTTTCCTCCATGTGAACCTGTTTTTAGGACATTTTACTTCAGAGAACTCACTCGGACAAAAAAAACTAAATACATTTTCAGAACCCACATCTTCAAAACTTACAACACACCCAAACTGATTACATTTTTAAAAAATTAAGTTTACTCATCCAGAGAGGAGCAGTTGTCCCAAATCAGTTCCCTCACCTATAGGTATTCATCATCATCATCAGCTGCCCCATTTTTTCTACATGAGGTAGGGGTATCGTGTTTACTGTCGCCAACTCTTTCGATTCAGTGCCACACTCCTGCCTTCTTCGACACTGATGCCTGACTGTTGCAGATCTTTCACACAATCCATCCACCTCTTTGCTGGATGTCCTCGCTTCCTCTTAACTTCTTCCTGTCTGTCCCAAATCTTCCTCACCAGATTGTCTTCTGCTATTTTACACATGTGCCAAAACCACCGTAATCTGTTCTGTTTGATCTTTTCTGCAATTGGAGTTACTTGGCTTCTGCTCTTATGTCCTCATTTCTTCATCTGTCCCACAGTGTGCATCCTACCACCTTTCTCAGGCACTTCATTTCCATTACCTCTAGCTTCTTCAACTGTTATGCCTTTACTGCCCAGGTTTCTGTACCATACAGTGGTACTGGTCGCACTACTGTCTTGTACACCATACTTTTCAGCTTCTTCGGCATTCTTCTGTCATAGACTACACCTGATAATCTCTGCCAGTTGGCTGCAGCCCCTCTGATTCTAGCTTTAACTTCTTCATTCATACTACCCTTCTCAACCACCCCTCCCAGATATTTGAAGCTGTTTACCTGTTCCACTATCCTACCTTGTAGGTTCATAGGCGATCATGAGGCTAACGGCTCAAGAGCCTTTACAAGCCTAGCCAATATAACCCAATTTTACCCAGTGGCCCCTGGGGCAGGAGGATGGCATGGGTTTTATGCCTGTGCTTTCTGTATTTTACAGAATTCACAGACAGCCCCTGTCCATAAGGGACACAGGCACCACCCCAGATGTGTATTTATGATTCTCCATCCATCAGTCCAGATTGGTCTTGAAGAGGGCCATGGAAGGACTTTGCAGGGCCAGGGAAGGACTTTGCTTAATGAGAACAGGAAGTCTATTCCTAAGAAGACGTAATCTCTGAGACACATCTATCTCTACAGCATGTTCCGTTTGATTCACTGACTAAATTTAGATCCCTGGAATGGTACTGTTGCCTTGTGGATATTTAGCAGCTCCATCAAGGCTGGATTGGTGAGTGCTTTGTAGGTCAGACACAGGTCACTCCATAACAGTTATAGGAGACAGAGTAAAGGGAAAGGGCTTTCAGTCTATCCGCATAGGACATGTTGTTAAACCCTGTATTTTTTTAGTGAGGAACCTCTGAGATTGCTCCAGATGTTATACATTCCACTTGGTGCACTGTACTTGATTATTGGTCTAATGAGGTGTGTCTACAACAGGACTATAATCTCCATGAATCTGGATGCCATAACTTTACTTATAAGTTGTGCCACATAGATCTTCCTTAGCACTGTGAACATGTGAAGGTCAACGTTCAGACTACTATATACCTGTGTACCTCAATCCCTCACTTCTAAGTCTACTCTTAGGTATGTGCTGTTAATAGGTTCACAGGTTCATAGGTGGTTACTAGGCTATTGACCCGAAGGTCTTTATAAGCCTAGCCAAGTGTACTCGCTATAATATTAGAGAAACCAGTATAAAGGATCTTTCCTAAATTCAAGATCCTATTAAGCAATGACGGCTCATATTTAGGAGGGTCACAGGTGAAATCCCTGGCAGGACTGTACAGTTTCCCATACAGTTATCCCGGCTACGCTTAAACACGGTCATAGAGAGGCTTTGTTTGATGTGACTTGATAGCCTATTCCAGAGAAGTGGCAACCTCTGAGAGACATATCTGTCTCTCCAGCAGGTCCCCCAGCAGGTCCTGTTTGTCGCAGGCCAGGTTAAGGTCCCTGGAGTGGGTGACCCTTGTCCCATTTGACTTGCGGATGTGCAGCATTTCCATTAGGTTTGGATCAGAGATTGCTCTGCAGGCCAGGCACAAGTCATCTCTTAGTCTGTATCCTACTGAGTACAGTGACAGTGACTTCAGTCTGTCAGTGTATGACGTGCTGGAGACCCTGAATTTTACTGGTTTAAATGTCTGAGGTCTGTCAAGTTACTGCAGGCGCCTGGTAAGGTACATACGAAAGACAGCAATGGACTAAATCATTAGCCTGATGAGGGTCAAGTACATGGGTGTTATGACCACTTTCACTCTTGAGGCAATGCCTTTGCTAATGAGGTGTGCAACACAGAATGCCTTAGTTACCACAGTAGACACATGGTGGTCAAAGCAGAATGCCTTCCTTACCACAGTAGACAAATGGTGGTCAAAGATAAGGCTATAGTCAACTTGCATTCCCAAGTCTCTCACTACTGAGTTGTTACTTATGGTGCTATTGTTTATATGATAATCTGCAGGGATATCGTTTTTACCAAAGAGGATGACCATGCATTCTTTAGCATTGGGTTTTAGTCCATGGCTTTGGCACCAGTCACTAGTTTATGTAAGTCCCTCCTGAAGTATACTGACATCATTTGAGGATTCAATGACTGCACCTAATTTGCAGTCTTCAGCAAACTTTGTCATATTTTTCTATTCTAACTATTGCATGCACTATAAAACATTTTTGTAGAATACCTTCTTCCCCTCTTTCTCTATAAATTATCAGACTCAACCCGCCGAATATATTCCATCTGCTCTTCCTTATTACTTTCTGGTGACATTCACCCTAACCCAGGGTCTCGTACTCCACTTTCGTCTCAACAATGCCACACTCCCAGATCTGCTAAACGTCTCCACTTAACCACTTTAAACTTTCAAAGCATCTGTAACAAAACTTCCTAGTGACCTGCTTGGCTTCCCCAAAACAGAAGTCACATCCTAGCCGTTACTGAGACCTGGTTAAAACCTTCCAATCAAGACGCAGAATTTCTTCCCCCCAATTTAAATACAATTACAGCAGATAGACAACATAAAGGAGGAGGTGGTGTTGCCCTAATTTACCGCAATTCTCTCATTATTGCCCCTTTTAATGACTCTATTCCACATTTTCAAAATGCCGAGATCCTAATCTTTTTCCTAGACATCAATAACTCAAAAAAACTCTGCATAACAGTCATATATATTCCCCCAGGAAATAACATCCCAATTTTAGATAACATACTGTCCTAGTTCTCCTTCAATACAAAAAAAAAATGAAACTATTATTTTAGGTGACATGAACAATGACTGGGGATTCTACTTCCTCCAATCAATTTCCTTCTAGCATAAATGTATTCCCTTTTACACAACTAATTAATACAAACACTAGGTTTAACTTTAAAACCAATACATGCTCAATTCTAGACTGGATCTTGGTCTCAGATCCTTCCAAATATCCTATATCTGGCACTCTGGCAAACTCCATTAGTGATCACCTCCAAGCCTTCGCTGTTCGAAACTGCTTATTCATATCAAAAGTCCATAACATCAGAGTAATACAAGACCTATCTAAATTCTGTCTCAGACCTTCAACAGTATCCTAAGTAGCTATAGCTAGAATCATCTTAAGACTCTCTCTCTAGATGATGCCCTCCTTTACTTCAATAATCCCTTTCTAAATATCCTTCACAGTTTAGCTCCTACTAGAACTAAGAGACTCAAATTTAACCATGCTCCATGGCTGTCTAAATCTACCAGCCAAATTAAGAAAAATAGCAAAAAAAAAATAAACACCGCAACTACCAAGGCAAGCAGCATAAATGTGAGAAAGGCACAAAAAGACGTTCAAAGCTGTTTAATAAAATATAGGATAAGCGCCTTCACATAAAAATGCTTAGTCGGATCCTTAAACATCGCAAACATTAACCCTTTTTTAAAAATCATATTACCCAATCAAATAATGCAAACAATTAATGATGCAAAGGTCTTTATTTCAATTCAGGTTTTAAAGGAACAGTATAATTTAAACCTGGAGTCCTATGTGCCTGCAGTGTTGCTCTCCAATTTATTTCCAAGCATTCTGTTCTATTAACAATTATCCCCACCCCTAATAGATTCAAATACAACACCTTTTACAGTAAACTTAATAGAATGTCCAGCATTGTCCTAATATGTTTGTACAAAGCATTCAGACTACTCATTCTCCTTATATCCCCAAGATGCTGTAAAACCCAATCTTTCAGCTTTTGGTTAGTCTTTCCTACATAGTAGGATCCACAGTCAATGCAGGTAGCTAAATACACCAAATTTGCCATCTTGCAGTCAGCATGCATCTTAAAAATATATTTCTTGTTAGTAACCGGGTGAACAAACACATTCCTGCAAGACATGTAATTGCATGCTTTGCAAGACCTACAGGGAAAAGTACCAAACTTGACAAAAGTTTTGTTAGACTTCCTGAAGGGAATATAGCACAACTCCCTCTTTATCTTCAAATTATTCCTACAAATAAAACTGGGGGAATAGCCAGCTACGTTAGAAATGGTATCATCCGAATGAAGTATAGACCAATTTTGCCTGATAATATCACAAATAGAACTGATGTAACTGCTATACTTCAGGGAAAAGCCACATTTAGGTCTATTATTCACCTTAGTGTGAGAGCTCACAACAGTTCTATATAAAAAAGGGGTACCTGTTGTGTCTCTTAAGCCATTAACTTCTTCTACCTTCTGTACTATATCCAATCTGTGATGGATCCAGTAGTTCATTAGCCAGTGAATCCATTGCCTGAATATAATCACTATCACGTGTATGCAGCCTTGGTAAACGTAAAAATTGCCCCTTCATAACATTCCCAAAGATCCTTTTGGGATGCATGGTATTCATCGCCAATAAGTTATTCTTCCTACGTTCTTTTCTATATACCACGGAGTCAACACTCCCATCTAAGTTAATAACCAAAGTAGTATCAAGAAAGACTGTACTGTCCCTACACATATGCATAGTAAGTCTAAAGCATGTGCTGCTGTTTTCCAAATAATTGATAGTCATGTAAAATAGAATCTGTCCCTTTCCATAAAATAAAAATATAGTCAACAAAATGCTTGTAAAGAACAAGATTTGGCTTATATATATATATATATATATATATATATATATATATATATATATATATATATATATATGGTCAGAAAAAACAACCTGGCACTGCCAATATGCTAGTACCAAATTATCATAGCTGTTCACACAGGGTGTGCCCATGCCAACATCTGCACTTGCAAATAGTAGGCATCATCAAAAGTAAGTACATTGTACCTCAATATTAGATCAAGCTGTGTACAAATAAGCTCAATACGTTGGTGAGTTAAATCACTAACTCTATTAAGAAAACTCCTTATAGAGTCAATCCCAAATGAATTTGGTATAATATTAAATAAAATATTAATGTCTAAGGTCACTAGGATATAACTCCCATCATTCAGATTTAACCCGCGAGTACATTCTCCAAGCGTTAGTAAAGAATCCTCAGTGTCCCTTAACACTGCTAGTGCCATCGTCAAATAAGGTTTCAGTTCTTGTTCCACAAATAGGGACAAGGGCTCAGTAGCCTATCCTCTACCGGCCACAATAGGCCTCATAGGTAGTTTCTACTTGCTTGCTTCCCAAGTTGTAGACGCAAACCAGCACTGTTAAGGGACATTGATGATTTTTTACTGACTGTACTTTAATTGAATGTACTTCATGGGCATCAGCCCCTCTGTTTTGGCATGAACTTCTGAGAAATGTAATCCATCACTGATCCCTGTGGAGCCCCACTGGTGACAGGTCTGATGGTTGAGTCGGTGAGCCATTCATCAACCTATCTGATGATGTAAAGGTTGATATTCAAGCATTTTAATTTCGCCTTCTATCTCTATTCACAGCTTCTGATTTCCCTAATTTGCTGCCATTACCATCATCTTATCTGTGCTTAGTTTCATCCCATGTGCCTTTAGATTTGTATTCCATTCTCTTATTGTTTGCTGAAGTTCTAGCTCAGTCTGCCTGTACTGCCACATTGTCTGCATAGAGCAGCTTTGTTTATCTGTCCCCTCCAACCTCTTTGCTAATGTAGTCCGTCACTAGTATGAACAGCAGTGGGCTCAGAGCTGAACCCTGTTGTACACCCACTCCCACTGGGAATCTCTCTGAGGCCGAACACTGTTCGTACTTTAGTCACTGGGTCCTTGTACATAGCCTGCACTAAGTCTACCAATGTTCCTGGGACTTCAGACCACCACAGTACTGCCCAGATCAGTTTTCTTGGTACTTTGTCATATGCTTTCTCCAAGTCTAGGAATGCCCAGTTGGACTCTGTCCTCATCTCTAGATTCTTCTCAAGTATCTGTCTCAGTGCAAACATTGGGTCAGTTGCGCTGCATCTCGATCTGAATCCTAACTGCTCATCTCCCATCTTACATCTTGCATTCTACTGCTCTGTGTATCCGTTTATCAGTCACCCTCTCCAGAACTTTCATGCAGTGTGGTAGGAGTTTGATGCCTCTGTACTGCCTACAGTTGTGGATGTCCCCTTTGTTCTTGTACACTGGCATGAGTATGCTTATTCTCCAGTCATCTGGGGTACACCTTTCTCTCCACACTGCAATTAGTATACTCAGGAGCCATTTCTCCCATATCTCGTCCGGCATCTTTATCTCATCTGCTGTGACTTCATCAGAGCCTGCTGCTTTCCCTGGCTTTATCTTCCTTAGTGCTGTTCTTACTTGTAAGGTGGACTTCCCCTCTTCTGTTATCGTAGGCTGATGTTCTTCATGTTTCACTGTTGCAGTCATTACATTTGGGTAATCCTGCTGGCAGGTTGCCCTCAGTCGGCCTGAATTCCAAAGTCTTGGGTCCTGCATCGGCTGCTGTCGCCCCTTCCCTGACGTCAGGTCGTCAAGGGTATAAAAGATGCGGCCGACGCCATTTTCGTTAGTCATTCTTGCCGGGCGGTGCCCAAAGCAGAAGCAGTTTGCAAGTGCTGGTCGGCTGACTCCTGAGATTTTCGTGTTCAAGTTTCAGATCCGATGTCTTCAATAAAGCTAAGTACCCCGTTGGGGAAACTTTTTTCTTGCTCCAGACTGATGTCAGAAAAAGTAAATAGTTGTATTTCTTGTGGAAAGCAAATACCTCATAAGGGCTTTCATTCTTACTGTATTCCTTGCCTAGGCCCTGATCACAACGTTTCTGGTTGTCGGTTTTGTGCTAGATTTAACCAATGCACTATTAAGCGTCAGTATGATTTTGCTTTAAACTATTTTGGACGCCGGTTTAATTATCCAGAAATGTCGTCGGATAGCCATCCGACTACCGGAGTTCACAAAAAACGCAAAGAAAAGGAGAGAGATAGACAACCGAGGCCCAAAACCGACAAAAAAGCTTCTCCTAAGCCAGTCGCCGGTTCTCAGTGAGGCACTTTCGCAGCCCCTGACTCCCGCTACTTTAGAGTCGCAGGCCGCTACCGACTCCCACGTGGAGTCGGCCATGCCGCTGGAAACTCAAGTTATTGGAGCCTCGGATACTATTCCTTCAGATGGGTCTGGAGCCGCTGAGCAGGCGGCTTCTGAGGGTGTATTCAGACCTAAACATCTATACATTAAGCCAACCTCAGCTTCAAAGGCAAAGACTAAAGCACATTCTAAAGCAAAGAAACAAACTCAAGAGCCACGTGGAAAGGCCTCTATGCCCAAAAAACAGATGCTCAAAATGGCCGTAGACTTAATTACCTTGATCAGGGGTTCCCATCCCCCTCCTGATAAGAGGCCTAGGCAAGAGACTGACTGAATCTTCAGATCAGGTTTCTATTTCTTATGATTCCTTTTCTGATCAGGAATATTCTCCCCCCACCCTCACCCCCGTGAGGATTCTGATGCTGAAGAATCTATACCTTCAGCTTCTCCTCCAGAGGACTATTCTTTTGGGGAAACCTTGCATACCATGAGGGAGCATTTCCTCTGGGAGAGCCAAGATTTTTCAGAATCTAAAAAGAGGCACAGGGATTTCCTTTTACTACCTCAACACAGGCCACTAGCCATTCCACCTGTGTTAGATATTGTAGATGTGTTTTCGGAGTCTAGTCTTACCCCTGATTCCTTACCTCCATCTCCGGTTAAGCCTGACCGATATTACAGGGTTCCTGACTCTCATAAATTCCTTTTTAAAAACCCAGCTGCAGACCCAGAAGCTATTTCACAGGGTCCCAAAGGAGTTAAGGCTTCTGCTGCAAAAAAAACCCTACCCCCTCTGACAGAGATTCTAGGGCACTGGATAGATGGGGGAAAAAGGTTTACACATCTGCTATGTTGGCTATAAGGGCCTTAAACTGTCAGTTTCATATGCTCATATCAGCAACATGCCATGGCATTGCTTAAACAGAAAATGTTATTAATCTCTGTGCAGAAAACAAGGAAATGTAGGATGTATTGCATGCAGCTGAACAAGTTGGAAAGCATACTTTGCAATGTGGTTTTGATTCTTTGGAGGTCTCCTGCAGGGCCACACTTATGGGTTCTGTAATTAGGAGGCATGCTTAGTTAAAGGAACAAAATCTGCCTGATTATTAGATGCACCTTTACAGCATGATACTTTGTTTGATGTTAAGGCAGAGAAGGTGTTAAAGAAAATGGAGGACAAAGCTAAATCTATGCAAACTGTCAAAAGATTTTTTACAAGTACAGCCACCTAAGTTTAGTAGACACTGGCCTACAAAGAATTGGTCCTTTCCTTTGTCAAGACAGACCTCAAAGGGGCAGATCCAGATGCCCTAAAGGCAGATCCCAGGTGCAAGGTTCCTATAAGTCAAAGCATTGGCGTGCTTCTACCTCCAAAGTTGGAGAAGACAAATCACAACCATACAGGAAACAGTCCCAATGACTTCCCCCTGCCTGCACCAAGCACTTATCTCCTGGCAGCCCCCTTAGAGGGAAAATTAACACTCTCTTCTCAAAATTGGCACATTATAACCCAGGACAAGTGGGTTCTAAATATCGTGTCACAAGGGTACAAGTTACATTTTCATACCCTGCCAAAGACAAACGGCTGGCCAGATCTGCCAAAAAAATCAATGGGCAGAGGCACAAAAACAAGTCTCATCCCTCATGGACATGGGGGCCATTCAACAAGTACCAGAGCAAGAGCAGCAACAAGGATTTTACTCAAGACTGTTCTTGGTACGCATAAAGGACAAGGCCTGGAGAGCAGTACTGGACCTATCTATTCTGAACACTTTCCTGGATATACCAAAATTCAAGATGACTTTGCAGCAGCTTCTGCCCATGCTGGGCAAGAACGCTTGGCTGGTGACTCTAGACCTAAAAGAGGCATATCTGCATGTCCCAATCAGACAATTATGCAGAAGATACCTCAGATTCAAGGCTGGCTCAATGCATTACCAATTCTCTGCACTGCCCTTTGGCTTATCTACTGCGCCCAGGGTCTTTACAAAGTGCCTGGCACCAGTAATTGCATTCTGCAGACAAAGAGGAATACAAATATATCCTTACTTGGATGACTATCTAATTCAAGCAGAGAACAAGGACATTCTTCTTCAAAATCTGGCTTTTGTGAAAAGACTTCTAACATGTCTAGGGTACACAGTCAACGAAAAGAAATCGAAACTAGTACCCTCTCAAGAGGTAATATTCCTGGGTGCAAGCTTAAATACAACTGCCCAGATGGCTTATCTCATGCCAGACAAACAAAGGCAACTGACTACCTATTTCAAAATGTTGGCAACAAAGGCCCAGTTACCTGCAAGAAAAATTCTGCAGGCTTTGGGCTTTATGGCATCCTGCATCCTACTAATTCCATATGCAAGACTGCATATGAGGAAACTTCAATGGTACCTAAAAAGTGTTTGGACTCAACATTGCGACAGCCTGGAAACAATGATTACTCTCATTCCCTGCCTACAGCAGGAGTTTCAGTGGTGGGCAAAGGCTTGTCACCAAAACAAGGGACAGCCATTCACATTACCCCCAGCCAGGCAGACACTAACAACGGATGCATCAGATTATGCATGGGGGGCCCCACATGGCAGGAAGATGCATTCAGGGCACATGGTCCTCATCCAAAATGCATCTACATATCAATCAAAAAGAGATGCTAGCTATTCAGAATGCCCTGACAGCCTTCAAGGACCTACTTCATCCAGGACAACTACTGATAAAGACAGGCAACACCACGGTCATGTGGTATATAAACAAGCAGGGGAGCACACATTCTTGCCCCCTTTGCAGACTAGCCATGACTTTGTGGGATACAGCATTAACTTACCAAGAACATCTGTAGGCACAATTCCTGCCAGGAAGGAAAAATACTCTGGCAGACGAACTAAGCAGAAACCTCATGGATCCCCACGAGTGGCAACTGGATCCACAAGTCTTCAGCATGATAACAAGGAAATGGGGATGCCCGGACATAGATCTATATGCCTTCTATCACAACTACCAACTAAAAAGATTCTGCACAAGGACTTATCACAGACAAGCATGGAAAGTGGATGCTCTATCTTTCAGCTGGAAAAACCTATCATTATATGCCTTTCCCCCACTGCCTCTCCTCCCCAAAGTACTCCTAAAGGTCAGACAGGATAAGCCAAAAATAATACTGATTGCCCCAGACTGGCCCCGCCAGTACTGGTTTCCAATCCTAAAGAACTTGTCTCAATGCCCATCTTGGACCTTAACTCAAATACCTCATCTACTGTCCCAGCAAAACGATCAGATCCTGCACAAGCCAACTCAGGACTTTAAACCTGGCAGCATGGCGGATAATGTAGTCATACAAAACACACCTCTCAGTAAAGTTGTGATGGATGTCATTTTGGAGGCCAGAAGGCCTAATACTAGAAAATCTTATGCTGCAAAATGGAAGAGATTCTGTGCTTGGAACCAGGCACAAGGAACTGATGCAGCTGTGCCAAATATTCCTCAGATTTTGCAATACTGAACTGCGATGCTGGACAAAAGCCTGTCATTTTCATCTATTAAAATTCATGCCTCTGCCATTTCGGCTCATTACAATACAGAGCCACCAATCTATTCTCCTCCCTTATTAAAACAGTACCTCAGAGGAGCCAAAAATCTAAGGCCTCCAAGGAGATCACCAATGCCTGCATGGGACCTCAGCTATGTCTTGGAAAAACTCACCCTGCCTCCTTTTGAGCCAGCTGCTGCTGTTGATATAAAGTTTTTATCTTGGAAAACAGCTCTGCTCCTAGCAGTAACTTCTGCAAGACGAGTTTCAGAGCTACAGGCACTCATAGCTGTGGAACCTTTTATCATCTTTTATCCAGACAGGGTCTCTCTGAGGACAAACCCAACATTTATGCCTAAGGTGGTGTCCAGTGTGGCTCTTAACCAAACTATTCATCTGCCAACTTTTTATCCAAAACCACAGAACAAGGGGGAGAGAATTTTGCATTCTTTGGACGTACACAGACAACTTAGATTCTACTTGGACAGAACCAAAGTTTTCAGAAAGACAGAGCAATTACTAGTGGCATATGCTGCAGGATCACAAGGAAAGGCTATCTCAAAACAGACTGTTTCAAAGTGGATGGGCCACTGCATTAATTTCTGCTACTTACACCATGGCAAGCCAGTGCCTAAGGGCATTAGGCCACATTCAACCAGAGCTGCAGCCACTTCAGCAGCCTTTCTTAGGGAAGTACCAACCAAGGACATTTTAGAGGCTGCTACTTGGAGTTCAATGCACACCTTTACAAAGCACTATCATCTGCCACTCTACTCTAAATCCGGGGCAGGCTTTGCCACTTCAGTTCTGCAGGGCCTCATAGCCGCTCCTAATGCTGTTTAGCTCCAGCCTCCCATCCATAGCCTTGGGACTCTACCCAAATGTAATGACTGCAACAATGAAACACGAAGAACATAGTACAGTACAGTTGTGTACACTTACCATAAGTAGATGTTCGAGTGTATTCACTGTTGCAGTCCAGGTTACCCACCCGCTATCCCCCATTCTTCTGATGGAACCTATCTTTCCTTCTCTGATTTATACAACCTATGTGGTGTGTTTGATTGTAGATGAAGGTAAAGTTTATATTGGTGCATGTATTTATATATATATATATATATATAGATATATATATATATATAGATATATATATATATATATATATATATATATATATATATATATATATATATATATACATATATATATACATATACACATTTTGGCTACTCTTTTAGGGAGCACCTGACATCTGGGGCAAGAAAAACTAAAAAAAATGGCGTTTGCCGCATCTTTTATACCCTTGACGACCTGATGTCATGGAAGGGGCGATAGCAGCCGACTCAGGACCCAAGACTTTGGAATTCAGGCCGACTGAGGGCAACCTGCCAGAAGGATTACCCAAATGTAATGACTGCAACAGTGAATACACTCGAACATCTACATTTAGTGTACACAACTGTACTTTTCTAAGTCTTCTGCCTTTCAAGCTAAATTGCCCCTTGACAATATTTGTGCTGCAGCCACTTGGTCTAAGCCTCATACCTTTATTACACATTACAAAGTAGATAAGGTGGCCAGGGACAGGTCTTCCTTTGGTTCTACGGTGCTGAAAAATGTACTACCATGAGCCACCCAAGATTGAGGGTGCTAGGGACGCTACCCATCAGTGAGAATAAACGGCGAGATTTAACAACTTCACATAAAGAAGTTATGTACTTACCATAATGTTAATGTGAGCTGTTTATCTCGCCTTTATTCTCACGTCCCTCCCTCCTGGCTGACAGTAGACTTAGAGTCTAGTACTATCCTGGCTCCTCAGTACTTCTTTTCCTTTGGAGAATGTTCCCCTTTCAGAGTAGGGTAAAGGTATATGTGTATATATATATATATATATATATATATATATATATATGTGTGTGTGTGTGTGTGTGTGTGTGTGTATATATATATATATATATATATATATATATATATATATATATATATATAATATATATATATGTATGTATGTGTATATATATATATATATATATATATATAGATATCTATATAGATAGATATATAGATATATAGATATTTGCAGGAAACAAGATCTGAGGTAATTCCAGCAGTGCATTGTGGGATAAGGGGCTTGTTTTCGAGCTACTGGCAAGCCTTGAGCTTTATCGGCCGTGTCGGAGCCGAGGATCGGCTCCGAACCCATCAGTAAGAATAAAGGTGAGATAACTCACATGCAACGTTATGGTAAGTACATAACTTCTTTTTATAACCAGTGGCTTCTTAGGGATTTACAGTGCTGTTTTGTAACATTTAAACCATGTTTTGTATGAACGACTGTATTCATACATAACACACACCAGATATACAATAATGTCTAGAAGGGTCTAGTAGTACTTTTCAGTGCTGCAATCCCGTCCTGCTTTTATGGGAGCTCACTGCCTGGAAGCCAGAGTAATGTAGATTCCCTAAGATACAATTACTGTGTTCTTCTTTCGGCTTTTCCCGGTTAGGGGTCGCCACAGCAGAACTCTTTTCCGCTAATGGCTGGCAGTAGATTTTTTTACGGGTGTCATGGTGCCAGCTCAACGCGCAACCTTCAACGAAGGCACGCCCATTCTATGCATGTCTTTCGAACACCACTCGACCGTGGGGAAAACATGCAGACTCCACACAGAAGGCACTCCTGCCGAGAATCGAATGGGAGAACCTCTTGCTGTGAGGCAACAACGCTACCGCTACATCACCACGGCTTATAGGATACACCAAGTGTACTGTTAACTTGTAGTAACTACAGTTGTAAAGCCTGTGTGTTCAAAAAGGCTGATGCCAGCATTTAAATTTCACTGGTTTTGATTGGTTACTCTTTATGGGTTAATAAGTAAGCCAGTGACAAACTTTTGAAATTTAGTAATGAAATTCTTTACTTAAAAATGAAATGTGCAGCTTAAAGTCAATATGCAGTTGCACAAAAAAATTTAAACTTAAAAACCTTGAGACATTCTAGAAAAAAACTGGCTGTTAGTTGGTTATACTGACTGAAAATTATTGTGTTTTCCACTGATTTGTAAGTGAGTTGTGGGCAAAATCCATAGATAAGTTCACTGAAGGTTGAAGCCAGCAGTCTTGCCTCTCATGCATCTTGCAGAATACTTCCAGAAGAATGTACAGACCCCAACCGATTGAACAGAGCTGTGCACACGAGTCCCATTAACTTTGAAATTCCACAGCCGTATCTTGTATTGAGTCAATTAATTTAGTCTTAGCTAAAAAAAAAAAGGAAAAGAAAAAAATAAAAAGAGGAAAAAAATGTTTCTGCATAATGACAAAATGTCCGTCCAGACCCCTTGCTTCCTATGCTGGGTCAGCATTTGAACCCGAATAACTATCCCCAAACAAAGTTGCCTAGTTGACCAGAAATTTTTACTGCAAATTGGATAAAATAGCTTTAAACGGGAAATTGTTATTGTGTGTATGTACCATTTTCTTTTATTTACTGTTTAAGGCACTGCTGCAGTTCTGTAGAAAATGAATGCATGTCCATTTCGTACAGCTTGGCACATTTTAATTATTTTTTGCTGAATCTTTGCAAAAAAAATAAATAAAATACAGCTTCTGTACTAAAACAATGCAGTTTTTGTTCGGGTTTTCACTTTCTAAATATGTTCTATTTATAAACAATTGAGTGTTTTACACACACTTTTTTACACATTCACAGAAGCTGCTTTTTTATGTAGATTGCTGTTCCACCACCACCTCTCCCTTTTCTGCAAATCCTGAGTCTTTCTGAAGAGACGCCATTTTAAAGACTTGACGTGTAGTCAGAAAATGTACATTTTTTTGAGTTGAGTGAAGGAAGTCTAGCTGTAGCTTGTATTGGACATAAGGACTTCAGAATTTCAAAGAAAAGTGTTATTGGTCATTTTGGATTAAAAAGCTGAAATTCAGCTGCTAATGAATTCACTACATTAATATACTATCTAAGTAATATGAGACTGCTGAGTTAGTGTGAGTGAAATGGTTTTCTTTCTTTGAATAGTGTTGTAGAGTTTACAAAATAGAAGATTTCTGTGTTAAGGGGTCTGGCTGCCTCAATGTATTATGTGGTTTTATCTTGTGTTGGGTAAAATGTTTTTTCATCTACTTGGGTACTTTATTAAATTTCATTTTGACATGTTCCTGGCCTTGGAAAGATCTGCTGATCCCAAAGAAAGAAGTAGATGAGCTGGATATCCTGAAGGAAAGGGTCATGCTTTTACTCCCTCGCTTTTTCTGTTTTACATCTGTTTACAAGCATATTGCATTGATCACAACTAGCCATTTGCAGGTATTGTGTGGATGAAGTAATTTACAAACAAAAAAGTGGAACAGAGAGGCAGTACATCAAAAAAGCAAAAGTAACAGTACATAGTGAAAACTGTTTTGTGTTGGCTGTCTTGTTCATTGAAGAACCTGCTGCTATATGTTTCTTCATACCAGTCATGCTCAGCTAGAGTGAATGCATTCTTTGCTAGTCTCTTACTGCTTAGTCTTTGTACTTTTGTAGTGTAAACTTCTATGCCTTCTCTTGAGCGCCTCTGCAAAGAGAGTTAAAATCCTTCCTTGAATGACAGCTGACGGCTATCCCTCACTTGTCAGCTGTTGCAGCAGTGGGATACCTAACTGATCAGCATATTGGATGCGGTACAATCCATGCATTCATTCATGCTACAGATCTGACCTTTTCAACCTTTTTTTAAATTAACAAATAAGTAAAGGTTCTTAAAGTATAAAAATAATAAATAAAAGAAAAAAACTGCTTAAAAAAACAAACTAGCACTTTATTAAGGCACAAAGGTAACTGGTAAGCGCTTTAGTTCAAAATGAACAACTTCAGACCAAGTCACGATGCCACATTAACCAACAATAAATAACATCATTAAAATCATATGACCAATTAATTCAGTGCCTTAACCCTTTCCTTTTCAGTACAATTTTAAAATTCTGTCATTAATACTTGGAAAAACACATGCATTCAGCCGGACTTGCCAACATTATTCCTTCCAGTCAAGATCATCCTCCGCATCCCTCCTATACTCATAATTTTCAACTTGATATATCACAGTAAAAGCAAATTTGCTGTTATATAAATGACAAGAGGGAACATGCTTTGCCAAAGCATTAGTAATTTCATGCCTATATATTGCTCTCAGATGCTCAAATCTTAAAATGAAAACACCTAGTAATCCTTCCTATATAGAAGGCAGGACATAACCCGCACAGTGCTAAGTATACTACATATTTGGACTTGCAGTTAAAACTTCCTCTGATATCAAATACATAATTCCTTGCAGGTATCCTGATTATAAAACCCTCTACAACATGTGCGCAATAATTGCAATTGCCACTTCTAACCATCCCCTTTAAAACACCATCATCCGAAACATCTGTTTTCTTATGAAAATGCTCTTTAAGATTTTTGCCCCTTTTAGTTACAAAAACAGGCGTTTCACCTATAACTTTATAAATATCTTGAATTAGATAAAAACTTCCAGTTATTATTGACTATCTTTTTGAAACTGCTCTCATCAACTGAATTATTTAATATACAAGCCAATGAATAATCCCTGTCATTCACACCATTATAAACCCTCTCATAATCCCCACTCTGTCTCTGTAACAACACCCTGGGGTGGCCACGGTGGTGCAGCGGTTAGTGTTGCCACCTCACAGCAAGAGGTTCTCCGGTTCGATTCTCGGCTGGGGTGCCTTCTGTGTGGGGTCTGCATGTCCTCCCTGTGGTCGCGTGGGTTTCCTCCGGTTTCTTCCCACATCACAGATATGCAGTAGGTGGATTGGACACTCTAAATTGGCCCTAGGTGTGAGTGTGTGCATGTGCCTTTTGTGGAAGGTTGGGCGCCGAGCTGGCAACTTGACACCGTAAAACTCCACTGCCAATCATGAGCGGACAGATGATCCGCTGTGGCGACCTCTAAATGAGAAAAGCCGAAAGAAAACTACGACAAGCCAATGAATAATCCGTGCCATTCACTCTAACATTCACACCATTATAAACACTCTCATACTCCCCACTTTCTCTCTGTACCATCACCCTATTGAATGCCCTATCTTAATATATCAACAGGATACCCTCTTTCACTAAACCTATTTTTAAGTACTTCACATTCTGCCTTAAAAAATCCAACATCCTCAGTTAACCTTCTAATTCAGCCAAAATGGCTACTAACAGTGTTATTCTTAAGTCTAGTGCTGTGCATCCTACTGTAATGTAAAAAAGCTATTGCTGTGTATAGGCTTCTTATATATTTTAGTACTCAACCTATTATGTTTCTTATACAGAAACAAATCCAGGTTTATTTTTTTTCCAGGTATTATTGACAGGCAGAATTTTAAAATTGTACTGAAAAGGAAAGGGTTAAGGCACTGAATTAATTGGTGATGTGATTTTAATTATTTATTGTTGGTTAATGTGGCATTGTGACTTGGTGTGAAGAAGTTAATTTCGAAAGAAAGTGCTTACCAGTTACATTTGTGCTTTAATAAAGTACTAGGTTGGTGTTTTTTTTAAGCCGTTTTTTTTTTTTATATATACTCTATTAAGATTTTTTTTTATCAGGGGATCAGCAGCATGTTGTGGGTACGTTTTGTTGCATAGTGTTGCAAGATATTTGTATTATACTGTAGCCACTTCTCTATGCCCAGAACAAGAAAATTTAAAACTTCATGAAACCTTTAAATTTAAATGCTTGAGACCACTTTGAATTGATTTTACTTTTCATGTTCAGCATGCATTTTTTCCATTTACCATGTTTTCTGCTTATATGACTTATTTTTTGTTGTGTACATTCTGTATTTTTACTTTTTGAAAAAAAATCATTCATGGAGAATTTTTGTATTATGATCTGAAATTGTAAGTTTTTCTTTATTTTAGTTCTGTCCTCACTTTTTAAGAATTTTGAGGCTGTACTTTTTTGTGAACTCTCCTCTGCCTTCCTCAAGACACAGGGACACAGTTCTGGTGTGTTCAGTGATTTTTAGCAGACTGGCAATCAGAAGCTTACAACATAATTAAAAAAAAGTGGCTCTAGTGAGCAAGCATGAGTATAGCATCTTATACACCACATGTTGCAGCACAGCAAATGCAGAAAGGTCAGCCAAGTAAAATCCAAAACACGTTTGTTAAAAATGTAAAAGTTGTGCGCTTTCTTCCAGTAAATATTTGGAACTTTCTCAGAACCAACAAACTCAAAATGACAGTACTTAATAATAATAACCAGTCACATGACAAAACCTAATTAAAGCAATCACAGAACCATAAAATGCTTTAATTGTAAAACAGGATTTAAAGGACAAGTTTCATTCAGCTTTTCTGCTTCTGCTGTGCTGCAACAGGTGGTGGTGTATACATTTTGTAGTGCTATACCTGTCTGGGTTCTTGGTGTGATGAGTACAGCATCACTTGTGATGCCGCAAAAATGCGCTTAGTACATCTTTGCATGATTTTGTGATTGAGAGGATGGTAGGGCTACAAAAGAAAGTGGTTTAATTAAATGCAAATATTTGTTTACAGTAGGCTTATACTGCAAACTTACTGTTAAGCTACTTTAATGTTTATTATATTTATTGATGTTATTACACATCCAAAGGTTTCATTTTGTTTAACATTTTTATATTTGACTTATTTTAGAACTAGTTCATACTTCAGGGTGATTTTTGTATTAACTTGGTTTACACTGATCAAATTTAGCTGCAATGTTAAAAACCATCTTATTTTTGTACTTTATTGATATTAATGTGCTTCTGACGTGTTATGTTGTATATCTTTTGATACCAGAGTAGCTGTTACTTTAGAACTGGTCTACACTTCAGGTTGATCTAGCCATGCATTGATAAACTCACTTAAAATGTAATTGCACTGTTAAAACCAACTCCTTATTCTGTGTTTACTGTATGAGTTTATTTTACTTGCAACTGATTTATACTACAGGGTGAAATCTTAACTTGGTTTGCTTACCTAAACTTTGTTGCACTGTGAAAACCTGCTGCTTGTTTTGGTGTCTACTACATTTGTTTTTTTCTTTGTTTATTTGTCTTTTGACCAGGTTACTCTTACTAGGCTAGTAGCCTGTTTTCTGGGGAGACCCAGGGTGGTATTTATACTAGAGAAATTTGGTCAGGGCATCTGGGAACTTCCCCTACTCATCAAAGTTGTGAGTGGGACCCATTTTGCAGGAACACTTCCTGTTTCCATTCCAGGTGCAGAGGTCGCCCAGAAAAACAGGAGGGCAGATAGAGAAAAAGATGATGGAGAGGTGAGAGAAATGGAGACATAAGCAAATATTGAGACCGGAGTATGTGTGCAGGATTCAGAGGAGATGCTTCAAAGAAATGTGTGATGGAGGTGAGTCACAAAGGAGAGAGAGAATGAAGGAGATGTTTTCCTCAGGGGACACAATGTAGAAAATACAACGGGAGGGTATAGAGACCATCCTGAAGAATACTGGTGTGATGGGGAAAAAAAAGAAGGCAGATGGGAAATAGCAGAAAAGGCAGAAGAAAATGAAAGATGGAAGTACGTGGTAAAAAGTAAAGTAGACAAAGAAATGGACAGTTAAGTGTGGGACTATTTAATAGCTCCTTTGTATGTAAAAATGCATGAAGTGAGCACATTTATGCTTAACAGAGACATTTTGTGACATATTTCAGATTATTTTCAATGGATAATTTTCTTGGTGAATATGAAAAAAAGACTGGAATCAGTGTGATAAACTCATTTAATAGGGAAACCAAAAAGAAAATCCTTGTGTAATTTCAAATAGAGGTAGAAAGAAATTTTTTAAGGACATTTGAAAACTTTATGTAAAGATGTACTAGACATTGCAGAAGTTTGACAAAAGAGGTTTATGGACTGGTGGCTGGGATTGTAATGTGTTAAGAATAGAAAGAGAAAAATATATGTATATCAAGCATGATAAATGTGTAGGGGTGTTGTAAAATATTTGGGACAACCCATTTTATTTATGGAAAAGGACATTTGGTAATTAACTGTTATAGAAGAAAATGTTGATGCAAAAATGTGCATTGAAATTTTCTAAATGTAAAAATTTGATATTTATGTGTTGCAAAAATGAAAATAAGATTAAGGAAAAAGAAGAAAATGAACAAAAGAAACTTTAGAAGTAGTAGAAATAGAACAAATTAGACAAGAAAAAAGATTAGAGGATATTGAATAAGGTTCTGAAATAAGTGATGACGACACTGGAAGGTAGTAAAATAAAATCTATTGGTAAAAGGGTAAAAAGACAGAAAAAGAAAATTTAAAGGGATAAGTGCAAAAGAAAAAAGAAAATGGGTGAAAGAATATATACAGCTAATGACTGGGGGTTATAATGGTTAATGTGTTTGACTCATAGATGCAAATTGTAGTGTTTGATTCTTACCTTTGGGAGGAAAATTGGCTAGGGTTGGAATGGCCTGTTAAGAAGCTAGCTTTATGATTAGCTATGAACGTATGAAACCATAAATCTAGGGAAAAGTGGAAGAAATGAGAATTTTAGACTTTTCTGTAAATGAATAGTTTTAAGAATACAGTAAGAATAGGGATTTTGGAGTGGTGTAATACATGTGATGTAGATGTAATATTACAAAGACATAAGGTTTTTAACAAGTAAAGATTACAGAGAAACTATGGGGAGGAAAGGTGATCTGGATTTTGGGGAAATAAGCCATGTTCTGGAATAGCCATATTATGTAGAAATACAGTAAAGATAGATGCAACTTTAGCAAAAGTGGAAAGGTTAACCATTGTAGATTTAAAATGGAAAGAAGTCTTTTTAGATTTTATTTTTATTTATTGACATTTGTTAACTGGGTTGGTCCAACTGGGCCAGAAGTCCATTTTCATTGGAGACCCGAGGAGAAAAGCTCCAGATTACAAACTCATTCTAGATTGCAAAGACATTACAGATTAAAATTCACACTCAGCAATTTACAGTCTTTATAACAAATTCACACTTCAGGATAGTACAAAAATTAGGAGTGCAACAGTCATAATTTGAAAAAACAGTGCATCAGCAAGTAGCATTTGTGCAAAGAAATAAAGAGAATATACATTGCAGTGTTCTAGTGCTCACTTTTGAGAGGATGAGTTGACTAGGTAATCCCTTGTAGGTTACTAGTTAAGAGATAGGGAGAGAGCATTATATATTTGCAGGTATGGGGATATGAAACAAGGGAGAAGAAGAGGTTCGGTGGGGTCGTGGCAGGGGCAGGTCTTGGAATTGAGAAGGTGCGGTTTAAGTTCTTTTTGAACTGTAGAGGCTGGGTAATGGAGCGAATGTGTACAGGAAGTTTGTTCCAAGCTTGGGCTAGGGAGCATTTGTACAGAAGTCTTCCCACATTTTTTTTGGAAGAGTATATTTTGAGTAGTTGCTGGTTAGAGGTGTGTAAAGTCCGAGATGGGGGGTAGGTAGATATAAGGGAGGATAGAGCAGGGCAGAAAGATGGTTTGTATCGAATATTGTGTAGTATTTTAAATTGTGATAGGAGGAGTTGTTGGGGAAGTTCAAGCCATTGGAGAGTGTTTACTGATAATCAGTGGTGTGAGTTGTAGGGAGAGTTTGTGATGAATCTAGTTATTTTTGTGATAACGTTTGTTGAAGATTGAGCAAGGTTGTGGATTTAATATTAGTTAGAACTGGGGCAGCATATAGAAGGGAGGGAAGGAGAACTTGTGCCAGGGAGAGTCTGGAAATGGGGTTTAGGAATTTTTTGTTTAGATTTAGTAATCCTAGTTTCTGGTGAGTCATCTTTGATAACACCCAAGAGCTTTGTGTGAGGTTCAGGTTTTATGATAATGTTATTAAAGGATGTTATAGTGAAGGGTGATTTATGATGATAGAGTGAACAGGGAAGAAACATCAAGAGTTGAGTCTTTTTTGGGTTAAGGATGAGTAGATTATTGGACAGCCACTTCTCCGTGGATAGAAGTGTTTCGTGTTAGGGTGAGAAGTTCAGAGATATTTCTGGAGGTTGAGATGAGTCGAGTCATCTGCATATTGGATGAGGGAGGATTGTTAAGCAGATGTATAGAGTTCATTAGTAAAAATGTTAAATGGGAGGGGACCCAGAATGGAACCTTGTGGAACGGCAAAAGGGAATCTATTATAGGGAGATCATTAGTAAAAATGTTAAATGGGAGGGGACCCAGAATGGAACCTTGTGGAACGGCAAAAGGGAATCTGTTATAGGGAGAGCAGGATGACAGCTATCTGACTGACTGTGCCTAAAGGAGAGATAGCTGGAACCAGGCTAGGGATATAGTTGACAGGTTGTGGTTAGCAAGTTTAGATAGCAGTATAGGGTGAGAGACTGTATCAAAAGCTTTGGATAGATCAAGAAAGAGAGAGGATATGAGTTGATTATCATGTGCCTCAGTGATAGTATGAGTAAAAGATAGGGTGGTTGTGCTATGGTTAGAACAGAAGCCATGCTGAGTTGGAGTGGGAATGTTATATTGTAGGAGATAGTTGAGAAGTTGTGTATGAATGCATTTTTTGAGTGTTTTAGAGAGTGGGATAGGATGGCAATGGGTTTGTAGTTAGATGGGTCAATTGAGTTTCCTCCTTTATGCAGGGGGATGGTGAAAAAGGACTTCCAGATGAGAGGAACTGAAGCTTCATAGATTGATCTGTTGATGAGAATGTATACAGGATAGGCTGCAGATTTCGGCAGCCAGTTTGAGGAAGGTAGAGGGGAGATTATCTGTGGAGGGTGAGCAGGGTTTAAGTTTCAGAATAAGTGATTTGATGTAGGAAGTGGGAACAGGGTGGATGGCGAAGAGGTTTTTGGTGAGTGGGCGGTGGGAGTAGGGTGAGAGGTAGGGTTAGAATTAGAAGGTGTGAGTTTTTGGATCATGTCAATGAAATATTTGTTGAAGAGTGTAGCAGTCTCTAGTGGTGATTTATTTGGAAAAGGGGAGGGGTTAGTGTGGCCTGGAGAAAGAATATAGTTTAGAGTCGACCAGAACGTACATGGGTTGGATTTGCCATTGAGTTGGGCAGAAATATAATAGGATTTTTTTTATCATTATTGATTTGTTTCTTGAGATTCCTTAGTTGGCTATAATTGTATAACAGGGTTGGTATTTTTTTTTTAACCCAGGCTTTCCAAGCACCATCTCTCTCGTGCATGAGGGATTTGGTATCTTTGGAAAGCCAGGGGGCATATTTGGTTTGATTCTAATTCTTCGGGGGGGGGGGCAGAAGAGTTGAGGGTGCTCAGAAAGATGCTATTAAATTTACTCACTGCTTCATCAAGAGGGATTTGCTTAAGGATGGACCAGTCAATATTAGACAGTATGGAGGCATTCGCTATAAAGGTGAGATTTGGGTTTTTTGGTTGGAGTGCCTTAGAATAGAGGTGGAGAGATGATCACTTGGGGAGTTAGGGTGGTTGGGCTGTGGTAGAGGTTGGGGGAGTTAGTGAGAAGAATCCAGGCTATAGTAGAGCCCGGATGGTGAGGTTTTATGTAGGTGGGTGGGGATGTTAACAGTTGATGGAATCTATAAAAGCTTATACTAAATTGTGGAGAGTCAGTAGAAAGTTTGACCCAGTCTGTATTGACATCACGGAGGATGAGAGTTCCATAGTGTATGCTATGGGAAAACCAGGATAGGATGTTTTCTAGGGTGGGGATATTGTTGCCAGGGGGGGATATAAATGGAAGCGATAGCAAATTTCTTGTGTGGGTTAAGGTGGCAATTTAGGATGATTAATTCAGCTGGGTGGAATTCTGGGATAGGGATGGAGACAGGTGAGATATTTAGGCCATTAGAGTAGAGGATGGCTACGCCTCCCCCTTTTTTTGGGGGGGGGGTCTGAGAGGTAGATGTTATAGCCTGGTGGGAGAATTTCGCTATCTGCGATGTGGGTTTTGAGCCAGGTTTCAGATAGGGATATAATGTGAGGGGAGATTTTGGCTATCCATGAGTTTAGTTCAGAGATTTTGTTAGTGAGGCTTTGTATATTTAGTGAGTAGATAGCTAGGTGTTTGTATAAGGAAGAGTGTTGTTTGGGAGGATGAGGATGGATTGAAGCTTGAGGGGGAGTGGGATAGGCGATAGAGTTTAGATTTGGATTTGCTAATGAGTGGGCAATTGTGATGTAGAGTTAGTTTATGAAAGCAGTTAATGGAGAAGTTGGAGGGTGGTGAGATACTAAAGGAGCAGGAAGATGGAAGTGTTTCAGATATGCCAGAGGTAGGGGAGCAAATATGATAGTAGGGTGTGAGGGAGTGATAAGAGGTTAGTACTGAGAGGAGTATGAGAAGTGGTGTGGTAAAGGCAAGGAGTAGCATAAGAGTATGTGAAAGATGAGTTATGGAGGGGGAGGATATTGGAAATAAGAAGTGAAGTATTTTAATTTTGGATGTTGAATGGGTGTGAGTTTAGTCAGGGAATAGACTGTGAGAGGTTGAGCAGAACAGGAAAGGGAGGGATTGGATAGTATTAATGTAATTGAAGTGGGGGTGGGTGAGAATGGGGGTAAGTTGTTATAGGAGAAGGGGAATTTGTTGAAACAGATTTTCTGCTTATCTTACAATATGGCTAGAGATAAAGGAAAATAAATATATATGTGTGTGTGTGTGTACTGTATGTGTATGTGTGTGTGTGTGTGTGTGTGTATATATATATATATATATATATATATATATATATATATATATAGGCAAAGAGTAAAAAGGATAAATGCGAAAGCTGAGAATGAAGGCGAGAGATTAGTAATACAATTATGGAAAGATATGAATGTGAAAAAAACTGGTCTGGTGGATGATATTTCAGGAAATTAAGTTTTTTTTTTTTTTTTTTTTTTTTTTTTTTACAGTGGTAATATGTGAGAAAAGTAGAGAAAGAAAAATATAAAATATGTAATGGAAAATTTAGAACATAATGACAGAAAGTACATTGATAAAGCAAAAGAATTGTATGAAAGAATATAAAAAAAAATAAAAGAATCATATAAGCAAATATATCTTTTACAAGGAAAAAGTAGTATTAAGTTGCTTAAGATTAGTAAAGGAAGATGGTAGTGTAATGAGATAAATTAAAAATGTATAAGGAGAAATAGAACTCAGGAAAAGATTAGTGTGTAGTAGAATATGAGCAAGATTTGTTTAAAGAAAACGAGAAGGTAGTGAAAAATGTGGAAAGTAAGAAATTAACAGAAAAAAGAGAATCAAGATTTAGAAAAGGAGATTTCTTTAAATGAATTGAAGTATTATGACAAGTAAATATAGATTTGTCTGCAGGACCAGATGGAATAGGGTATGAAATGTATAACAAAATAAGGGATTGGCAAAAATTATCTTTGTAAAGATTTTGAATGAATGGTCAAATGACAGTTTAATGTATAAAGAATTGTACAGTGGGATACTTAAGTTCATATATAAGAAGAAAGATAGAAGATAATGAGGATCATAAGATCTTTATGAAACTATACAAAAGAGATTTGAAACTAAAATGGAAAATATGGAAGATAGTATATGTAGTATAAAGGGGAAAGGTTGTCAAGAATTATTAATGATAGAGAAATTGTGGAGAAGATTATGATTATAAAAGAAGTGAAACTTGTGATAGGCCTTAAGGGATTTATAAGGGCGGTGCCTCCACAGACCCTGGAAATTACCGCCCCATTAGCTTGACAAGCCTTATCTGCAAAGCCATGGAGAGGATCATAATGGAACTCATAAATAAAGACATAGGGAACTTGCAGACTTTGGATCCAACCCAGTTTGGCTTTGTCAAAGGCAGATCCTGCCTCTTAAACTTGGTTGACTTTTTCGAGACAGTCACCAAGGCCATTGATGAGGGAAAGGCAGTCCATACAGCCTACCTCGACCTGGCAAAGGCCTTCGACACAATACCCCACTCAGGTATCATCGAAAAACTCATCAGCTTGAATGTAAACCCATACATCACAAGATGGGTTGCAAACTGGCTAAGTGACAGAACCCACAGGGTCAGAGTTGCTGGAGCCATGTCAGACTCAAAGCCTGTCACAAGTGGTGTCCCACAGGGCTCAGTCCTGGGTCCACTCTTGTTCGGCATCTACTTTTCTGAAGTACAAGCAAACACAGGAGGGTTATGGCTGACAAAGTTTGCAGATGACTGCAAACTGGGCGCTATAGTCGAAAACACATCTGACACAGATATCCTCCAGAAGGGCCTCACAGAAACGGATAACTGGTGCCAGAGCCATGGCCTGAAGTTAAACGCCAAAAATGCATAGTCATACCCTTCGGGAAAAACAAGGTTACCCCTAGCTACCATATAGATGGCAATCCACTGAGCACAGAAAAGTCATCAGGGATCTGGGGACCCAAGTTGACAGTAGCCTTCGCTTGACACTCATGTTGCTAAAGTAGTTAGGAAAACCTTCTATATCGCCCACCTGATCATGAAGGGATTCACATCTAGATCAAGGGAGGTCATCGTCCCCTGTACTCATCACTCATTAGACCTATGATTGAGTACAATGCCCCATTTGGAATGTATCTGACCAGACACCTGCTGCAGCTTGAAAGGCCCCAAAAGTTCCTCACCAAAAGGATAAAGGGTCTCAAAATATGTCTTATGCTGCCCGACTGAAAGAACTCCAGCTCTATTCAGTCTCATACCGCTTGCTCAGAGGTGACCTGTGCCTGACATATAAGGCCATGTCAAACCCAGATTTGATGAATATGCTTCACCTCAAAAATCTAGATCCCTCAGAACCACAAGGGCGGAGACTTAAACCTTGACACGGTTATAAATAGAACGTGCTGGAGGGACAGATTCATCACCCAGAGACTCCCTATGCTGTGGAACAAAATCCCGGTACATGTGAGACAGAGCACCTTGCTGGCCTTGTTCAAGAGGAATCTTGACCAATGGATGGGAGATCGCAGATATACCCCAGGGATTACTTCAGTGTCACTGCTTGACAGAGGCACAGAAAAATGATAGGCATAGTTTTTATTCAAACTAAAGGGGTGGCGAAAGCCACATAACTATGGGCTAGGCTTATAAATGCCCTTGGGCAGATAGCCTAGTATGAACCTATGAACCTATAAGTCACTTACAATCAAAGCAAGTCTTTCAGTATCAGGGCAGACCTTTGCTGAGAGCAACAGTTTTGGAATCTACCCCCATGCCATAAACAAGCTATACAACAGAAGGAGGAAGCTACTGCATGACAGAGCAAAATCCCAAAAAGGGAAGGCATCTCTGATCGGTATTAGCAAGAAACTTCGATCCCTCATAAAATCATCAAAGGCCAGTTTCGAAAGAAAAATTGCCCTAGACACTAAAGATAATCACAAGGCCTTCTTTAATTATGTCAGGAACATGGTCAGAAACTCCCAGATATGCTCTGAATTGTTGCATAACGGTACAAAATATACCGAACCTACAGACATAGCCAACATCCTGGCAGATAGATTCAGCGCAAACTTCTCCCCCCCTTCCCCCCCAAAGGAGCAAATGCCTATCCCAACTGAATGTAACCTCCCTGACATCACAGATGCACAGGTGAAAGCAAAAAACACAGCATCTATGGGACAGGACAGTGTCCCAGGCTGTGTCTTACACGAGCTCCAAGAAGAACTGAACCCTCACATTAAATCACTGTTCAAACTTAGCCTTACTACAGGATATGTACCCAAAGAATGGCGTACAGCTACAGTGGTCCCACTCCACAAAGGTGGTGCCACAACGGACCCCGGAAACTATCGCCCCATAAGCCTGACTAGTCTGGTCTGTAAAGCTATGGAGCGTATTATCATGGAACTCATAAACAAAGACATTGGGAGCCTCCAGACACTGGACCCTACCCAATTCGGCTTTAAGGGCAGATCTTGCCTCTTAAACCTAGTTGATTTCTTTGAAACTTACCAAAGCCATAGATGAGGGCAAGGTAGTCCACACAGCCTACCTGGACCTCTCAAAAGCCTTCGACACAATACTCCACTCGGGCATCATAAATAAGCTTACCAGCTTAAATATCAACTCCTATATCACAAGATGGGTTGCAAACTGGCTCAGAGATAGAACCCACTTGGTCAGAATCGCAGGTGCCATGTCCGAATCCAAACCAGTTACCAAGTGGCATCCCACAGGGCAAAGTTCTGGGACCTCTCTTGTTCAGTATATACTTCTCTGAGGTTCAGGCTAACACGGGGGGATTATGGCTGACAAAGTTCGCAGATGACTGCAAACTGGGGGCCATAATCGAATCTCCAGCTGACACAAGCATCCTCCAAAAGGGTCTCACAGAGACGGATGCTTGGTGCCAGAGCCACGGCCTCAAGCTAAATGCTAAAAAGTGCATAGTCATCCCCTTTGGGAAAAACAAGGTGCCCACAAATTACCACATAGGTGGTAATCCATAAAGTACAGAAGAAATAATTAGAAATTTGGGGAACAACGTAGATAGTAATCTCTCCTTTGATAATCACGTTGCCATAGTGGTTAGAAAGACCTTCTATATAGCCCACCTTATTACGAAAGGGTTCGCATCTAGATCAAGAGAGGTCATTATGCCCCTCTACTTGTCACTCATCAGGCCCATAATTGAATACAATGCCCCTTTTGGGATGTACCTTACCCCCTTACCCGACACCTGCAGCAACTGGAGAGACCCCAAAAGTACCTCACCAAGAGGATCATGGGCTACAAACAGATGTCCTATGCAGCTCGACTAAAGAAACTCCAGCTCTACTCAGTTGCTTACCGCCTACTCAGAGGTGATCTATGCCTGACGTACAAAGCCATGTCAGACCCAGAATCAATGGACATGCTTCACCTCAAAACATCCAAGTCCCTTAGAGCTACACGCTCCAGGGTCCTAAACCTCAGCACAAAAATAAATAGGACATGCTGGAGGGACAGATTCATTTCCCAGAGGCTCCCCTCACTCTGGAATTGAATTCCAATTCATGTTAGACATAGCCCCTCGCTGACCCTCTTCAAGCAAAATTTGGATGCCTGGATGGGAAATCGCAAATTCACCCCTGGGATCTCTCCTGTGTCCCTGCTAGACAGAGGCACAGTAAACTAATCTTAAAAGGGTACCTTCTGTGACCTACTTTACAGAGGCACAGTAGGCTAATCTAATAGGGAGGCGGAAGCCAAATACACTCTGGCTAGACTTATAAATGCCCTAGGGCAGATAGCCTAGTATCTACCTATGAACCTATGAACCTATGATACAACTGGACATGAAGTCTTATGAGTAATAATTGAAGAATATAATGTAAGTGAGAATATTTAGGAAATTGTTTGTCAGCATGTGGTAATAATGAAGTAAAATACTTGTAAGTGGCTGAGGGATGTCCAGTGAGTTGCATACTCTGCATTAGTTGCTAACATATTATGTGAAATGAATCTCACAATTAAGGAAGTGGGGTATACAACTCCTAAAGCATTAAGAATTACAATTTTAGCATAGGCAGATGGTATTATAATTGCAAAAAAAAAAAAATTAATAAAAGTAATTTGCAAAAATAAGTGTCACTCAGAAAAAATGCTTATTTGATAAATTCAGTACTGATGGGGAAAATAGCATACTCAGAAAGTGTGTGTTTGTTGCCAACAGTATTTGAAAAGGAATTATTGCAGATATTTTCCTTTATATGGGGTTGTCAATTAAACCTAGTAAAAAGAGTTTATGTAAATAGGAGGAGGATTAGGGTTAATTAACCCAGTGGCATATGCTGCTTCATTAAATCTGTACAAAGTGTTAAAAGTGGAGAAATAAAAAAGATGGTGAGGTTAGTAGTACAATTGTATGAATAAGTATGCTACATTTTGAGGTATGGTAAAAGAGTGAGAGAGAGCGAGTATATAAATGAAGTATCACCAACAAAAAATATTTTTCAAGAAAATAAAAATTGATACAGAAAAGAAAAAAGTGTGATATGACAATGTATTGATAAAACATTACTATGTAAAACCATGGAAAAATCTAACAGATGAAAAAAAAAATAAAAGCTATAAAATAAGCGAATGGTGTAATCAGGAGTAAAATGTCAAGATTTTTTGTGGTGACTGGTAATAGAGAAATTGCCAGTAAAAAGAAATATGTCATATACAAATATGGTCAAGAAGAGTACATTTTGTAAGAGTTAAAAATGTATGGGGAAAAGTATGTTAAGAAGATTTTTTTTGTAGATATAAAAGTTAAATATGGAATGAGAATAAATTTTTAATTATAAATGGATTTTAGAAACAATATGAAGTAAAATCAGGTAGTGGTAATGGAAAAGGAGTGGGGGTGTAAGATGGATGACAATTTAGTATGATTGTTAATGAAAATGTCTAAACAGATTTGTATGTCTGTATATTTTTTACATTTGTAAATGTGTTAAATAAGTTATTTTTGTAAATAAAGGACCCCTACTCTTTTTGATAGGTGCTGTGGGATCTTTTACATTGTCTGAGCTACCATCTGATCAGGCAGATGGGGCCTTGGTCTAATGTCTCATGTTTATTGATTGAAGCCTGCAGAGTTGATTGTTATTGCTGTGTGTATGACACGAGATACCAAAAGGTTATAAACAAAATATAATTAACTATTACTTTAGAACTGATTTATACTGTGGGTGAAATTTTGCTAGCTTGGCTTATTCTGATACATTTACATTAAATTTTGCTGCTCTGTTAAGTTAAACCAGCTGTTTACTTTGCATTTACTTACATCAGTTTATTTGACTGAAAAATGTTACATTATGTTTGTAGTAACCCTTTGTCATTACATTATAAATAGATTATACTTTATAACCCACTATATTATATATCTGTAATTTTGAGATTGATTGTGCTGGATGTCCTTATTTGTAGCTAATATTGTACGCTATCCATTTAATTTAACCGCTAGTCTGCTTAAGTTGACAGTTACTAATATTTTCAAATAATTGTATGAAACACTAGTTCTTCTCTCTTAGCTCTATTCATTAATCTATTATATAAGCTCTGTTTCATTGTAGCTACTATTCATTAAGGTTACTTCGAACAGTTATGTCTTGGAGAACTCTAATAATGTTTTCAAACTGTGTAATGTGTATTTATGAAAACTGGTAAAGGCACAAATAAAACAATTTTTTTTAACTTGCATGAATTTAGAAGAATTAAATAAGATACTAGAAGGTAAAATGCTTGATAGATGACTGAAATCATTATGCACTGTAACTTCATATAAACAGTCATGAAAAGAAGACTGAGTCAGGATTATATTTCTCAGGTTTGTCAGAGTAACCTCATAGGCCACAAACTGACAAAATACAGGTAAAGGTAAGGTTACCAACCAAAAGCAAAAGACTTTTACCCAGTTTAAGTAGTAATAAACAGTCTAACAACAAGATAGTAGGTAAAAGAAAATAGAAAGGTAAAATCCTGCTATCACGGAAGAAGAGAAGAATGTCTGTGCCAGTAAATGTAGGAATGTTAATCAGACACAGGAACTACAAAGTTCTCTTATTACAAATGATGATGATACTGGCCTCCAACCTATTTTTTGTAATAACTCTACAGATAACTGCACCTCTGTTTAGTGAATTGGATGAACAGACACAAACATTGCACCCTCCACTAGTACTATATCTTGAGGTTAAAGTAATTCAGAGGGACAGTGATAAGATAAAGTACAGTTGTAGCCCAGACAAGTTAAATGAACACATTACGAAAAAACTAGAGCACCAGGATTTTAAGATTACAGAAGTGTCCTTTACCAAAATTTAGACTGTGCATGAATGTCTAATAGGTAAACGAAAGGTTGAAGTACTGCCTCGTCAGATTCAGATAAAAAAAAGTGTTGAGGACACTTAAGAGCCATCAACAATATTTTATTTAAATATGTATGTGTGTGTGTGTGTATATATATATATATATATATATATATATATATATATACACACACACACACACGCACACACACACCATAAATATCAAAATTTAAATTTTCATATACGAGTGATTAAGACTTCCTAGAGGTGCAGTCATCATTCAAGCACTTACAAGAGTTTGGAATAGATTGCTTTGCAGTGGAAATAATTGTAATCTAGATAGTTTCAAAAAAAGTGTCTTGGATAGGCCACAATTCAAAATTTATGGAGCCTGTGTGGTGTTAAGGCCTTTAGGCCTATACACTGTTTTTACAACTTATGAACTTGCAACTGTTTTAGCCTTTGTTAGCTAGTATTCTTTCTTAGATTAGTCCATCTTTTCACTTTTGTGCACTATTTTTTGATAACTTCTTGAAGTTTTACATTCCACCACCAGTTTTCCTTTTGTGCATTATTTCCACACCTTCCTCTATCGCATCTGTTCAGTAGTCTGCATATATGTACTGTTTTGAGAGGCTGCCATTTATCATTTCCACCCATTTTTTCTTCTTCCTGAGGTGCTAGAGCCTTGACCATTTCCATGAACTGTTATGCTTTCTCTCCAGCTTCCAGGTCTTCAGCCTAGTCTCTGACCACACCTCAAAGCTGATTGTGGCAATCACTGGTTTATGCTGGGGGCCGACTGTTTCACTGACTTTGCAATCATTGATTCTATGCCAGTGCCCTTTATTACTACAAAGAAGTCAACCTGTGTTGTGTCAGCCCCTCTTGTATGTGATCTTGTGATACACACTCTTGCTAAACTGTGTATTGGCGACCAGCAAGCCTCTCCTTTATTCTTGCTGCCCCACCCATGTAGACCCCCCCCCCAGCAGACCAATCCTATTGCTGTCCTGAAATGTGCATTCTAGTCAGGCATTATTAAAATCAACACATGTAGTCCAGCATATGCACATCATGCACTCAACAGTTTGGAGACAAGGGAGCATGAAAGTAGTTGCACACAGTATGTTAGTCTTATGCGATATCAAAAAATGGAGGGGAGTACCTACTCCTTTTAGCTGTACTTAAGAACTGACTGTTGAAATGTCAGTCTTCTGCTTGCAGGTACTTGCATCCCATCAGAAGACGACTTCATTGCATAACAATTGAGCAGGACTTCATCAGTCCCACACAAATGGATTCTCAATGGGAAGACAGATTTGGGGTGGACCAGATGACAGACTTCTCCAAACAACCTAACAAGATGTTCTTCTATTCACATGTTGCAGTATTCTGTACAGTTGGGCTTCCTCCTCTTGCTACCGAACTTCCGTCAAGCATACAAAAGTTTGCAGTCACTGTTTGGTGCATGGGACATCTAACATGGCTTGCAGAGCGTGGGCCATAAAAGTGACGTCTCCACACACCACACTTCAGAATTTCTCTGCCACCAGTTAAACGTCAGGTGTTCCTGTCTTCCCAGCCATCAGATACTCGAGAAACTCAGATAAGTACCCCGTTGGAGAATGTTTTTTCAGTCATTGTATGTTAGTGCCTGTTCATGTCATCCAGAAAGGGAAGTGTAAGTGCGGCTGTCAGATTCCGCACAAAGATGCCCACAAACTCTGTTGATTCTGTTTAGGCAAGTCACACGATTACAAGGTCTGCCCTATCTGCCAGGCCTTTTTACCCAAGACATTACATAGCAGACTTCACTCACTCGACCTTTATCTAGAGAACCAATGTCTGAAACAGCTACCATTAGGTATGGAGGGATCTTCTGACTTGCCTGCCAAACCACTGAGGAAAAAGGCCAAGACCACAAGGCCTGCTACTGTCGCTGTGCCTCTGCCGTTCAACGCCCAATCTGTGGCCGACATCGGCCTGAATGAATGCTCTAGCCCCGCCTTCTTGGGTACAGCGGATACCCTATCGGAAGCCGCAGATCCCGGTACAGAAGGCACATCCACAGAGGCCCTGCGGGTGCCTGTCTCCATCGAATGGGAACCAAGGCTCTCTGCAGTACAGCCGGAGCCTTCCGCTCCTTCACAGTCGTCCGGTCCTAGCCCTTCCCCTGTACAGACGCATGCTAAACCTTCACTTAAAAAGGAGAAGAGAGACCATACTTCTTTTAGTTTGTCAGCCAGATTGGCAAGTTTTTTCACAAAACCTATTTAATGCATTCATGGCCTTGCAGCCTACTGCTCCAGGGACTTCGACAATTCCTCTTCCATTACTGAGCCCTAGGCCTGAGATCTCTGACCACTCACAGGTGGAAGAGGAGGAGTACTCTGATTCTTCCTCAGAAGAATCTCTCTCTTGTACCTTCCAACTCCCTTCCCTGCTTGGCTGTGCCTCAACAGAGGAAGAATCTGCAGAAGCTGATTCCCCTGCAGAAGATCTCATCTTTGGGGAAACATAGCTAAGATGAGAGAAGACTTTAAGTGGGACTTATTAGAATTGACTGAGGTGCGAAAACGCTATTATGAGCTTATCCAGATGGATTCACCAGCTCCTACAGCTGTTCCACCTATACTTCTGGCCTTTCTCGATGCTTTCTATGTAGCATCCTTGAACCCAGATTCCCAACCTCCAGCACCCCGCAGACCTGATAGGTTTTACAAGGTCCCAGAGACAGCTAATTTCCTGGTGAAATGCCCAGCTGCAAACCCAGCCCTCATCTCAGTCTCTACTGACAAGGCTTCTAAATTGCTGCCCTGTACCACCACCCTCCCTGCTGACAAGGACAGCAAGCCAATGGAGTATTTGGGCAAAAAAGTATATACTTCTGCAACTCTGGCTTTCAGAGCAATCAACTATCAGACACATGTCTAAATATGCTTTAGCCCTTTTGGAGAAAATATCCAAACAACTTTCGGATATCTTTGACTCTTCAGCCTAAGCTCAACTGTCCTCCCTGTGGCAATGGCAACAGATGCCTTTTCAATCACTTGGAAGGGGATGTTTCTCTATGCATTCCCCCATTCCCGCTTGTTCAGAAAGTCCTGCTTAAATTCCAACAGGACAGGCCAAAATCTTGCTGGTGACTCCCTAGTGGCCAAAATAGCATTGGTTCCCCCTCCTCCTGCAATTAGCCAAGGGCAATTACCACAAGTTACCCCTCAGAGTGGACCTTCTCACTCAGGACAAGGGAGCACAAATCCACCCAGGTGGCACTCTCTCTACCTCACTTTGTGGGTGATAGGATTTTAATTCCTTTCAGGCACTTTTACAACGAGGACATGCCCACTGTTCTGCAGGAGGCTAGGAAATCTAATACCAGGAGATCTTACTTACCCAAGTAGAAAAGATTCTCCATATGGTGCCTTAGAAGACCACTGAACCCATTCCAAAGCAAGGACCCCCTAGTGCTGTCCTGAAACTGTTGCAAAAGAGAGTAAAATCCTATGAGTGGAGGAGCTCCCTAGTCAGCCTCTGTAAGAAGCTGAGATCCCTTATAAGATCCCCCAATGCTAGCTACGAAAACAAAATCGCCACTAATTCCAAGGACAACCACAAAGCATTCTATAGCTATGTCAAGAATCTCGATGGCAACACCCAGATCTGCTCTGAGTTACAGCACTAAGGCAAGAAAATTTCAGAACCAACTGATATTGCCAGCATCCTGGCAGATAGGTTCAATGCTAACTTTACCCACCCCACCCCCTAAAGGGCCCATATCTATACAGGAAGAATGCAGAGTCCCTGTAATCACAACTACGCAGGTAAAAGCTGCACTCTCTCTAAAGCCAAAAACACAGCATCTATGGGACCGGACAACATCCCAGACTGCGTTTTACACGAACTTAAGAATGAACTGGCTCCCCACTTAAGCACCATGTTCAATAATAGCCTCGCATTAGGCTTTGTGCCCACTGAGTGGTGCACAGCAACAGTTATCCCAGTCCACAAAGGGGGAGCCACCACTGATCCCAGGAACTATCGACCTATTAGCCTTGAGGAGCCTGGTCAGCAAGGCCATGGAACTCCTAAACAAAGACATTGATAACCTCCAAACTCTGGATCCCACCCAGTTCGGGTTTGTGAAAGGCAGGTGATGCTTCCTGAACCTGAATGACTTCTTTGAGGCAGTCACCAAAGTTGTAGATAAGGGTAAGGTGGTTCACACAGCCAGTCTTGACCTCGCCAAGGCTTTAGACACCATCCCCCATTCTGGAATTATAGCTAAACTCACTAAACTTGGTATAAATCCCTGTGTCACAAGATGGGCTGCCAACTGGCTCACTGACAGAACCCACACTGTAAAAGTTGCAGACTCCAAATCTGACTTCAAAGCATTGACAAGTGGAGTACCACAGGGTTCTGTCCTGGGACCTCTCCTGTTTGGTATGTACTTCTCTGAAGTACAGGCTAACACAGAATGCCTCTGGCTAACGAAGTTCGCAGATGACTGCAAACTAGGAGCCATAGTGAAGTCCCCAAATGATGTGGACATCCTACAAAAGGGCCTCGCTGAGACAGATGCCTGGTATCAGAGCCATGGCCTCAAGCTCAATGCCAAAAAGTGCAGTGTCATCCCCTTTGGTAAAAACTCTGTACCCATGAAGTACCACATTGGCAGCAATCTACTTAACACCGAATGCGTGATGAGAGACCTTGGGACCCAGGTGGACAGTAGTCTCTCTTTTGATAGTCACATTGCCACAGTAGTCAGGAAGTCCTTTTACGTGGCACACCTCATTGTAAAAGGGTTCTCATCCAGGAAAAGAGGTCATTGCTCCCCTCTACTCGACACTCATTAGACCCATTGTAGAGTACAACGCCCCTTTTGGAATGTACCTCACAAGACATCTGCAGCAGCTGGAAAGGCCACAGAAGTACCTCACAAAGAGGATTACTGGCCTCAAACAAATGCCCTACACTGACCGCCTGAAAAAAAACTCCAGCTTTACTCCATAGCATATTGCCTACTCCGAGGCGATCTCTGCCTAACATATAAAGCTATGTCAAACCCAGAGCTGTTGGACATGCTACACCTAAAGAAATCCCAATCCCTCCAAGCTACACGCTCTATGGACCTAAACCTTGTCCCCACAATAAACTGGACATGCTGGAGGGATAGATTCCTTTCCCAGAGATTTTCCATACTCTGGAACAGGCTACCCATCTATGTCAATCAAAGTTCTTCGTTAGCACTCTTCAAGAAAAATATTGAGTGGATGGGAAATAGGAAATACACCCCGGGGATCACTTCTGTGTCTCTGCTCGACAGTGGCACAGGAAAATAACTTGCTTGGGTGGTGTAAGCCAGGGAACCTTGTTGGCTAGGCTTATGTAGGCCCTTGGGCCGATAGCCTAGATCCTACCTATGAACCTGTGTGAACTTTTACAGACAGGGTTAGCATTCTCCTCCATTAAGACCCATTTGTCTGCCATTTCTGCCTGCCTACCTCAGGAACCGCCCTTAGCTTCCAGGTTGCCTGCCAAGTTGTTCCTTAAGGGGGTACTTCATCTCAGACAACCAAGGAGGCCCATTCCGTCTCCAATGGACCTGAACTATGTTTGAGAAGCTGACAGTACTTCCCCTTGAGCCAGCATCCAAAGCTTCCCTAAAACACTGCACATGGAAGACTTTTCTGCTGGTGGCATTAATCTTAGCCAGAAGCGTTTGAGTTACAAGCTCTTATGGTTATTTCATCTTTCCTCATCTTCCACAAAGATAGGGTAACCCTAAGAACCGGCCCATCTTTTATGTCCAAGGTAGTTAATAACCTTTCCTGAAACCAAGCCATCCACCTACCCACTTTCTTTTCCAATCCACAGGGAGATAGTGAGAGAATACTTCATTCACTTTTTGTGCAGAGGCAGCTCAATCAGGTTCTACCTGCACAAAACCAAGAACATCAGTCAGGCTGACCAATTGTTTCTCTTTCCACCCCAGGGCCCTGGAGAAAGCAGTAAATAAGCAGACCATTTCAGCCTGGAACTCCAGGGCCATTACCTTTTGTTACACACACCATGGTAAACACTTGAAAAGCAGGGTTAAAGTCCATTCCACTAGGCCAATGGTCTAATCTGGAACCGTCTTCAAAGGCCTGGAGATGTCACTATTCTTGAAGCTGCCATTTGGTCTTCTGTGCACACTTTCACAAAGCATTACAAAATAAACCTGATTTCCAGGTCCAGGGCTAGATTCGCCAGGGATGTCCTCCATGGTTTCCTGGAGAATTCTTCTAGGACACCACCCCTTTCCTCATAGTGAGCTTTGGCATTCACTCATCTGTACAGAATACTGCAATATTTGAATAGAAGGACATAGAAAAGTTGTGTAAAATCTTACCATAACCATAGATGTCCTTCTGTCCCATATTGCAGTATTCCTTCCCTCCCACCTACTCCTTCTGATGTCAGGCATTTCCCTTCTTGGATGGCACAGGGCTTGCACTATTTTCTCTAGGACTGGTTCCGACTGGGGTGCTCAGTTCTGAAGTCTGGTGTGCGCAGACGTCACTTTTATGGCCCATGCTTTGCAAGCCACATCAGATGTCCCATTCAGCATACAGTGACTACAAACTTTTGTATACTAGACAGACTTCTGGGTAGCAAGTGGAGAAACCCAACTGTGCCAAAATGTGGCTGATCTCCCCGGGCTTCTACTGAAAATGGACATATATCCAGATAGACTAGCCCGGTCAACAAATTTAAAATAAATAAATAAAAAATACTGCAACATGGAAGAGGAGGACATCTATGGGTACGGCAAGATTTTACACAACTTTTCTTTCTGTTCCATAACACCCTAGAGGAAAGCTTGAGCGATGGATGCATTCTGTTTGAATTAGAGAGGGCTGTCTCTGTATGCTTTTCTTCTGTTTTAGTTATTCCCCATGCGAATCCAAGAAGTAAAGGAAAAGAGACGTAAAATAATGCCGATTGCTTATTTATGGCCAAAGCATTATCTGTTTTTTTCCTTATCCCAGCTAGTTAAGTGGTGAGGGGCTGTCCTTTCTTCATGCTTTAGCAGGTGTACATTTTGACATTTTGACATAGTGAGAAGGGTTCACGCCCTTCATGCAAGCACAAGTACTGTGAATTTAGCAGTGTGGGGGATATAACTGTTCTTCCTTTTCTATAGCCATGCAGAACATTATGAGGTTGGTTAAGATATAAAGTATCAGACTTACCTAACTAAGCTGAGTGAAAAATTTTCTCTCTGGCGACAAAGGAGGGCCTGTATATTACTAGAAAGGGGAATGTGGTTATGATCGTACCCTGTGTCTTCAAGCTGTTTTGTACGGATTTCACATATTCCTCCATTAAGGTGCTTCTCTCAGCCTTACCAGCTTGCTTACACTTATATTTTCTTTTGGCATTAAGACCACCTGCAGTACAGTTCCTAAAGGGCATCCTACATTTCTGGCCACCCAGGCAGACTGGTTCCAGCTTAGGACCTTCATTTTATGCTAGAGAAGCTAACCTTGGTTTTCTTTCAACTAATTACACTGGCAGATTTCAAAATTCCTGTCCTTATTTCATATTCCTGTCCTTTTGTTGTAGTTAACTCTGTTAGGATAGTATTAAAATTACAAGCACTCCTGCATGAAGAGCCTTTTATTAACTTCCATAAGGCCAAATCACTTTGTACCCTAATCCCTCCTTTGTAATAATTACAGATGTAGCAGTTAATGATGCTGTTTATTTGCCAGTGTTTTTTTTCCTTTTCTCCAGAAAATTGGGAGGAAATCTTGCTTTCCCTAGATTTTAAGGGGCAATTTTAGATTCTGTGAGACTGAACAAAAATCGTACTGTAGCCTTTGCTAAACAGAAAAAGGGGCATGTTATTTAAGCAGACCATTTCTGAGTCAACAGCACACTGTTCTGCAGTGAAGTCCATGGAAAAGGCCTACCGGACAAAGTTGGGTCTCACTCCATCAGGGCCACAACTATCATGGCCTTCCTGAAAGTGCTTAGTGCTCCACATATTGTGGAAGCAGCTACTTGGTCCTCTGTCTACATTTTTCCAGTCATTGCAGACTAGACTTTGTCTCTGTGCCTAGGACAGAGTTCATCTCTGCCACTCTGAAGGACATACTTTCCTCTTCCTTGGGCATACTTCCCTCTTCCTTTTGTTTCTCCTACCCCACCCCTGAACTGCCAGAAGTGTCAGCATTGACAGTCTTCCTGATTTAATGGTTGCAACAGTGAATAACACAGTGAACACAGTACAGTTGTGCAATAACTTAGTTTAATTGTAGTTGCTTGAGTGTGGTCACTACTGTATTATAGTTTCACACTCTTGCAAGTGGGAACCCTTGGGGCCAGGGTGGGTAAAAAGTCCTTTCTGCCTCCTTTGTCTTATTAGTCCAGTTTTTAGGTTCATAGATTACTTAGGCGAATGATCCTGGGTGGCCTTCTTTAAGCGTAGCTATGCTTCCTAAATGTATCTGACAAATGTTTGTACCCTATGCTTGTTTTAAGGGGTATATGTAGCTTTGGGCATGGGTGGTCAAGAATTTACAGGATGTCTCTGTTTTGATAGAGACACAAGTGGCATACTTGGGGTAAATTTCCAATCCCCCATCCAGTGATCCAAGGTACACTTGAATTCAGTTAGGGAAGAACTCTGCTTCACATGGATTGGCAGCCTGTTCCAGAGAAGAGGTGGTCTCTGAGACACATACCTGTTCCTCCAACACGTTCTCTTTATGTTTCAGGTGATATTTAGGATCCCTAGATTGGGTATTTCTGATGCTGTTTGTTTTGTGGATGTGCAGTAGCTCCATTAGAGTGCAATCAAAGAATGCTTTGTATGCCAGGCATAGAGCACCTCTCAACAGTCTCAATGACTGAGTACAGGAATAGCCCTTTGAGGTGGTCTGCATAGGTCATGTTTACACCTTGTATTATTTTTGTGAGGAACCTCTGTAGATACTCCAGTTGCTGGAATTGCTTGTTCAGTTACGTAATGAAGGGGACATTTTCTCAATGACTGATCCGATGAAGACCAAATGAAGTGGATAATAACATCCTTTGTCATTTTATTTTATTTTACATTTGTTGACTGGGAAAGTTTGACTGGGTGTATGCCCATTTTCAGTGGAGTTCTGGGGAGAAAAGCTCCATATATTCAGACATATGAGCATATCAGATGAAAAAAGAAACAGTATAATTATAGTAAATACACAGCTCAACAGGAGAAATTACCTATATGTCAGAGTATAATATCACAAGGAAGGCTCCATATATTCAGACAAGCAAAATTTCACATAATATAAGTATAATCTAGCATTTCAGAGGGGGAAAAAAAACAGCATATTTGTAGCAAAGACACAGTCTGACAGGTAATGACATATGTCAGAGTATAACAACAATATAAGGTGCAAGACATTTGCCTAGTAGTATTAATTTCTCACATAGAGAAAAGAGTAAACATCGTACTGCAATCTGCTAGTTAAAGGATATGAAATAGTAATGAAATACTGATAACCTGTTGACAGCTAATAGTACAGCTGGCAGCTAATTAGTGGTACAGAAGAAGGGGGGGGGGGTTTAGTTGGGGTATGGACAAGGACATAGCTAGTGTGATTTTAGGTGTGCTTTAAGAGCATTTTTGAAGAGACTGCTGGAAGGTAGGATAGTTATGGCAGTGGGAAGTGATTTCCAGATTTTGGATATGTAGTAGGAGAATAGAGTTTCCCCTGCAGAGTTGTTGGGTTTGGTGACTTGGAGTAGATTTTTGTTGCAGGAGCGAAGTTGTCTGGAGGATTGGTAGGGTTGGATGAAGTGAGGGAATTTTAAGAGGGTGGTTTACAAGTTTATGAGCAAAAGTAAGTTGGGTTAGGAGTTGAGGGAGCTCAAGCCAGTCTAGGCTTCTAAGGGAGAGACGGTGGTGACTGCGGTGCGAGTCCCCTGATGCAAATTTTGCAGTTTTATTGTAGCAGGCTTCGAGTTTCTTTAGGTCTGATTGTCGAAGATTTGTGAGTATGGGTGATGTAATAGAGTTAGGTAGAGATTAGTTGGGAAGTTGCGGTAGAGATTCTGGCTGGTTTGGTTAGGTATTGTTGGTTTCTATACAAGGAACTCAGTTTTTTGTGGACTTTTTTTATTGTGAGTGATATACGAGTGTTACATTTGAGTTTGTTGTCAATCTGTAAACAGAGCAGTGTGGCCTGTTGGTGAGATGGAAGTGTTGTCTTTAGCAAGTATGTTGAAATGAGGGATGTTCGGGGTAGATTTTGAGGGTTGAAAGATGAGGCGGTTGGTCTTGTTTGGGTTGAGGAGGAGTTGAGCATTTAATAGCCAACTTTCAACAGAAGAGAAAGATGCTTGAGTGATCTGTTGTAGTTCTGTTAGAGTTGGAGATGAGCAGATGAGAGTGGAGTCATCTGCATACTGTATGAGGGAGGCATGTTTGGTGGCGATGTGCAGGCCATTGGTAAAAAGGGAGAAAAGCAAGGGGCCAAGGATGGAGTCTTGGGGAACCCCGAGATGAACAGGAAGGCGAGGGGAAAGATCGTTGTGCCAGACAACTGACTGCTGGTGGCCGTGTAGATAGCTGTGGAACCAGTTTATGGCAGGTATGGAAAAGGAGAGGTTGGAGAGTAAGAGATCATGTGATAAATATCAAAAGCCTTCAATATGTCAAGAAATACAGCAGAGGAGAAAAGGCCATTGTTTTTATGTTGGATAATGGTATTGGTGAAGGAGAGCAGAGCAGTTGTGGTGCTGTGGTGTGGTCTGAAACCATGCTGTGTGTAGGAGAGATTATTGTCTAGGAGATAATTGGAGATCTGTGAGTTGAAACATTTTTTGAGCATCTTGGAGAGAGGCGAGAGGATGGCAAGGGGGCAGTAGTTGATGTCTGTTGAGGGGCCGCCTTTGTGTAGGGGTATGATGTGGGATATTTTCCATAAGGTTGGCACATAGGACTCCGATATGGAGCTGTTAATTAATATGGAGATGGGATAAGCTAAAACATCAGCTGCTATTTTTAGGTTTTCTGTGGGCAGGTTGTCAGCTGCTAGTCTTGTGGGTTTAAGTCAGTAGTTTTTATATGTTGGAGGTGGGTACTGTGGAAAGGAAGAAGGGAGGGAGGGGTGGAGTTGGTTTGGGTGTGGGGGTGTTGTAGGGAAGTGTTTTTTAGTTAGGGATAAGAACGGTCTCTGTAAAATGTTTGTTGAAAGAGTCAGCTATGCTACAGGTGGAGTGACGGATGGTTGGTGGGAATGGGGAGGAGAGAGTTAATTGTGGACCAGAATTGCTTTGCGAGGAGTTTAGGGATGTCTGATAGAAAAGCGCTTTGTTTGCTTTTACTTAACAATCTGAGGGGTTTTTGGTTGTGCGCCATTGTTCCCATATTTTATCCCTGGAATTCATAAGGTCTTTGGTGTTTTTTTGTAGCCAGGGGGATTTTTTAGTTCAGATTTTGATGCATCTTTGTGGGGCATGGGAGTTAAGGATGTTGAGCAAAGTGTTAAAGTAGTGGACTGCTTCATCTAGGTTGAGGTATTTTAGGGGGTGACCAGTTTATTTTTTGTAGGGAGGTGGTGAAGGAGCTGGATTTGGATTTAGCTTTGTAGTGAATGTGTCGGTGGACAATGGGTTTCCTGCTTTTTATGTGGTGTTTTAGTAGGAAGGTTGGGGAGTGGTCACTTAGGGAGTCAGGTAAGGAGCCTGCCAAGTACGATTGAGGATCTTTGTTGATTAGGGCCCAATCAAGAATGGTGTGATTATTGGGGGTTTTATTTATCCTGGTTGGGGATTGTATAAGCTGTGAGAAGCCATGGAGATCTAGGTGGAGTGCTGGGGGTTTACTATTACAGGATAACCAGTTGATGTTAAAGTCAACAAGTATGATGGTTTCTTGGGGTAGGGAGAGATTGGCCCAGTTTAATAGGTTTTCAAGGGGGGGGGGGTATATTTTGGCCTGGAGGGAAGTAGCAGCCTATTAAGTTGATTGCTTTCTTAGGATTTAATTTTAGGGTAGCATAGAGAATTTCTTCATTGTCAAGCTGAGGAGCTGACTGGCCAAGAATTTGGATATTGAGGTGATGTTTATACATCAGTGCCACTCCTCCTTTTCTGGATGTTCATCGTGTTACCCTGCTGCAGTCATCACACTTGGGTTATCCTGCTGTCAGGTGGTCCTGCAGTCGGCCAGAATTCCAAAGTCTTGGACCGGCGTCGGTTGCTGTCGCTTCTTCCCTGACATCAGAGCGCCAGGGGTATATCAGAGGCATCCGACGCCATTTTCTTTGGTCTTTCTTGCCACGCGGTGCCCGGAGCAGAAGCAGTTCGCAAGTGCCGGTCGGCCGACACCTGAGATTTTCGAATCGAGTTTCAGTCCGAAGTCTTCAAAGCTAAGTACCCCATTGGGGAACCTTTTCTTGTCTCAGTCCGATGTCAGAAAAAGTTAACAATTGCATTTCTTGTGAGAAGCAAATACCTCATAAGGACTTTCATAATTTGTGTATACCTTGCCTAGGCCCAGACCGCGACGTCACGGGTTGTCGGTTCTGAGCGAGGTTCAATAAGCGAACTATAAAGCGTCTCTTTGATTTCGCACAGCACTACTTTGGTAGAACATTTAATTACACTATGCCGTCGGATCAACCGACTACCGGCGTGCATAAAAAACGCAAGGATAGGGACAGGCAGCCTAGATCCAAGCCAGATTCCGAGGCCTCTGCTGGCCCGGTCGCCGGTTATCGCTGAATTGGATCCCCAGGCCGCATCGGATCCCCCAGCTGAGATTTCTAGGCCGACGCAGCCTTTTTCCTTAGGCCCTACCGACGACATCGCAGTAGGGGAAGCCGGTGCTGCAGAAACACCTCCGGTTTCTGAAGGTGTTTTCAGACCGACTACCCTCACCATAAAATCGTATACTAAGCTTAAGACTCCCCTAAAACCAAAAAAGCCTACACTTCAGTCTCAAGGTCAAGGCCCTATGCCTAAGAAACAGATGCTTAAAATGGCTGAAGATTTGATTTCTTTGATCAGGGGTTCTCTTTTCAGACCGACTACCCTCACCATAAAATCGTATACTAAGCTTAAGACTCCCTTAAAACCAAAAAAGCCTACACTTCAGTCTCAAGGTCAAGGCCCTATGCCTAAGAAACAGATGCTTAAAATGGCTGAAGATTTGATTTCTTTGATCAGGGGTTCTCAACCCCCCCCCCCCCCCCCGACAAAAGGCCTAGACAAGAGGAGAATTATGCCTCCTCTGATCAGGTGTCTGTTTCCTCAGGCTCCTCTGAGGAACAGGATTACTCTTTTCCCCCTTATGAAGATTCTGATGCTGAAGACTCAATTCCCTCAGCTTCTCCCCCTGAAGACTACTCCTTTGCGGAAACCTTACACACCATGAGGGAACATTTCCACTGGGAAGGTCAGGGCTACTCTGACTCAAAGAAAAGGCTCCGGGAGTTTCTTTTACTTCCCCAGCACAGACCTCTTGCTATCCCCCCAGTTTTGGACATAGTAGATGATGTTTTCTTAGAATCTAGTTTAAATCCAGATTCTCTGCCTCCTGCTCCAACCAAACCAGATAGATACTATAGAGTGCCTGACTCTCTCAAATTCCTTTACAAAAGCCCTGCTGCTGATCCAGAGATGATCTCCCAGGGTCCCAAAGGGGCTAAGGCTTCCATGGCTAAAAATCCTGTACCTTTGGAAAGGGACTCCAGAGCACTAGACAGGTGGGGGAAGAAGGTTTACACCTCAACTACTCTAGCTATGAGAGCACTAAATTGTAAATTTCACATGCTTAAGTACTTTGAGTGTATGTTTATATAATGCATTAGTTGTTCTTTTGCATTTGATGTCACTCAAGTGCTCTGACATAGGTAACCTAAATGGTCGAGCGGTCTGACCAATGTAAAATGATTGGCAGCTACAGCTAGCCATATAAATAGCCCAGTCGGTGTTGTAGTTGGCAAAAAATTTTATATCATATACTGTGCTACTATTTTTGCTGCTGAATTCTTTGGATTTCAAAATATATTTGCAATTAGTATAGTGGCCGCAGGGAAAACAACCAATTAGTTTGTCCCCCATAATAGTAGTTTGATATAAATGAGGTAACACAGAGTCAGAATGGTGTTTGTAGTGGTTGAAATGTGCTGCTAAGTTTTTTCCTTTACGGAAAGAAAATGAACAGACATTGGGAATCATGGGGGACAAACTAATTGGTTGTTTTCCCTGCGGCCACTGTACTAATTGCAAATATATTTTGAAATCCAAAGAATTCAGCAGCAAAAATAGTAGCACAGTATATGATATCAAATTTTTTGCCAACTGCAACACCGACTGGGCTATTTATATGGCTAGTTGTAGCTGCCAATCATTTTACATTGGTCAGACCTCTCGACCATTTAGGTTACGTATGTCAGAGCACTTGAGTGACATCAAATGCAAAAGAACAACTAATGCATTATATAAACATACACTCAAACACCAGACAGCTAAATTTCATTTCATTATTATTGATAAACTCATTGGGGACCGAACCCACAAATCTGGTTGGCACCACAAACTTAATATTAAAGAAAAGAAATGAATTACCAAACTGGGTGCTCTGTTTAATCCAGGGCTTAATGAATATTTATGAGGCATGTTTTGTGATGTTTTATGTCAGCCTATCAAATATCTTGTTTCATTTGCTTTTCAGTATATAAGACTTTCTACTTTTATAATTGTGTTTTTCTTTTTACACTGAAGAAGGCCAGGTTAAACCCAGGCCGAAACCGGTCTGTTTAAGTCTTTATGAAGTTTGAATAAACTTTACTATTTCTCACAGCTCACTTGTTGCTGGCTAACTTTTACTTTTATTCCTCAGATTCTGCAATATCTAACTGAGATGTTACACAAAGGGCTTTCTTTTTCATCTATTAAAATCCACGCATCAGCCATTTCTGCTCACTACAACATGGTACCTCCCTTATTTTCGCATCCACTATTAAGGTAGTTTCTCAGAGGGGCCAAGAACATTAGGCCTCCCAGGAGAGCACCAACACCTACTTGGGACCTCAATTTTGTTCTGGAAAAACTCACGCTACCTGCTTTTGAACCAGCTTTCTCAGCTGACTTAAAGTTTTTATCATGGAAGACTGCCTTGCTGCTAGCAATTACTTCAGCTAGAAGAGTTTCAGAGCTTCAGGCACTAATGGCAGTAGAGCCTTTCCTCATTTTTCATCAAGACAGGGTTTCAGCACAAACTAACCCCTCCTTTATGCCTAAGGTGGTATCCAGTGTGGCCCTCAATCAAACCATCTATTTACCCACCTTCTTTCCAAATCTACAGAACAAAGGAGAAGGACTCCTGCATTCCTTGGACATTCACAGACAGCTATGTTACTACTTGGATAAAACTAAGGTTTTCAGAAAATCTGACCAGCTTCTTGTATCCTGTGCTACAGCATCACAAGGAAAGGCTATCTCAAAACAAACCATTTCCAAATGGATAGGACATTGCATACGTTTTTGCTACACCCACCATGGAAAACCAGTTCCTGCTACCATCAGGCCCCACTCTACCAGGGCAACAGCTACATCTACAGCCTTCCTCAGGGGGGTACCAACCAAGGATATTCTGGAAGCTGCAACTTGGAGTTCAGTACACACCTTCACCAAACATTATCACTTTACTCTAAGACCAGAGTGGGCTTCGCCACTGCAGTTTTGCAGGGCCTTCTAGCCCCCTCTAACCCTGTTTGACTCCTCCGCCCATCCTTAGCTTTGGGATTCTACCCAAGTGTGATGACTGCAGCAGGGTAACACGATGAACATAGTACAGTTTTGTACCTACCATAAATGTAGATGTTCGAGTGTATACCCTGCTGCAGTCCAGGTTGCCCTCCTTTCATCCCCTCTAAAACTAGCTGAACTTATCTCTATTCTATACAACCTCTGTGGTGTATTTGCTTGTGCCTAAGGGTTTTGTTTTACTTTTTTCAAGATAGCTATATATATATATATATATATATATATATATGTGTGTGTGTGTGTTTTTGCCTACCTATTAGGGGCACCTGACATCTGGGGCAAGAAAAACTGAAGAAAATGGCGTCAGATGCCTCTGATATACCCCTGGTGCTCTGACGTCAGGGAAGAAGTGACAGCAACTGACGCCGGACCAAGACTTTGGAATTCTGGCCGACTGCGGGACCGCCTGATGGCAGGATAACCCAAGTGTGATGACTGCAGCAGGGTATACACTCGAACATCTACATTTATGGTAGGTACAAAACTGTACTATATTCTGGCCTTGCGGAGGATGTTATATCCAGGTGGGAGTATTTCTTCACTTTTGTGTTGAGGTTTAAGCCAAGATTTGGTTAGGATAAGATTGTCAGGGGGATATAGGTGCATGTATGTCTGAAGGTCTTGGATTTTGTTACAGATGCTTCTGATGTTAAGAGACATAATGAGGAGGTCTGTTGGCTTTTTATTAAGTGTGATTTGGGTGATAGGGAAGCTATTTTGGAGGGGGAGGTTGTGGAGAGTTTGGAGAAATTGGGGCCAGGGTTAGGGTGCATGTCACCACTCAGAGTAAGTTTAGAGAGAATGCGGAGGATATGTTTTATATATGCAGTGAAATGCTTGTGGTATTCTAAGAATAATTTGCATTCAGATGAGGTGCGGGCTTGGTAATTAGGTAGGTGTGGTGGAAGGAGGCATTTTGGGGTTGGAGTAGTGAAATTGTGTGGTGGGAATTTGAGAGAGGTAGTTGACAGAGTGCAATAGAAGTGTTTGTGAGAATTGACTGAAATGTCTTCGTAAGATGTAGTAGATGCTAGAATAGTGCTGCAAAGGATTATAATTGTAGTAGTTAGTGACATGACTGTGTTGGGATTAGGATGTATGATAAGTAGGAAGGAGGTGGAGATTATGGGAGGTATGAGTTGATTGGTTGGATATTAGTGGGAGTGGTCTTTTGCTAGATTAAAGTTGAGTACAGTTGGGGTGGGAGGGGAGCAGAGCGAACAGAACGGGCTAAAACCTTTGTCAAGGATTGCAGGGTAAGTGGTAAATATAATCTGTTTGGGCTATACTTGATTTCTGTAGCCAAATTCATACTTTTCCACTGGGAATGATTGTAGAGGAAATTATTAGGCAGTGGGAGTAAAGGTGGGGTTGGCTAAAGAGGGTTTCAGGTGGGGACAGCATTGGTCTGATTGTGTGTGCGCTACCCTACATATAAGGAAAGTTGAACACACATACTGCTCTTTGCAGGGTAATGTTAATGGGAGTAAGTCAGCAGAAACCCAAGATTACCCAAGTAGAAATAAAGATTTAAAGTCCTGCAAGGAAAATGCAGGGGGGGTGCAGGTCCTAGAGTGCAAGTCTCAGAATGGTATTGTACAAAGTGTCAGGAATACAAAGATATTTAAATGTAAACCTACACAGGGTGCTTGTAAGACACCAGAAGACAAACTTTTAAAGTATCTTGTTTAACTGAGAGGCATCTTGCAGATTTGTCCAGAGAACAGGAATCAGCACATTGTTGCAGTATAACTCTAAGTAGCTGGTAGGTAGAGTAACTGCAAAAGAAAAAAAAAAGAGAAAATAAGCATATAAAACTACAGTTTCTTAGCAAAGGGGGTCAGGCTATAGCAGCTAAGGAATGAGAACACTGTTTTTTATACTTAAAAACTAGTACAATGATTAGAGCAGTTGAGAGGTTTTGCCTGTTGTTACAATAATTGACCAACAATCCTTACATGAATATGTACTTAGCAGTAAAACAGTTGTACTTTAACAGAATTAGACAAACCTTGCAGCACAGAAGTTACACTTCCATAAACAAGGTCTTTTAACCACCACATACAGTTATAAGAAAATTATCTAACAGTTGCTTCACTTACTTATTCAGCTTATCACCAGTGCTGCATGAATTCTTTGCAGTTTATGTAACTATACACTAGAATTGTGTTTCCACACTGTAATGTTCTAAGGTTCACTTATTTAAGTTTCCTACAGTAATGCTCAGGTAAGTATAGCTCCAGACTTAATACATGCTCGAATGGAATAACATTAGCATTCTGCCAACATTCCACATGGAACTTACAAACAATGATAACGTTTACAAACACGAAAGCCTAAATTTCTCAATGGCAGCATCCAAAACCCATATGCATCAGTCACTAGTATTTTTAACTTATACTCTGTGCAATAGAAGCCAATGTACTTAAGTTTAGAGAAGTACGCACATCTAGGACACCACAGTAGTTAAATCCAGCAGTGAAGATTTTAGATTTAAATAATATACCCTTGTTTATAGATCCGCGGTGGTACAGCAGTAGCATTGTTACCTCACAGCAAGAGATTCTCCTGTTCGATTCTCGGCTGGAGTGCCTTCTGTGTGGAGTCTGCATGTCCTCCCCGCGGTCGAGTGGCCTCCGAAAGCCGTGCGTGAATGGGCATGCCTTCGCTGAAGGTTGGGCGTTGGGCTGGCAACTCGGCACCATAAAAATCGACTGCCATTCATTAGCGGACTGGAGTTCCACTATGGCGACCCCCTAACCGGGAAAAGCTGAAAAGACAAACAACAACCCTTGTTTATACGTTGTGCAGCATAGAATGACTTCTTTACTACTGTAGACACATGTTGGTCAAAGGCCAAGTTACTGTCAACATGCATTTTGAAATCCTTGACCACTGTGCGGTTAGGGGTGAATTATCAGTGTTGTAGTTTCCAGTGGTAGCAGATGATGATATGCATTTCTTGGCACTGTTTTACACCATGGCTGCCTACCAGTTATTTGTCTATCTGGCCTTTTTGGCATGCATATGTGTTTGTGTTAGATTCTATGACTATGCCTAGTCTGCAGATTTGGTCAGCCAGATGCTCTTGATGTTGACTTGACTTCAGAGAGTTCTTCCTTAGGAGCATAAGGTTTCTCCTGGATAGTCCTCCTAGCCTAGGTCGTCTTGGGAGCATAGTGTTCTGTGGTTGTCCATTTCAACCTTGTATAGTTCATGGGCAAGAAAAACTGAAAATAGCTGGCCCATATGTCAGTCTTTCTGCCAGGTTTGTGAAGATGCCCATAGTAAATGTGACCGGCTGGTATGGGGGTTGGGGTGATTGACTGGAAGTCTGTCAGGGCATGGACCTCAGCTTCTGTTAGAATTTCTCAATTAAGGACTACAGTAGAGAAGACATTTCAAAATCCAGTTATGGTAAATTGACTACACAGTTGTACTTTTTTAGGGAAGACGTAGTGTCAGTATACAAAGTCTGTACCTAATATGTCTGAAATGATTGTCACTCATATAAAAAGGCTGTATCTTTGTGAAAGGAAAGAGTTTTAAAATGCTCCAGAGAAGGTTCGGGTGCATTAACATAAAAATACTGTGAAGTAAATAAGCATGGCATGTTGCAAGTAGATGCCGTTCAAAATAGTACAGTAACTTGGATTCCTACAAGACAATACACCAGCTGTCTGTGGGTTAAGAGTGTTGACAGGTGGCCTGACTTCGGCTAAATGTCTGATTATGAAGCAAATGACTTGAGTTCTAGTTGTTGCTCTGCTACTGGAAGAGGCAAGCAGGGGAGGGTGAGAATGAAGCAGCTTTTGCCAGCTCAGCCATTCTGGCTAGAGAGAGTTGGTGGTCTTGTTGGCCAGTTTGCTCCCATGGAAGCAGAGGCTTGCATGCAGTTAGTAGTGCAGAGGCTATTCTTTTAGAAGCTAGGATAGGTGTTTAGCTGGTAGGATTTATAGCACGTGTGATTCTGGTAGAGTGGTTTATATTGCTATGTGCGGTAAATGTACAGCATTTTACATGGGGAAAACGGAAAAAAAGTTAAGAATTATTATTTATGAGCATACATACGATATATGGAATTTTAATCAGAGAAGTGCTTTGTATAAGCACACTGTTTATCAGCCAAGTTTTTTATTTTTTGTTTTAGATGAAATACCAAAGGATGTTTGGGGGGGGGGGGCATGTGGGAAACCAAAATTTAATATTGGGAGGTTTACAAATTGTTTTGGAAAACAGTTAAACCCCCTGGACTTAATGATACCGTTTCCCTTGCTTCGGCCTTGAAGTTAAGGGCAGCTAGATTTTGAATCTTATTAGTTAATTTCTACATGTCCAGGTATTTTATTCACATATTCTCTGAAACATTGTTTAATGTAATTTTTGTTCTTTAGCCTTGCTCGATAGGGGCACAAGGTACTAATGTCTGACAGCCAGATGACTGGGAATATTCTTGGGCTAGGCTTGCATTGGCTCCAGGGCCGTTAGCCTAGTACTAACCTATGAACCTATATTTTTTTGTTGTATTTGTACCATTTGAATTAAATGAATGTAATTTAAGTGCAATAGTAAAGATCAGTAGATGGTGCTGTTGAATAAGGAATTATGTGTGCTGCTTTGATTTCTTGATCTGATTTTTGTATAAGTTTATATTTGATATATATATATATATATATATATATATATATATATATATATATATATATATATATATATATATGACTTTATATAGGACTTTAGAGGAGTTTTTATTTGTCTTTTAAAACATTTTCATAATTTAATAGTGACAGATGATGTTTATCTGTATAATTTTTAAGTTTTGAACTGTTTAAATTGATACAGCTTTTACTATATCTTTTATTTTATTTTGCATTTTACTGTGACAGTCATTTTTAACTATATAATTGATTGTATTTCATGGTGGCTTAGATAGTTATGGTGAGTTAAAAGGGTTGATTTTTTTATGGTTTTCTTTACATCTGATGAAGTTCCTAACGTTGACGAAAATGTGATAATTCGTTAAGCATTTTATGTTATTTAAAAGTGTATTTTATTGAATATTAAACTTTGTTTCCTGGTTCATGGTTTCGATAGTGTTCCTTCCCAATTGCCTCTATTTGTGGATTTTTTTTTTTTTACTTTGGCTCTTTTTTTTCCCTTTTGAGCAGTTATTTATGTTGTTAATGGAGATGGAAGGACTTCCTCCCACATCTGGAGCCATGGGGACTGGAAGTGGAGACATCGGTGATCTTAGGAAGCCTGTTGGCCAGCTCATTCAACTTGTGGAGTTACTCTCACCAATTTTTTGTTCTGCTGTTTCTTCAGCTTCAAGGGCTCTGTTTCCAGGTAACCAGGAGGCATGGCATTCTTCCTCAAACGGAGGAAAGAGTAGATGTAGTAGAAAGAAGTGTAATGGCGTTAAAAAGCATGCTGATATTGGTCCTGATGCGGAAATGGATTTTAATGGATTACCTGGGATTCTATCACACTGGAGCAATGAAAGCTTCCAACAGTGAACCTCGAGCGAACAAGGAAGCTGATACGGACTTAACACAAGGTGACTGTAACACTTGCAATTTAGACATTGACTTGAGTTCTTGGCTGACTAAAAAAGTATTGCTTTAATAACGGCCAATTACCTCGTGTAGAATCAAATAATGACAATTTTTCTAACAATGTTAAAAGACTGTATACTCTCTTACTTAGGTACAGAACTTTGGACTTGGACAATATGTACTTAAAAGAATGCATTAATTCTGGTATAGTAACTAAGGGACTGTGGATATGGAAGTACCCTAATAATGTGCAGGATGGCTCTCATTTCCATAAGGAGTTGTTAGGTATTTTTGATGTGGAATGGAAATTGAGAGCCATAATTAGAATGAGAAAGAAATGGACACACTATGTGGACATATTGATTGTATTAACTGGAAAATGCTTAATGATTTATTATACACAGTGGAAGAACATAGAAATGAATATTTAGATGTAAGGGAGCAGGTTGATAAGTGTAAAAGTATTTTTAATAGAAAGAAGAAAAAGCTTTATAGGGACAGAATTGAATACCATGAAAACATCAGTTATCCTAAACCCCAGCGGTAATACTAACTACCAGCCCATGTAGGGATGTTGTATATAATGGATTTGTAAATGGTGATTACAGTAGGGTTAATTACATAAAAAGGGTTTTGTATAATGATCATAATAGATTTCAGGAGGCAAAGGGTTCACCCAGTTTGCATTACCTTTTAGAGTATCCCCCTTCCGGAGGTCAGAGTGGCTGACGAACAAACAAGCCTGTTCAGTACAACCATGACGGATGGAGGACGGGGGCTGAGGGGGATTTTGATTGACTGTGATATCCCTGTAACATTATTCAGGAAGATGTTAAGTTAACTTTTAAAGGTTACAGTATTTTTAACTATAGTGATTTAGAGATCAATGAGGCACATTTTAGTTTATTTGTTAAAGGTTTTAATGTTATTCCAAAGCGGAAATGTGATACAAGAAAATAGATTATTGACATGAAATTATTTTTTTGAAAAAATAATCTGGAATTAGTTTTTGGCAACGACAGTAAGGGTAGAAACTAGGATGAACTGAGGAAAAATCACTTTTAATCCACCCCTACACACTCAAAGAATTTTGAAGTTTTTGTTGAGAAGGAGTTAAGGGAAGGGGTTTCAAGTAATGTTTGCCCTGAATTTAGCTAGATCTGAAAGAAGATTACTAGAAGAAATGAGAAATAAATATTTAAGGGTGATAAAACCCGATAAGGGAGGTGGGGATGGTAGTTATGAGCACGATTATATATGAAGCCAAAATTATGGAAATATTGGAAGATGCTGATAAATGTAGTCTCAAAAAATGAGATCAATTTATCTTGTAGATATGTATACTTGGTACTAAACGATTTGTTATTGGATGGATTGATTGATTCGGATATATTTTCTTTTCTGTATAATAAGCCCAGCGTTAAAAACCATCTTTGCACAAAGTGCACAAGGATCTCACGGACCCACCACAAAGACCTATAGTGGCTGCTGAAGGTTCAGTGACAGCTCATTTAGCTAGATTTTTGGATGTTAAACCTAAGAAAATCTTGATGGAAGACCAAAATGTGTTGGATTCCTGGTATTTTTTGATGTGTGAAACCAAAACTATATCGGAATAGCTTGCTGTTTGTTAATATTGATACAGTTGATTTGTTTGGTTGCATTCCACAAGAGCAAGGTTTAGAATGTTTTGAGGAAGCACTTAGAATGTGTGGCAACCCTAACTCGTATTGAATTTCCTGTATGCTTTGAGCATGTAGGTATAGTGTTGAAGAATAATTTTATATTTTTGGAGGGCCAATTTTTCCAACAGATTAGTGGTGTGGCTATGGGGGCTACATGTGCTCTATTATATGCAAATATTATTTGATTAGTCTGTGAGTATACGTTTATATTTAACTCCCAGTACAAAGATTGTTGGATTTTGTATAAGCGATTTTTAGATGACGTTTTTTGGGTTGATATTGAAGAAAAATCTCTAGTTCTACTAATTTCTTACGGTTCACCTATAATATAGATTATGAAAAGGTTAATTATTTAGATGTTACCTTATACAAGTGTAATGGATTATATAGGTCAAAAGAATATAGGCAAAAGACGTACTCCAACTGATTTCTTTATTATATGAGTGCAGCCACACATCACCAAAAAGCGTATTATTAAAGGGCAGTATGTGAGAATAATTAGGATGACCTTAGATGGTCACGATTTCGAGGGTGTTTGATATGTTAAGGAATGTGTTTAGTGAGAGGAGGTATCCTGCTAACCTAATTAACAAAGTTATGGTGAGGTAGTTGCGAGTCGTAGGACGAGATTTGGACCAATCCTGGGCAGTCATGGGCTTTGGACTCCCTAATGTAGATACACATTCTGAGCTGGGGTCTTCCAAAGACAAGTTATGTGTGGTACATATGAACATACCTTTGTGACTGAGTTTAATGGTGATGCTGGAATAATTAAATATTATCCAACGTGAATGGCAAAAATGTGCGGGTCTTTCTGACCTTTCAGTTTTTTTTGATGCACCCTTTAGGTGTATTTTTACGAGGGGCCTTAATATTAAAGAATTTTTGGAACACAATTATACAAACAATGTTAAGTGAAATAAAGCGGGGCACATTTAAATGTGGTTCATGTCCCCAGTGCCCTTACATTAGTACAGAGGCTATTCTTTTAGAAACTAGGGATAGGTATTTAGCTGGTAGGATTTATAACACGTGGGATTCTAATGGAGTGGTTTATATTGCTATGTGCAGTAAATGCACAGCGTTTTATGTGGGGAAAATGGAAAGAAAGTTAAGAATTTGAGCATACATACAATGTACGGAATTGTAATCAGATAAGTGATTTGTATAAGCATACTCTTGTTTATCGGCCATGTTTTTATTTTTTGTTTTAGATGAAATACCGAAAGATGTTAGGGGGGCATGTGGGAAACCAAAACCGACTATAGGGAGGTTTACTGGCAAATTGTTTTGGAAGCCAATAAACCCCCTGGACTTAATGATACGGTTTCCCTTGCTCTGGTCTTGAAATTAAGAGCAGCTAGAATGTGAATGCTTATAGTTAATTTCTATATGTCCAGGTATTTTATTCACATATTCTCTGAAACATTGTTTAATTTAAGTTTTGTTATGTTTGTATATTTTTTGCTGTATATCATTTATGCCATTTGAATTAAATCTTTTTCTTTTTCTTTCGGCTATTCCCATTAGGGGTCGCCACAGCGGATCATCTGTTTCCATTTCTTCCTGTCCTCTGCATCTTGCTTTGTCACACCAACCACCTGCATGTCCTCTTTCACCATATCCATAAACATTATCTTATGCCTTCCTCTCTTCCTCTTAGCTGGCAGCTTCATCCTTTGCATCCTTTTCCCAGTATACCTAGCATCCCTCCTCAGCAAATGTCCAAACCAACGCAATCTCACCTCTCTGACTTTGTCTCTAAACCGTCCAACCTGGGCCAACCCTTTAATTTACTTATTCCTAATCCTACCCTCGCCGCACCCAGTGCAAATCGTAACATCTTTAACTCTGCCACATTGAGCTCTGACTCCTGCCTTTTTGTCAGTGCCACTGTCTCCAGCCCGTATAACATAGCTGGTCTCACTACCCTCTTGTGGACCTTTCCTTTCACTTTTACTGGTACTAGTCTGTCACAAATCACTCCTGACACTCTTCTCCACCCCGCCTGTACGTTTTCTTCACCTCTCTTCCACACTCACCATTACTCTGAACTGTTGATCCTAAGTATTTAAACTCCTCCACCTTCGCCAACTCTACACCCTGCATCCTCACCATTCCTCTTACTCTCATTCACACACACACATTCTGTCTTAGTCCTGCTGACCTTCATTCCTCTCCTCTCTAGAGCATATCTCCTCCTCTCCAGGGTCTCCTCAACCTGTTCCCTACTCTCTCACTGCATATCACAGTGTCATCTGCAAACATCATAGTCCATGGGGACTCATGTCTGAGCTTGTCTGTCAAGCTGTCCATCACCACTACAAAGAAGAAAGGGTTCAGAGCTGATCCTTGATGTAATCCCACCTCCACCTTAAACACATCTGTCACTCTGTCACACTACCCTTGTACGTATCCTGTACCACTCTTACATACTTCTCTGCCTCTGCCACTCCCAACTTCCTCATACAATACCACACCTCCTCTCTAGGCTCCCTGTCCTATGCTTTCTCTAACTCCACAAAGACACAATGCAACTCCTTCTGACCTTCTCTGTACTTCTCCATCAACACTCTCGGAGCAAACATTACATCTGTAGTGCTCTTTCCTGGCATGAAAAACCATACTGCTGATCACTAATCATCACCTCCCTTTTTAACCTAGCTTCTACTACTCTTTCCCATAATTTCATGTTGTGATTGATCATTTTTATCCCTCTGTAGTTATTACAGCTCTGCACATCACCCTTATTCTTAAACATCGGTACCAAAACACTTTTTCTCCACTCCTCAGGCATCCTCTCACTTTCCAAGATTTCATTAAACAATCTAGTTAAAAATTCCACTGCCATTTCTCCTAAACACCTCCAAGCTTCCACAGGTATGTCATCCATTCTTCATCTTCTTCATAGCTGTCCTTACTTCCTCCTTGCTAATCCGTAGCACTTCCTGATTCACTATCCCCACATCATCCAACCTTCTCATTCTCTTCATTCATCAGCCCCCTTTCTGTCTGTTCAACACACTCTCCTCGCTTGTGAGTATGTTTCCCTCATTATCCTTCATCGCCCTTATCTGCTGCACATCCTTCCTAGCTCAGTCCCTCTATCTAGCCAATCGGTACAGGTCCTTTTCTCCCTCCTTAGTGTCCATCCTTTCATATAACTCTCCATACACCTTATCCTTATCCTTTGTCACCTCTCTCTTCGCCATGCACCTCATCTCCTTATACTTCTGTCTACTTTTTTCATCTCTCTGGCAATACAACTTCTTCGCCAACCTCTTTATCTGTGTACTCTCCTGTACTTCCTCATTCCACAACCAGGTCTCCTTGCCCCCCTTTCTCTGTCAAGATGTCACACCAAACACCTTTCTAGCAGTCTCCCTTACTAGCTCCGCTGTAGTTACCCAGCTGTTCAGTAACTCTTCACTGCCACCCAGTGCCTGTCTTAACTCTTCTCTGAACTCCACCTCACAATCACCCTTTTTCAATTTCCACCATTTGATCCTTGGTGCTGCCCTCACACTCCCCCTCCTCTTGTTGATCACCAACATCATTCTGCAGACCACCATTCTGTGCTGCTTAACTACACTTTCCCCTGTCACCACTTTACAATCTCCAATCTCCTTCAAACTGGCCCTCCTGCATAGGATGTAATCCACCTATGTGCATCTCCCTCCACTCTTGTATGTCACCCTATGCTCCTCTTTCTTGTTAAAATATGTAGTCACCACAGCCTTGTCTATCCTTTTTGCAAAATCTACTACCATCTGACGACCTACATTCCTTTCCGCAACACCATACCTAGCCATCACTTCCTCATCCCCTCTGTTCACTTCACCAACATGCCCATTGTCACCACTCTCTCACCCTTGGGTACAGTCACCACCACTTCGTCCAACTCGCTCAAAAATTTTTCTTTCTCATCCATCGCACACCCAACTTGCGGAGCATATGCAGTAACAACATTCATCATTACACCATCAATTTCCAGCTTCATAAACATCACTCTGACACTCTTTTCACCTCCAAAACACTCTTGGCATATTGTTCCTTCAGGATAAACCCCTACCCCATTTCTCCTCCCATCCACACCATGGTAGAACAATTTGAAACTACCTCCAATACACCTGGCCTTACTTCCCTTCCACCTAGTCTCTTACACAGACAATATATCAACCTTCCTTCTGTCTATCATATCAGCTAGCTCTGTCCCTATGCCAGTCATACTGCCAACATTCAAAGTTTTCCTACCCTCACTACCAGATTCATGACATTTCTCTTCTCTTCTTGCATTCAAACATGCCTTCCCCCTCTTCTTCTCCTTTTCCTCCTTCGGCCAACAGTAGCCCAATTTCTGCCAGCAACCAGTTGGCTAACAGTACTGGTGGCGGTCGTTGTTAACCCAGGCCTCGACCGATCTGGTATGTAAATCTGTATTGTTTTCTGCGTATTGCATTTGGCAATCGTTTTACGCCGGATGCCCTTCCTGACGCAACCCTCCCCATTCATCCGGGCTTGGGGACCGGCACAAAGAAATGCTTGTGCATCCCAGAATTAAATGTGTAATTTTAAGTGCAATGTTAAGAAAGATCAGTAGATGGTGATGTTGAATAAGGAATTATATGTGCTGCTTTGATTTCTTGATCTTTTGACTTTTGTATACATTTATATGTATAGGATTTTAGAGGAGTTTTTGTTTTGTTTTTTTTTAAACATTTTCATAATTTATTTTAGTACTGACAGATCTTTATAGTTTAAGTTTTGAAATGTTTAAATTGATAAGCATTTTAGATGTTTAGTTTTGCTTATAGTATATCTTTTAATTGTATAATTGTAGTATTTCATTAGTGGCTTAGATAGGGCAAGTTAAAAAGGGTTGGTTTTTATGGTTTTGCTTTGCATCTTTACATCTGATGAAGACCCTTTGTTGAAGAAAATGCGATGATTCGTGAAGTGTTTGTTCTTAAAAGTGTATTTTATTGAATATTAAACTGTTTCCTTGTTTCGATAATGGTCCTTCATAAGTGCCTGTATTTGTTTTTTTTTTTACTTCGGTGCACTCTCCTTTTTGAGCGGGTTACCATTGTTAGAATTTCAATTAAGGACTACAGTAGAGAAGACATTTCAAATTCCAGTTGTGGTAAGCAGACTACACAGTTCCTTTTAAGGGAAGACGTAGTATTAGTATGGAAAGTCTGTATCTAATATGTCTAAGATGATTGCGACTCTTAAAAAAAAAAAAAAAAAACGCACCTGGATCTATGTAAAAGGAAAGCAGTTTTGAAATGCTCCAGAGGACGTTCTGGGTGCATCAACATAAAAATACTGTGAAGTAAATAAGCATGCCGTGTTGCAAGTAGATACCGTTCAGAATAAGTACGGTAACTTGGATTCCTATAAGACAATACACCAGCTGTCTGTGGGTTAAGAGCATTGACAGGTGGCCTGACTTAGAAGGCTAAATCTGATTATGATGCAAATGACAAGCTCTAGTTGTTGCTCTACTATTGGAAGAGGCAAGCAGGGGAGGGGTGGGAATGAGTAGCTTTTGCCAGCTCAGCCATTCTGGGTAGAGGAAGTTGGTGTTCTTGGCCAGTTTGCTCCCATGGAAGCAGAGGCTTGCATGCAGTCAGTAGCTGGGGAATTGTGGACGTAGACTTGGAGGTCCCAATTCACTGATAATAGCCTACTGGGGTCCATGCCTGTGTGAGCACACACACATCAGTAGGAGGGCTTAGGACAACCCCCACATGTGATGAGTGGCAACGTTATCTACCAGAGACAGAGTTAGGACCAAAATCAAGATACATCACATGGCTGCCTGTATTAACAGTCACTAAGACAATAAGAGTAAAAGCAAACCAACGCAAAGCCAAAGGAAACTGACTTGCTCGACGAAAGTATGATGGCACAAAACCCACAAAACGAATGTCAAACTGAATAAATGCTCGACAGAGATTTAATATAACAAATCCACAAAGTGAAAATAAGGCAATATAAAATAAGCGCTTTCATTTGGCTCCTGCCAAACTTTTTCAAAACGGTTACACATCACTTCCTGCTGTTTAAATTAAGTCTGTGATGTAAACAATTAAATTCATTCAAAAAATTAAAGAAACAACATGCCTAAAAAAACTTTAAATACTATGTATGCACTGTGACAATCCAAAGGAAAAGGTGGTAGCTTACCTAGTATCAAGTCACCCATGAAGCAAAGTGCGCACATTTATTTCATTTCAAAGAAGATGTGTATGTCATGTGTACAGATTATTCTACAATCCCTGAAGTAATCAAGTTAATGGACACAGCATGTGCTTATATGATTAGTGTTTAAAAGTTTGTATTTTTGATCCAGAGGAAGCTGTCACATTTAGCAGTGGTCTACAAGAGATGTTGGGAATACAGATTTGTGCATGAGTAGAAATTCGGACTTGTAATATCTAATCCACATTATCCCCAATGCAGCAGTAGACAAGTGAAAAGAACTGCTCAAAGAAACGTCTTGTGAGAGAGCTATAGAAAAGCAGCAAAGATGGTCGACTCACAGTTTTGGAGTACTCCACGCAGGGACTTTTTTTCACCATCTCACATGTTAAATGGCAGAAGGCTGAAAGGCAGATTACTAACTCTAATTATAATCACTGATTTATGGAAAGCATTGCAAAATAAAGGAATCCTTAGAGAGAATAAGCAGAGGCAAATGGAATGTTAACTGCCGTATACTATAGCAATAACCCACGCCTGGGTGTGGGTAATGCTGGATTTACCCACGGTTGGTGTGGTTTGGTCACGGCGAGCCCGGTGGCCAAACAAAGACAACCGTGGGTAAATCCAGCATTACCCACACCCAGAAGTGGGTTATTGCTATTATACAATGCCATTATTTAAGAAACAAAATAATTACTTTTCTTAAATAATGGCATTGTATAATGCCTCCTTGCTGCCCTTCCGCAGCTGTCTGGTATTCTGCGGCAGTTCTGATGTACTGCGCATGCGTATGCTTACGCAGTAATCAGAGCTGTGGGTGGAAGCAACGGAGAAAGCAAGATCTCCAAACTGTCTTGCTATGTTAAAGGAGTTTAACATAACGAGACAGCTTTAAAAAAAGCAACAGAGAATCTCTGTTGCTTTTTTTAAAGCTATCTCGTTATGTTAAACTCCTTTAACATAGCGAGTCAGTATGTAAAAAAAAAAAAAAAACGGTCTTGGGTCCTCTCCTGTTTGGCATCTACTTCTCAGAAGTCCAGGCCAACACTGAGGGACTCTGGCTGACCAAATTCACAGGTGACTGCAAGCTGGGAGCCATTATTAATTCCCCAAGTGATGCAGACATCCTACATAAAGGCCTCACTGAGACCAATGACTGATGTCGAAACATGACCTTAAGCTTAATGCCAAAAAAATGCATCGTCATCCCCTTTGGGAAAATCTCCATTCCCACTAATTACCACATTGAAGGGAGCCTTCTGAACACTGAAGGCGTTGTAAAAGATCTGGGGACACAGGTTGACAGGAACCTCTCCTTCACCCACCACATTGTCACTGTGGTCAGAAAGACCTATGCAGCACATCTCATTACCAAGGGTTTTGCATCCAGGAAGAAAGAGGTCATCATTTCTCTGTACTCTTCCTTCATTAGACCAGTCATAGAGTATAATGCCCCATTTGGCATGTACTTCACTAGGCACCTGCAGCAGATGGAGAGGCCACAAAAGTACCTCATGAAGAGGATCATAGGCCTTAAAACACATGTTCTGCACAGACAGACTCAAACTCCAGCTGTTCTGCTTCATATAGTCTACTAAGAGGCGATCTCTGCTTGACTTACAAAGCCATGTCTGACCCAGCTCTTTTAGAAATTCTACATCTAAAGAAATCGCAATCTGTCTGCACCACATGCCCCAGAGACCTCAACCTCATTACCACAATCAACAGTACCGCTGGAGGGACAGGTTCATAACCCATAGACTGCCCATGTTCTGGAATAGACTTCCCATACATGTCATGCAGAGCACCTCACTAGCCCTGTTCAAGAGAAATCTTGATGAGTGGATGGGAAATAGAAAGTTCACCCGGGGGATCACTCCAGTGGCTTTACTTGATAGAGGCACTGGGAACTAAAGACGGGCGGCACAATGCCAGGGCACTTCTGTGGGCTAGGCTTGTAAAGGCCTCAGGGCCTTAGCCTAGTACACACCTATGAACCTATAATATCAAGCTTATAAAAGTCTAGTTACTTTCAAATGGAATTGGCTGAAAATAGATATTAAGTAGGAGGTAGTGAAGTAATTACAGGATGAAGATTGTTACAAATTATGAAGGAGTATTGAAAACGTCCAGGTAAAAGAAAGATTGAGATAGTAATGGAGAGGGGTAGAGGGTAGATGATAGAGATTGTGAAGTAGTAGTTGTATTATAGCAAGTAACATAAGAGTGGTGACAATAAGGGTTTGGAGATTATCCAAGATCGTCACATATACAGAACTGGCAGCTGACTTTAATTGAGCTTTAAATGATTTTAGGTAGTGTTTTTGTCTTATTGGTAATGGGGTGTATAGTGGGATACATGCATTGCCGTTACTAAAATAGAATACTATAAATAAGCAACTGGGGAGGGGGGTAGGCTATTGTTTAAATTCTGTGCATGTCACATTGTGTGAGAGCCAACAACTGGCGATAACTAGCTTTCACGTGGTAACAGAAGGGCAGATGCCATTATGAAGATTGAGTCTTTAGAGCAGTAGATTTTGTTTTAAATTATGTTATAAGTCTAGGAAGTTGGTAGTGGCTTGAAGAAATTCCTGTGGGTACTTCCTCAAAGAGAGCTGTTACTTAATGAATACCACAGTTTTAAAGGCATCTCCTCGGTCTGTTCAATGTTTAGCCACATACAAATTTAACTCACATTGGTATTATACAAATTAAATAAGCATTTTATTTTTAATTATATGAAGTTGTTATACCAGACAAAAAAATAAGTATACCAACCCCAGTCATCTTTATTCTATCTTTAATTTTTAGATTTCTGAGCAAAATAAAGTGTGTACATGTCTAGAAGATATTTGAAACATGCTCGGCAGAATTTTTACCATGAGTATTAGTCTGACAAGTCAAGATTGCCCATTACTGTTTATCTGTGAGTACCCAAGTGGGCATTGCGATTGAGCGTGCATCATTGTTGCATAAGTTGAAGATGCATTTTTGTTATGAGTTGCACCAGATTGCTTTCCAGTCTGGAGGTTTAAGTAATGAAAACCAGTATTAGGAGGAAAGACTAGTAGAAGAGAAGTTCTGTATTGACTTGTTTATAAACAAGAGGAAGGTGGTAACTCTCCCATTAAGAAACAGATTTGAATTTATCAGGCAAAAAATTGAGTGGAAATTTAGCATCTTCCATTCTTGTTAAACTGAGTTGTGGAATGCCACTTGCTTTCAGACGTAAAATTTCACCATGTTTGTTGCAGAAATTACTTCTCCCTAGATGATGGAAAATCCTTTAGTCAGCAGTGCAGTATCCTGAAGGATCCTTGGTACCTGTAATGTTAGTATTGTCCAAGGCCAGTTACAGTAACTAGAGTTTTGTAAATTCTAGTTCTTTTTGAAGCAGCATTAATTTCATATGCTTGTTATCCTGAGTGCAAGCTAAGTAAACTCCTCCTTGAGTGGAACTAACTTAATTAGCAATCTTGATCTCTTGAGTTTGACATCTCCAGATAAGTCATCTCCCCCTTGATTAGGATGAATCATTCATGGTATATTAATCTTTTCATCCTTACACTCATGGGTTCTCTTTAAGATGTCCTCCTATTCCTATGTTGCATTATTCTTACTGTGGGATTTCCTGCCTCAGGGGACCCGATGTTGGCTCCTATACAAAAGCTTAAGCGGGGTTGCTGTAGGTGTGTGGGACATCACATGTAGGGCCATAAACCAAGGACCTTAAATGGGACATCTGCACACACAGACCTCAGAACTTTTCAGCCACAAACAATGTCACATTGTTCGCTTCGCTCCTACTCTAGAAGACTTCTAAAAAGCTAAGTACCCCGTTGGGGAAACCTTACGTTCTTTTTGCTTGAGCTTGGTTAGCTGTATTTTATATTAGCGGATGTCAGCTTAAAAGGTCAAATGCTGTTGCAGGTGTCAGATACCGCATAAGGATACCCACGACCATTGCGTCTTTTGTCTTGGGAAGGAACAGTATCATACTGCGTGTTCCATTTGTCAGTCTTTTGTACGAAGACCCTCCGCTGCCGTCTGGCTGCACTAAATTTATATTTATAGAACCAACGTCTCAAAAAGCTTGTGCTTAGAATGGACCCTGAATCGGCTGCTCCATCTGAACCACTGTGGGAAAAAAGCCAAAGTTTCCAGGACTACTACTGTTGCCTCTCCGCCATCAGACATCTTGCCAGCTTCTGATAGAGGAGTTGAGGGACATCTGACAGAACCAACTACTTTTGCTCCCGCCAAGGAAGCCACTTCAGAAGTTGTGGCCTGCACGTCCATGGAGATGGTTCAGACATCAGTTCCTACCTATGTCGCGGGGGAACCAGAAACAGTTGGTCGGCCTTCAGAGACTCCTATTCCTGATACTCAAGCTTCTGAGCCTAGGCCTTCTCTCAAACCAACACCTACTAAACGTAAACAGAAAGCTAAACGTCTGACTCCTACCCATGAAGGAGTCCCTGACTGTCAATCTTTTACTAACACTCTGATGCAGACCTTTATGGCCCTCAGGCCCACAGGCTCTACTCCCTCCAGACTTCATGTGCTCATCCCTAGGCCTGCCTCTGCCATTTCTCTCCCCTTGCAGACTACCCAAGTAGGAGAGGATTGACTAGAACCTTACTACTCTTCTGAAGAGTCCATTTCTTATGCATCCCAGATTGCCTCCCCTTTAGAATATTATTCACTAGATGAGGAATCTGTTGAAGAGGACTCGCCACCAGAGGACATTACCCATGGGTGAAACAATAACTAAGATGAAAGAGTACTTTAAATGGGACACTACCCAGATGACTGACACCCAGAGGAGGTATTTTGAACTCAACTTCAAGTGGAGTCTCCCTCCCCATCAGCCATCCCACTAGTCTTACCTGCCTATCTGGATGCTTTTACTTCTGCATCCAAAAACCCAGACTCTCAACCACCTGCACCTAAAAGACCAAACGGGCTTTATAAGGTTCCTGATGAGCAAGAATTCTTAGTTAACCCCGCCCAGCAGACCCTGCAGTTATTGCTGTCTCTCCAGTCAAGCAATCCAGACTTATTCCCTCTGCATCTCTTTTGCCTACTGATAAAGACAGCAAAACCGTGTACAGGATTGGTAAAAAAGTGTACACCTCTTTCACCCTGGCCTTCCGTGCTATAAATTACCAGATGCACATGGTTAAATATGCACTAGACCTCGTCTCACAAACAACTAATCTCCTGGCTGCACACCTGACTGCCCTACCAAATCAAACATAACATCTAGATTGTCTCTGGCTTCACAGATAGCCAGACATTCAATATGGTGCAGTTGTGATGCTACAGAGGTCTCTGCTAGGTCATCAGCTTCTGCGTCCGTCCTCCGCAGATATTCTAGGCTGTGCCTACAACCTCCTCCAGAAGACTTTAAAACTAAGATTATGGACGCCCCTTTAGATCATAATCTTTTGTTTGGAAAACAGTCTGCATAGCTTTTTAAAAATCTGCAGGAGAAAAACAAGGAATTGCAGGACATCAAACACTTGCTTGTGTCCCCTATTCCAAAGTATTACAGGAACTACCCTGTGAAAACCTCATTTGTCAGGAGACTCACTTCCTCTTCCACACCTTCATCCTCCAGGCACAGGAAGGAACTAGAAGGCAAACCTTCTCCAGACCTGCCCCCTTTCAACCAAGTCCTAGATGGTCCTTTCAGGATAGAAATGCACCCAACATTGTACGACTGCCTTGCCCATCTGCCTTTGTCAGCCCACTTATCCCACTGTTTACCCATCTGGAAAACCATTATGTCAGACCAGTGGGGTACTGAGTATCATCCAAAATGGATACTTCTTTTCCTGGAGGGAAAAGCCTATCCCAAAGCCTACCCCCCCCCCCCAAAAAAAAAAAAAAATTCGCCTCCTGCCACATATTCTTCAAGACCTCCAAAAACTAGGAAGAATAGAAACCTGTTCCTTCCAGGCAGGAAGGTAAAGGATTTTACTCAAGACTCTTTTTGGTCCCCAAAAAGGATGGTCTTTGGACCTATACTGGATCTATCTTTCCTGAACCTATTTCTAGAAGTGCCTTCTTTCAAAACGCTCTTCCCTCCCAAGTCTACTCCCTCTTATCCCAGACCAGGCCTTCATGGCCACTCTGGATCTAAAGGAGGCTTACCCTCATATCCCCATAAAACCCTCCAACAGAAAATTTCTACATTTTTCTGGACCCTAATCTCACTTGCAGCCTGCTGTCACTATTCACAGAATGCATAGCTCCCGCCATTGCTTACTGCAGGACCCAAGGTATACAATTCTACCCCTACCTCGACGACATTCTCCTTCTAGCAGAGACAGAAACCTATCTCGGAGCCTACCTCAGGTTCACCACCACCTTTCTTCAAAACCTAGGCTTCACCCTCAATTTAAACAAATCCTCCTTGCTCCCTCAGCAATACAAACTTTTTCTGGGCTGCAGGATCGGGACAGATCTAACATGGGCCTTTATCCCACAGGAAAAGGTCCACTCCCTCTCCACTCACTTTCAAAACCTTTTACTGGAATCCCAGATTTCTGCAAGATCATTCCTGCAACTCCTGGGGCTTATGGCAGCCACCATTCCCATGCTTCCCTTGGCAAGAATGCATATGCAGAAGTTCCAGTGGTACCTAAAGAACATGTGGTCACAACACCTGCACTCTTTAGAGAAGTAAATCACCTTGCTGCCCTGCATATCAGAGCTAAGGTGGTGGATTCAACAAACCCGTCACAACCCGGGAATACCTCTCCAGATGCCCTCTCCAAACCAGTTTATCTACCCAGATGCTTCAGACCTAGGGTGGGGTGCCATCTGCAAGGGTTTCATAGTTTAGGAAGTTTGGAGTCCTGCCCTTCAAAAGAAACTGTCAATATCAGGGAGATGACTGCAGTTGTCCTAGCCCTGGAGGTTTTTTTCCGTACCCTCCACCTGGGACCCCTTCTAATATTCACAGACATCACAGTCACGTGGTACCTCAAACAAGGAGGAACCAAAGCCTACCTCCTTTGCAGAATAACCCTACAAATCGCCTCCAGGCACAACCTATTCCAGCAGGCCTCATACATACCCTCTCAAGACAACAAACAGGCTGATCTAAGCAGAACATCTTCTCTACAGCATGAGTGAATGCTGAACAGGGACACCTTTCTAGAATTGTCCACTGGTGGGGCACTCCTCAAGTGGATCTCTTTACCTCCCCCCCAGAACAGACAATTGACCAATTTCTGCACCACGGATCACTCCCCACTAGCCTGGAGAGTAGATGCCTTTAGCATTCTTTGGGAAGGGACTGATTTTCATCGTGTTTCACTGTTGCAATCATGACTGTAGGGTTCTCCCCTGCCGGCAGGCAGTCCCAGGTCGGCCAGAATCCCAAAGTCTGGGTCCGGCATCGGCTGTTCAACCATGCTTCCTGACATCAGAGCGCCAGGAGTACAAACCTGACAGCCGACACCATCTTCTCCAGTCGTTCTTGCCGTGCGGTGATAGCAGTTCGCATTTGCCGGTCGGCGGACCCCTGACGAATTTCACTGATATACTTCGGTCCGAAGACGGACTTCTCCACTCAAAGCTAAGTACCCCGTTGGGGAAACTTTTTTCTTGCTCCACTCCGATGTCAGAAAAAGTTAATAATTGTATTTCTTGTGGGAAGCAAATACCTCATAAGGATTTTCATTCTTACTGTATTCCTTGCTTGGGCCCTGACCACGATGTAGCTAGTTGTCGGTTTTGTGCTAGATTCAATCAACGTACAATTAAGCGAAGTACGATTTTGCTTTTCATTACTTCGGTAGGCGCTTTAACTACAAAATGTCATCGGATACGATCCCGGCTACCGGAGTTCATAAACGTCGCAAGGATAAAGACAGACCTCCGAGGTCCAAATCTGATGATAGCGCACAAGCGGAGCCAGCTTCAGGTTCGGCCGTCGTCAGTGAGGCGCTTTTGCAGCCCCTGTTGTTGGCCATTTCAGAACCGATGGCCGAAACGGACTCTCATGAGGAGCCAACCAGGCCTTTAAATATTTCTGTTGCAGGACCTTCGGACAATGCTCCTTCGGATGGGTCCGGAGCCGCTGTGCAGGTACCGGCTTCCGAAGGGGTTTTCAGGCCTACTCAGCTACTAATAAAGGCAAAGGCAAAGACTCCTTCAAAATCAAAGACTTCTACACAGGCTTCTTCTGAACCAGCTCCCAAGTCACAGAAACAGTTACTCAAGATGGCGGAGGATTTACTTACTATGATTAGGGGTTCTCATCCCCCTCCAGACAAAAGGCCAAGGCAGGATGTTTCTTATGATTCCTCTGATCAGGCTTCTATTTCCTCAGTTTCTTCTTCTGATCAGGAATTTTCTTTCCCTCCTTATGAGGATTCTGATGCTGAAGAATCCATTCCTTCAGCTTCTCCCCCTGATGATTTCTCTTTTGGGGAAACTTTGCATGAAATGAGGGAACATTTCCACTGGGAAGGACAGGAGTATTCGGCATCCAAGAAAAGGCTGAGGGAATTTCTTCTTCTTCCTCAGCATAGACCCCTGGCTATTCCTCCTGTTTTGGATATTGTGGATGATGCCTTTTCGGAGGCTAACTTAACCCCTGACTCTCTTACTCCTGCTCCTGTGAAGCCTGATAGATATTACAGGGTTCCTGATTCCCATCAGTTTTTATACAAGAACCCTTCTGCTGACCCTGAAACCATTTCTCAGGGTCCTAAGGGAGCTAAAGCCGCTTCTGCCAAAAATCCTACTCCTACTGAAAAGGATTCTCGCTCCTTAGATAGATGGGGCAAAAAGGTGTACACTTCTGCCACTTTGTCCATTAGGGCTTTAAACGGTCAGTTTCATATGTTTAAATACCAGCAATTTCTATTGTCTGTCTTAAAACAAAAGCTTACTTCCATTTCTGCCTGTGCAGAGGATAAGGAAGTACATGACTTATTACATGCCACTGAACAAGTTGGGAAGCATGGTTTACACTGTGGATTTGATGCCTTGGAGGCTTCTTGTAGGGCTGCGGCCTCTGGCACAGTCATTAGGAGGCATGCATGGCTAAAGGAACAAAATTTGCCTGAACAGGTAAAGGCAAAATTATTGGATGCTCCTGTTCAGCCTAATGTTTTGTTTGTATCGAAGCTGAAGAGGTGATTAAAAGATGGAGGATAAGGCGAAATCAATGCAAACAGTTACAGATTTCTTACAAGTACAGCCTCCTAGATTTAGCAGGAATTGGCCTTCAAAAAATTGGTCCTTTCCCACTTCAGACAGGCCTCAGAGGGGTAGATACAGACGTTCCAGAGGGGAGGCCTCAATCACAAGCTGCTTATAGACCAAGACAGTGGACTGCTTCCACCCCTAGGGGAGGAGAGGACAGGTCACAATCTCAAAGGAAACAAACTCAATGACTCCCTCTGTGGGGCTACAGGAACTTCTTCCCTGGAAGCCCCTCTCGGAGGAAAACTCTCGCTTTTTTATCAAAATTGGACTCAAATAACCCAAGACAAATGGGTTTTGGATGTGGTTTTAAGGGGTTACAAATTCCATTTTCATACCTTGCCAAGGCCAAGCGGGTGGCCAGACCTTCCAAAACATCAATGGACGGAGGCCTTAAACCAGGTAGAAGCTCTTTTGGCTATGAATGCCATAGAGCTGGTTCCTCTTTCAGAGATGGGAAAAGGGTTTTATTCAAGGCTCTTTCTAGTCCCAAGGAAGCAAAACTCATGGAGACCCATTCTGGATCTGTCGGTCTTGAACACCTTTCTAGAGGTTCCAAAATTCAAGATGCTTACTGTACAGCAGCTACTTCCAATGCTGTCCAAGAATGCTTGGATTGTAACTTTGGATTTAAAGGAGGCATATTTACACATTCCCATCAGGCAGGATCGCAGAAAATACCTCGGGTTCAAAGCTGGATCGAGGCACTTTCAATTCTCTGCGCTGCCCTTTGGATTATCTGATGCGCCCAGGGTCTTCACCAAATGCCTGGCTCCAGTAGTAGCTTACTGCAGACTAAAGGGAATTCAAATTTACCCTTATCTGGACGATTGTCTCATTCAGGCAGACAGCAAGGATGTCTTACTCCAGCATCTAGAATTTGTACAGAACCTCCTCAAGTTCCTGGGATTTTCTGTAAACATAAAAAAGTCAAATTTGACACCATCGCAACAGATAACTTTTCTGGGTGCACTTCTAAACACCACAACCCAGATGGCATTTCTGACATCTGAAAAACAGTTACAGCTGGCTTCAACTTTCAGAACTTTGGCAACTTTAACTCATCTATCTGCAAGGAAATTCCTGCAGGCTTTGGGTTACATGGCCTCCTGCATCCTTCTCCTGCCATATGCAAGACTACACATGAGGAAAATACAGTGGTACCTAAAAAGTGTATGGTCTCAGCATTGCCACAGTTTAGACATACTGATCTCTGTTCTTCCTTGCCTTCAAAAGGAATTTCTTTGGTGGTCCAGGGCATGTGCTCTAAACAAAGGGAAACCCTTCCATCTGCCTCCTGCCTCTCAGATTCTAACCACGGACGCCTCGGATTATGCTTGGGGAGCCCATTTTCAGGGCAATTGTTTGCAGGGCCTTTGGGCAAAGGATCAGAAGCACCTGCATATCAATTTAAAGGAAATGTTAGCCGTTCAGAAAGCTCTATTGGCCTTCAGGAATCTTTTACAACCAGGACAACTGTTAATACGGACAGACAACACCACAGTTATGTGGTACATAAACAAGCAAGGGGGATCTCATTCCTACCCCCTTTGCAGACTAGCCATGGATCTATGGGACACAGCTCTATCTTGCAGTCTGGATCTTCAGGCTCAGTTTCTACCAGGGAAACAAAACTTCCTGGCAGACAGTCTGAGCAGACATCTTTCGGATCCACACGAGTGGATGCTAGACACCTTAATATTCAAGATGATAACAGCAGTTTGGGGATGTCCTCACATAGACCTCTTTGCGTCCCATCTCAATCATCAGCTACAGACTTTTTGCACCAGGATTTTCCACAGAGAAGCTTGGAGAGTGGACGCCCTGTCATTCAGTTGGAGGAACCTCTCGGGATATGCCTTTCCGCCTCTCCCTCTTCTTCCACGGGTTTTATTGAAGATAAAACAGGACAAGCCCAAGATGATCATCTTGCTGGCTCCAAGTTGGCCTCGGCAGTTTTGGTATCCAACTCTAAAAAAAACCTATGCGTGGAGCCCCCTTGGGTTTTACCTCAGTCTCCGAACCTTCTGTCTCAACATCAGGGTCAGGTTCTACACACCCATGTCGGAACTCTCAGTCTGGCGGCCTGGTTAATCCAGGGCCTTTAATTTCTTCTTTACTGCCCAAGCAGGTTATGGATGTCATATTAGAAGCCAGACATCCTAGCACTAGAAAATCTTATGCAGGAAAATGGAAAAGATTTTGTTCCTGGATGCAGGCTCGGGATTTTGATCCTCTTCTTCCCAACATTACTTTAATTTTACTTTACTTGACAGATCTCTTACATAAGGGTCTATCTTTCTCTTCCATTAAAATACATGCCTCTGCTATTTCTTCTCATTATAATACAGACCCTACCATCTTTTCCCACCAGCTCATGCGACAGTTCCTCAGAGGGGCTAAGAACTTAAGACCTCCTAGATCTCCTCCTATTCCTGCTTTGGATCACAACTATGTTTTGGAAAAACTAACCTTGCCTCCTTTTGAGCCTGCTGCTTCTTCTGACATCATGTTTTTATCTTGGAAGACAGCCATCCTGTTAGCCCTAACCTCTGCCAGGAGGGTTTCAGAGTTGCATGCTCTAATGGCTGTGGAACCTTATATTATTTTTCATCAAGACAGGGTATCTTTGAGGACTAATCCTACCTTCACGCCTAAGGTGGTTTCCAAAGTGGCTTTAACAGACTATACACTTGCCAAGCTTTTTCCCCTCTCCTCAAAATAAAGGGGAAAGGATCTTACATTCCTTGGATGTACACAGACAGCTATGTTTTTATCTGAACAGAACTAAGGACATCAGAAAATCAGAGCAATTGTTTGTTTCTTATGCTTCCAGTTCCCAAGGTAAAGCCATTTCAAAACAGACTATTTCTAAATGGATTGCTCATGGAATCAGATTTTGTTGTTCTCACCATGGAAAGCAAATCCCAGGGAGTATACGAACTCATTCCACCAGAGCTGCTGCCACTTCTGTGGCCTTCCTCAGGGGAGTTCCTACCAAGGATATTTTGGAAGCTGCAACTTGGAGTTCAGTGCATACATTTTCTAAGCACTACAATCTTTCTCTCTACTCTAAGTCTAGGGCAGGCTTTGCCTCTGCAGTCTTGCAGGGCCTTTTAACCGCCCCTTCCTCTTTATGACCACCTCCCTTTCTTTCAGCTTTGGGATTCTACCCTACAGTCATGACTGCAACAGTGAAACACGATGAACATAGTACAGTTGTGTGCACCTACCATAAATGTAGATGTTTGAGTGTTTTCACTGTTGCAGTCTGGGTTTCCCTCCCTCCTGTCCCCTCTAATTTTTACCTTTGTGTATTTCCTTTTTTCACCATTCTTCTGAGGTGTATTTGCAAAGGTTATGGGACCTTTTTCATTTTGGGACTCCTGACATCTGGGGCAAGAAAAACTGGAGAAGATGGCGTCGGCTGTCAGCTTTGTACTCCTGGCACTCTGATGTCAGGGAGCATGGTTGAACAGCCGACGCCGGACCCAGACTTTGGGATTCTGGCCGACCTGGGACTGCCTGCCGGCAGGGGAGAACCCTACAGTCATGACTGCAACAGTGAAGACACTCTAACATCTACATTTAATGGTAGGTGTACACAACTGTACTTTTCTCTATGCCCCCCCCCCCTTCCCTCTAATTCAAAAGGTCCTACTGAAAATCAGGAAGGACAAACCAAAAATCTTGTTGGTGACCCCCTACTGGCTAAGGCAGCACTGGTTCCCCCTAATTCACTCACTAGTCAAGGGCAATCACCACAAGTTACCCCACAAGGTGGACCTTCGCACACAACAAAATGGAGCCCTAATCCATCTTCACCTACAGATGTTAGCACTAACACTCTGGGTGATAAACTTTTAATCCTTTTTAGACACTACTATTTAGAGGATGTGCTTACAGTCCTGAGGGAGGCCAGGAAACTGCTACTAGAAAATTATACTTATCAAAATGGGAGTGATTCTCAAAATGGTGTCTGTGTAAAAACAGGAACCCTAGCCAGGCGGACCCTTCCTTAATCCTTGTATTATGTGTGTGAACTCATTAAGGATGGCCTTTCTTGCTCCTCAGTGAAAGTACATCTTTCAGCCATATCTGCCTGCCTCTAGACCCCCCTTTACTATCCAGGCTAGATGTTAAATGTTTCCTGAGAGGGGTCTTACACATCAGACCACCTAGAAAACCCATCCTGCCGTCCGGGGATCTAAACTTTGTCCTGGAGAACCTAACACTTAGCCCCTTTGAACTGGCAAGCAATACTACTTTACAACTCTGTACATGGAAAACTGTACTGTTGGCGGCCATCACTTCTGCTAAGAGAGTGTCAGAGTTACAGGCTCTCATGGCCTGCCCCCCCTACACCGTCTTCCACAAGGACAGGGTGACCTTACGCACTAACCCCTTCCTTCATGCCTAAAGTGGTAAACGAGCTGTCCTTAAATCAATCTGTTCACCTGCCTACCTTCTTACCCTCTCCAGCTAACAAGCATGAGAGGATTCTCTATTCCCTGGATGTACAAAGACAACTTAGATTCTACCTAGACAAAACTAATCCCTTCAGAAAGTCTGAACACCTTTTTGTTTCCTTCCACCCCAGGGTTATGGGCAAGGCAGTTTCCAAGCAAAATACTTCAGGATGGATCAAAAAATCCCATTTCTTTCTGCTACTGACACCATGACAAACCTTTACCTCAGAGGGTTAGAGCTCATTCCTGCAGAGGTATGGCTACTTCCAAATCATTCCTCAAAGGGCAGGACACAACTTCCATTTTAGAAGCTGCCACCTGGTCCACTGTCTTACACCTTCACCAAACACTACAAACTAGATCAAGTCTTCAGAGCCAGGGCAGGCTTTGCTAGGACAGTTATGCATGGGTTTCTGGAATCTTCCACGTCTACCACCACCCTTACCTCTAACTAGCTGTGGTACTCTCCCACAGTAGAAATAGAAGGATGTAGAATAGTTGTGTAAAATCTTACCATAACCATAGATGACCTTCTCTTCCATGTTGCAGTACTCCATCCTTCCCACCTCCCCCCCCCCTGCATTACATTGGACTACTAACCTAGCTCCTAGCTTTTAGGAAGCTCTACCCTTAACCAAGAGCAACTAGCCAGCATATGGCACTCGACTCTTCTAGCCGACAGTCACTACTTATTCCTCTCAAGACTGTCTGGCCTTTAAGTTCTGAGGCCTGTGCGTGCAGACGTCACATTTAAGGTCCCTGGTTTATGGGCCCTACCTGTGACATCCTACGCACCTACAGCAACTAGGCTTAAGCTTTTGTATGGGAGCCGACATCGGGTCGCCTGATGAGGGAAATCCCACAGTAAGAATACTGCAACATGGAAGAGAAGGACATCTATGGTTATGGTAAGATTTTACACAACTATTCTTTATGTATGCAATAAGAATGTATGAAGAGCATAAGCTTTTTTGTTGAAGATGGTAAGTCATCAGTGTCTTTAGATGATAGAAAGGCAACAGTATTAAAATTATACTCAATGATTAGAGTTGGGATTTCTTATGTATTTTAAAAAACCTGCTTACTAGGTGTAAGATTACCATTTGTCAGTCATATTGATCACTGCTGCACTAGCCTTAGCTATATGGGTTAGCTTCCAAAGCTTCAGGCACCTTCCATGCTACAAAACTGGCAGTCAGCTTCCACTGAGCTTACTAAAAAGACCGGTTTGAGTGCCAAGCCCTCCAGAGCTGTTCTGCAGTTGAAGAGGGCACTCCTCTGTGGGCTTTTAGAAGATAGATGGTCATCTTATGCTATTCCTGTGCTGGGCAGTTAAGTTCCCTTTAGGGGAAAACTTTCCACATTAAAAACATGCTTTATTGCACTTTCCTGTTTAGGAAAGTTATTTTTAAGCTAGGAGTTTGTGTTTTAATGGACTATCACTAAACATAATTGTACTTTTTTTATGGGAGTGTACTTTTTTCCCGTCAGTCTGAAAGTTGTTTAAAGTAATTGAAATCCTTTTTTTCTGTGGAGAAATTGTGTTTATTGTACTTTTGGGTGCTGCCTAAGTGGTTTGCTGTGTTTTATGTGAAAAAGTGAATTTAGAGCAAATTTTTCCTAGTTTTTTTTTTTTTTTTTCCGATGAAAGATGCACCATTTTCGGGTTGACTGTGGAACAAACTACCGATCCCACAGTCTGTCCTCCTAGCAACAAAAAGAAGAGTTCAGCAAGCAGCCTTTGCCATCCCAGCAGTCTAGCAGTTTGCCTCAGCTGTTTAGTGACTCTGCTGTGGCCATAGCTTGTTATTTAGACCACTCATCTTTTACCCAAGATTCTTCTGATGTAGCATCTACAGCTTATGGGCTGAGGGTTACCCACATCCTCTAAGGCTGTTGTGTTTACCTCATTTGGCAAGGGGAGAGACAGTCTTGTTCTGGAAGAAGGAACAGGGAAGACTTCCCTGTTTAGTCAGAATGTTTTGCCCTTCCTTGAGGAAACTTCTGCTTAAATTAATAACTCTGTTGACCCCATCTTTCCTTTTAAAAAGAAAGTGAAAACTAAATGTGTATCTACTACATTTCCTCAAATTTATTTAGACAGGAGTAAGTTACTATTCCTGAAGAGATTCAAGATTATGAATTTGGATAGGAAGATGAAGGGACAGCTGCAGGGTTTTCTTATCAGTTTTCTGATTAAGACTGAGAGGAGAGCTAAGTTAATGGCTGTCCCTGTGGGAGGTTATCATTCTCCCGAGACTTTCCAAAATGTGGCAGTGTTTTCAGTGGGAGAACACTGAGGTTTCTCAGTCCCTGAGAAAATAATATGAGCTGTTACAGAAGGAATTTCTAGAACCTTCATCCATTCCTCCAGCTCTGTCAATTCCAGAGGATGTATGTGTGCGTCACTGCCTGAAATTTTCCTGATACCCTGCTGTCCCTAAAAAGACAGAATGTATAAAGTTCCTTGGTCTTTTTAAGTTTTATATACTCTTCTGAAATCTGACTGGGATTTAGTTAATTCTTCTGCTGCTAAACATTTGGTTAATTTCAATCCTACCCTTATTTGCAAGGATGAGAAGATTATTGATAATTACTGGGAAGAAAGTGTATCCACATGCAGCTTTGATTTTCAGAATTTTGAGTTGTCAGGCTCATTAACATTTATTCTGACTAATTGCTAAAGTCTGAGGAATGTTTGTCTGCAGTTCCTTCTTGTGAGGAAAAATCTGCTTTAAATAATTTGTTTTTTTCCATTTTACAAGTCACAACTCATTGTTTACAGTGTGTATACGACTCTGATACTTTATCCAGGGCTATGGCCACTGGTACTTTTTGAGTAGGTTTGCTTGGCTGTGTTCTCAGAACCTACCGGATGATGTGAAAAATAAGATTTTTAAATTCTCATTTGGATAGCGATACAGTTTTTGGTTCCTGTGCTGCAGAGGTTATTAAAAAGTATGATGTGATGAAAGGTGTAAGTTGAATATCTCTGAAGATTTTTCAGCCCTCCTTTTCCAAATTTTCTAAGGGATTTTCTAACTCCTTATCTAGTCAAAACAAATTGTGAGTAAATCGACACTCAAGGGAAATGGTGGTGTGTGGTCCAAAAAGAATTCAGGACCCTACCCCATGGATAGCCCAACAGGCCAGAAGTGACTTAGAGACCCTGTAACCCCCCCCCCCCCCAGTCACTTTTCCCTTCCAGAAAGTCTAAATGTCTATTTTTGCTTTTTTGCAAGACAGATTCAGACAAATTTGGTTCTGCAGACAGGATGAAATCCATCCTTTGTTAGAGGGTGATTCCTCATCCATCAGACCAAGACTCCTTTAATTCCAATGTCCTTCAACACATGCTGTCCTAGGGAGAAATGGAACCAGTTTCTCCTTTCCAGGTTGGGAAAGGTTTTTACTGCCCAAGTAAGAAAGTATGTGGAGACCAGTTCTGGGTCTTTCTTTCTGAAACATGTTTGTGATAGTGCCCATGTTCATAATGATGTCACTTCGCAACCTTTTACCTCTTCATCCTTATTTAAGTTTTCAAGTAAAATTAGATTTAAGATTCTTATCACATGCCTATTCATCCAGACTTCAGGTGTTTAAGATTGTGTGTGTCTGGATCACATTAGCTGTTCTTGCCTTACCCTTTAGACTGTCCACTGCACCAAGAGTGTTTACGAAGTGCCTAGCTCCAGTTGCAGTTCATTGCAGGCAGGGGGGTATCTACATTTTTCAATTTTTAGAATGTCTACTTCATTTTGCAGAATATCTTCAAAGTGGCAAGAATGTCTCACTTGGGTGTGAGAGATCTCTTACACAAGCTGGGATTCCAAGGGAACAGTCTAAAGTCTTTTTTTGACTCTTTCACACAGGATTGTTTTCCTAGGGTGCCAGCTAGACAGGTCAGTTCAAAAAGCTTTCTTTCACAGCAAAAAATACAGCTCTATGTCTGTCCGTTTCAAAAGTGTTTAATATACTCCAAGATCAAGGGTGTTTGTACCCTGACCTCTGTCATATTCAACTGACTGCTTGGATAATAGGGTCTTAATTTCCTTTGGGCACCTCTTTACTGAGGATATCCAGCAAGCACTAATGGAGGCAAGAAAGCCCATTTGAAAATCATGCACTAGCAAATGGAAAATATTTTCTAGTTGATGCCAACAAAGTAATTATTCAGAGCTAGATGTCTTTCTTTATCACTGTTGCAGGATTCGGCATCTTAGGGATCTCCCACCAAGGATAGCCCAATGCCCAGCCAGTTTAACAAAACTTTTAGATCTTGTATGTGCATCACACGTGTGCTCCCGATACAGGAAGTAGGGCATAAAGGTGATGTACAGATGCAGATATCCAGAACTACTTTGCCACCAGTCCAAATGTTGTAAGCACTCATTGGTCTGAATGCCCTTTGCTGTGCTGAATACCTGTCTATCGGATAAGTGCCCAGTTGAGGTCTTTTTTGTTTTTACTATTGGTCTTGTTTTCTTTTGCTTACCTGGAGTTTGTGGCCTTCAAGAAGGGAAAATGTCAATGTGAGAGGCAGATTCCCAGTAAGGATAGTCATGAATGGTTTCTTTTTTGTTTGGGTGCTAACCGCGACCATAGTATTTGTGAGACGTTTTTGCCCAAGACTCTTAGAAGTCAGTTGTCTTCCTGCCCATCTACCTCGAGAATCGGAGGCTTAAACAGATAGCCCAGGGTAGCATGGCAGAATCGATTAACCCAGAGGTACTTTAAGTAATAAGGCAGCCATTAAATCTCAGCCAGATTCTTTGGCTGCCCAGCTTCCATCTGACGTGTCTCTAGAAGTGGGGGATTGCTTTGTACGTCATCTGGTGTTGACTCTGGATTCCTCTGCCATGACCCAGTCAGAGGCCTGCATGGAGCCTTCCTTTCTCAAATCTTGTGAGCCTTGTTAGGCATCTCCTCCAGACATCGGTGGGGGGGGGGGGGTGGCAGTTGATTATCTCAGAGGACCCTAGAGGGATTTCGCAAATTCTAGTCAGGGAAGAGGTTCCGGATATTCTTATTGAATCTCGTTGGTGGTGAGAACCTCTGGTGTTTGTTAGGGCTGTCATCCCTACCAGGAAAAAAAAAAAACAGAAGACTAAACATTCTTATGTATGTCCTAAGAACCCTCAAAGGGAATGTTGAGTTTACTCCGGACCTGTTTAATGCTTTAATGGCCAAGAGGTTTCTGTTCCTACTCAACCTTGGACTTTTACCCCTTTCAAAAGGTCTATGGAACCTTATTTTCTAGATAAGGATTTGGAATCTGGTGAAGGGTTCTTGTCTTGCTCTTCCCAGATGCCTTCTCCTTTGGCTTATGGCTCTGAGGAAGGAGTCTGTTAGCCCTGATTCTTCTTTGGAGGAATTGTCTTTGGGGACACAGTAGCCAGAATGGTAGAATATTTTAAGTGGGATTCTTCTCAGGTGTCTGATATCCAGAAGAGGTATTCTGAGTTGCTTCAGGTGGACTCTCCTAAACCTTGTGCAGTGCATCCTGTGTTGGCTGCTTTGCTAGACACCTTTATAGCTCCCTTTAAGATACTCAGCCCCCTGCTCTAAAGAAACCTGACCAGTTATATAAGGCTCTTGAGGATTGTCTGTTCCTATATGTGTTGTCCTGCTGTGGTGTCCGTTTCTTCTAACAAGCCTTTTTACTTTTGCCCTTTTCCAAGCTTCTGCCTTTGGTTAAGGATAGTAGGGCAGTGGAGAGGATTGGAAAAAGGTCTTTATTGCTTCTACTTTGGACTTGACGGCCATTAATTACCAGACCAGTGTGACCAGATATGCTCTGGCTTGATTTCCCAGGCTTGTCAGGTTATGTCTGAACTCCCTAATTCTGAAGGAAGGTCTTCTACTTTATCTATTTTAGGTTCTACTTCTCAGGTGGCTCGCCACTCTAGCAAGTGCTGCTTATGATGCTGCCTCTTCCAAAGCTGCTGCCTTTAGGTCTCTCATGAAATGTTCCTCTTGGCTTCGTCTGCAATAATTACCCGAAGACATTAAAGCCAAATTGCTGGATTGCTCCTTTGGCTAATAAGAATGTCTCTGGGACTGCTGCTTCTACTATGTTTCTTCAAGAAAAAGGTAAAACTTTGTGGGATTTTAAGCATATTTTTGTGTCCCCTGTCCCTAAGTTCCAGAGAAAATATCTTACTAGGTCTGCTTTTGTTTTTAGGCAGCCTTGTCAGGCCACTACAGGCAGGAAAAGTAGTAGGTGAGCTCCTCCTGCAAAGTCTTCCCAGGTTGCTGTGGCTCAGAAACCTTCTTTTTCCTGACAAACCTGCTTCTCTTTGACAATTTGCCCCACTTAACCCTCGGCCAGGATGTTCTTCGTGTTTCAGTGTTGCAGTCATTACATTTGGGTAATCTACTGGCAGGCTGCCCTCAGTCGGCCTGAATTCCAAAGTCTTGGGTCCTGCATCGGTTGCGGTCTCCTCTTCCATGATGTCAGGTCATGACTGCAACAGTGAATACACTCGAACATCTACATTTATGGTAAGTGTACACAACTGTGCTTTCCCTTGTCCCTTCAGCTCACCCTCTCTTCCAAACTGGTAACTTGTCACCACAGGCTCTTGGGATGTCCTGGTATTCATCTGTTGCAGTGTTCTTTATATGAGGGAGTTGGCTGCCAAGGTGACCTGATAGCCAGTATATGAAAGTTTTTTACTACAGTAAGGTAAGTGATATGTCTGACGTAGGCTGTTATTGGACGTAGACCTTAAAAGTGCTGCACGCACCATCTTCATAACTTCTTTGCTGCCAGTCAGATCACCAGTCCCTAGACATCACTCTGCAGCCAGAATAATTTTCTTCAATAAAGATAAGTGCCCCCATTGGGGAATCCTTTTGTCTTTTGCTGCTATTTTGTCTTGGTTGAGGTTAATGTCATCCAGGAAAGGGAAATGTGACTGTGGAAGGCAGATTCCACACAAGTACAGCCATTCCCAGTGCCTTTTCTAGCTCAGGCTCCACCATGACCATAAAAACTGTTCCGTAGCCGGCTTTCTTCCCTCGTTATTTACTTGGAGAATCAATGGCTTAAACTCTTAGCTAAAAGCGCTACAGAATGTTCCTCGGACCCAATGACTGAGCCTACTAAGTGGAAGGCCAAAAGACCTAGACTCGAAGGGGAAGCTGTGCCTCTCCCTACTTATGTCTCTCCCATAGCACATGAGAGCCTGGAGACTGGCTTTGTTGTGGATCTGGATCTGCAGGCCGAGCCCGTTTTACAGGCCACCTTGGAACCAGATGTAGGCACATCCAGAGAGGCCTCACATACATTGGCTCCCAGTGTCCAGGGGAACCTAAGCTGATCATGTCTGAAGGCCCAAGAAGAATTGCCCAGATTGTGTTGAGAGATGATGTCGCGTCAGATCTGGTCGAATGTAGGCATATGTCTGGCCCTCCTCCTTTGCATCAGAAGGATGCTCCTGCAAAGAAAAAAATGAAAGCAAAACATTCTTCTCCCCCTCCAGACCCTCAGAAGGAGTGGCAGAGTTTTACCCGAGGCTTCTTAATGGCCTTCATGGCTCTAAGGCCTCCCACAGGCTAGCCAGCTTCTCCACTTGCCTGGCCTTCTTCCCCTCAAAAAAGGGCCAGAGCACAAACCATTTCAGAGGAAGACTCTACCTTTGATGAGGGCAGTGATTCATTAGCTTACTCATCCCAGATCTGTTCCACCTTGGACTACACATCCCCAGAGGAAAATTCAAATGAGAGAGAATCCCCTATGGAGGAGATTTTCTTTGAGACCATCTAAAAAAATGAGAGATCATTTTTAAATGGGACAGCTCTCAAATGCCTGAGGCCCAAAAACGATATGACCTTCACCTGCAGACCCCCTAGTCATCCTGCCATTCCTCTAGTTATTCCAAATTTTTGTATGCTTTTGCTTGCACATCTTTACACTCTGACTCTCAACCTCCAGCCCTTAAAAAGCCATACAGGTATTACAAAGTGCATCAGGATTGCAATTTCCTTTTCAAAGCCCGTGTGGCAGACCCCTCTGTGATTTCAGTAGCCTCTGATAAGGCTTCCAGATCACTTCCTTCTACTTCCCTCCTCTCCTCAGACAAGGATAGTAGGCAATTGGAAAAGCTGGGTAAGAAAATTTATACTTTACTACTTTAGCTTTCAGAGCTCTGAATTACCAGACCCACGTGACTAAGTACACTATGGAACTTGTCACAACTGTCTAAGATAGTGTCTGACATGCCAGACTCTGAGAATAAAGCTCTGGCGTCATCTCTTACTGCTGCTTCCTCACAGGTGGCCAGACATTTGATCAAATGCAACTACAATGCAGTAGAGGCCACTTGAGCTGCAGCTTCTTCCTCTGCATTACGAAGGTTTGCCAGGTTGACGTTTCAGTCCCTACCCGAGGACATCAAGGTGAATTAAGGATGCTCTCCTGGACAACACCGGGTTTATTCAGCAAACCATCTGCCGAACTGTTCAAGTCCTTGCAAGAAAAGAGCAAGAAACTAAAAGACCTTAAACATATCTCTCCAGTGCCTAAATTTCACAGGAACTACCCTGAGAAATATGTCTTTGTACGCAGGCAATTCTAGGCCCCCCAATCCAAGCTCTTAAAATGGACCAAGAAAACACATGAGTTTTCCTCCTCTTCCTCCATTCCTCAGTTGTCTAAGCAGTCCTTTCCTGATAGAACAGGCTGTTCCTCCTGACTCCTCAAACTGTTTGCTCCCCTGCCCTCTCCCTGTGCCTTACCCTAGCCCTTCCAGCCTGGGAATCCATCACTCAAGACTCTTGGGTCCTCAGCTTCATAAAAATGAATACTTTATAGTCTGGCACACAAGTACCTCCTTTTAGGGGTATCCCTCTACCTCAAAAAGAACAGAAACCGCTTTCCCCCCAGTACTCCAAAACCTGCTATAACTGGGCACAATCCAACTTGTGTCCACTACCCAGAAAGGAAAAAGCTTCTTTTCACGCATGTTCTTGGTTCCCAGGAAGGAAGGCACATGGAGACCTATCTTAGACCTCTCCTATCTCGACAACATTCTGAAAGTGCCCTCCTTCAAAATGCTAACTCTCCAGAACCTCTTCCCCTCCTTATCCTTCCTCAGGCCTTCATAGCATGCATAGACATCAAGGATGCTTATCTCCATATCCTTGTTCATCCCAAATACAGGAAATTCCTATGCTTCTCTGTGGGCTCCTGACATTTTCAGTTCTCTGCCTTGCCCTATGAACTTCACACTGCCCTAGAGTCTTCATAAAATGCCTAGCACCATTGGTCACCTTCTGCAGACTCCAAGGCATTCAAATCTTCCCCTACCTAGACAAACTTCTTTTCCAAGCCAGCTCCCTGGAGGAACTGAACAACCACCTCCACTCAGCCATAACCATTTTGCATCTCCCTGGATTCACAGTCAGCTTCAAAAAATGTACTGTTGCCCCATCCCAAGACCATGTTTTTATGGGGTGCAGATTCCAAACCAACAAAATGATGGCATGCCCCCCCCCCCCCGAAGGCTCAGGAGATCTCCCTAGTTTTCTCACAGATTCTCCCTCTCATACTCTTGTCTGCAAGACAGTTTCTATGAATCTTAGGACTGATGGCCCCTTCCATCCCTATGCTACCCTGGCAAGCCTCCACATGAGGAAGTTCCAGTGGTTCATGAAGTCTGTGTGGTCTCAACATCCCCACCCACTAGAATTTCCAATATCACTTCTACCTTGCCACAAGGAGGAGCTCCAGTGAGGGATGCGACAATTGTCCATAATCACAAGGACTTTTCACCCATTGCCCCCAAATCAGGACCTGTACACAGAAGCTGTCGGGCCCACACACAGTTCAAGGTCAGTGGAGACCATCTCAAAAGAAAGACCACATAAAAGGAGATGAAGGCACTGATCCGTTGCCTTATAGTCCTTCCAACCCCTCCTGAAGCTGGGAAGGTTGCTTATCTGCACAAGACAGTATGACTGTTCTGTGGTATCAAAACAAGCAGGGGGAACAAGATCCTACCTCCTTTGTAGACTAGCCTTGCAGGCTTGGGAACTAGTCCACCTACTGGAAATATCTCTTCAGGTGGTATACATCCCTTCCAATCAGAACTGTGTGACAGACACAATGAGCAGATACAGAACACAGGTCCATGAATGGTTGCTTCACAGGGTGTGTTCCTGGACATTGTCCACCAGTGGGGTATTCCACAAATAGATTTGTTTTTCTCCACTCTGAACAAACGACTTCCCAAATTTTGTGCTAGAGAACCATGTCCTCAGGCATGGGAACTGGATGCTCTTTCAGTCTCCTGGAAGGGGAAGCTTCTTTATGCATACTCTCCCCTGCCACTCACCCCCAAAGTCCCGCTGAAAATTCAACAGGACAAACCAAAAATCTTGCTGGTGACTCCCTATTGGTCAAGCAGCACTGGTTCCTCCTCCTCCTACATCTAGCCAAGGGCAATTGTCACAAGTTCCCTCACAAAATAATCATAGGGGATTACTGGACTGTCAACCCGGAGGTCATTTTAAGCCTAGCATTTTCATCCCAATGGATTTGCTCACACAGATTAAGGGCTCCCTCATCCACCCACACCTGGAAACTCTTAACTGACCCTGTGGGTGATTGAGCCCCGATTCCTTTCAGACACCATTATTCTGAGGGCGTGTTTCAAGTCCTGCAGGTGGCCAGGAAACCCAGTACAAGAAAATCTTGCCTTTCCAAGTGGAAGAGATTTTCCCTTTGGTGTCTTGCTAGAAACCTGGACCCATTTGCAGTGGATCTGCCTATGGTTCTTTCATATCTGTGTGAATTGTTTAATGCGGGCTTAGCTTAGTCCATTATAAAAGCACATTTGTCCGCTATCTCTGCATGCCTGCCTCTTTCTCCTCCACTACCTTCTAGATTTGAGCACAAATAATTTCTAAAAGGCGGCCTCCACATTAGATCTCCCCAGGAGACCTGTGAAGACCCCCTGGATTTTAACTTTGTGCTACAGAAACTGATTCAATTGCCTTTCAAGCCAGCTTCCTCTAGCTCCATCAAACACTGTACCTGGAAAATTGTTCTCCTAGTGGCTATTATGTCTGCCATGTGTGTTTCAGAACTTCAGGCCATAATGGCTTCTACTCTTTTCTTGAGCTTCCACAGACAGGGTTTCCCTTTGCACTATGACCCTCCCTTCATGCCCATGTAATTAATGAATTGTCCTTAAACCAGGTCATTCATCTGCCTACCTTTTTCCCTTGTCCCAGAACAATAGTGAGAGGATCCTACATACACACTTGATGTACATAGACAGCTCTGGTTCTATCTGCACAAGACTAAACCTTTTAGAAAATCAGGCAAACTATTTGTGTTATTCCACCTCAAGGCCCTGGGATTGCCTGCATCCAAACAGACCATCTCCAACTGGATTTCCAAATCCACTTTCTTCTGCTATTCCCACCATGGTAATGCTCTTCCTATCACATTCAAAGCTCACTGTAATAGAGCAGTGTCTTCCTCAGGGGCCTTCCTCAAAGGGATGGGCAGTAACTCCATTCTAGAATCAGCTACCTGGACATCTGTCCACAGCTTCACCAAACATTACATGCTGGATTCTATCTCCAGATCCAGGGCAGAGTTTGCTAGGGCCATTGTTCATGGTTTCCTGGAAAATTCTTGTGCCACCTCCACCTCCCTTTCTGCATGAGCTTTTGTATTCTCCCTCATGTAAAGAATACTGCAACAGATTAATAGAGGGACATAGTTTAGTTGTTTAAGAACTTAGGCATTTTTGACAAATTAAGGAGGTTAGGTACAAATACTTATGTCACTCAGTGGATAGCCAGCTGGTTCACAGATAGGACCTAGGAAATTAGAATTGAAGAAGCCACCTCCACAGAGAGGCCAGTCACAAGCCGAGTCCCTCAGAGATTGGTCTTGGGGCTGCTTTTTTTGGCATTTACTTCTCTGAAGCCAAGGCCAATGTCAGTGGCCTCTGGCTGACTAACTTTGCAAATTAGGAGCTGTAATTGAATCCCACACCAACACTCCTCCAGGAAGGGTTGACATGGAGAAACATATACTTTGGGAAGTCATCCTCCCTTGGTAACTGTCATATTGACAACACACCCCTAAGAGTTGACCCAGTAGTCAGGGAATTGGGGACACACCCAGACAGCATTTTAGCCTGGCATACAAGGCATTGTCCAATGTCACTCTAATGGATCTTCTGTATATCCACAGAAAAACAGCACCAGAATTACCTGTGTTAAGGACTTACACCTTGCCTATGATATAAATAGGACCTGCTGGAGAGACAGGTATGTATCCCAGAGACTACCCGATCTATGGAACAGGCTCCCCATCCATGTGAAGCAGCATTCCTCCCTAACTCCGTTCAAGTGTAACTTGGACAATGAATGGGGAACAGGAAATTCATCCCTGCCTTGACACCTCTCTCTCTAATGGACATGGGCAACCTGTAAATGGTTCATCTCCCAGGGCTCTGCTTCTAAATGTTTCATCTCCCAAGCCCTGCTTATACCTCTCAAGGGTACCAGAACTTGTCAGAGGTTTGGGATGCATGGCTAGGCTTAAAAAGGCCCTTGTGGTTGTTAGCCTAGTAAACACCTATGAATTTATGAGCAATAAAAGTATGGACACAGTACCAAGTGGCAGTAGCACGAATATCTGTTGAAGTTCTGGATAACATTTCCAAAGTGGTGGAATGTTGAATGCACCCTTGGAGGCCTCGGTAGAGTCAATCCTTTATCCTTATAAAAATAAATGCAGTCTGTGAGCCATCTGTCTAAAGTTACATTTGACACAGACTTACCCAGTCTTACCTTTGAGAAGGACTTGAATAATTTGTCAGATTTTCTGAAGGATTTCATTCTGTGAAGGCAGAATCTGAGTTTTTATGTACATTCAAAAAATAATGTATTCCCCCTTATTGATGAATTTATGGAAGAAACCTAGCAAGTTAATAGTTTGGTTAACTACTGCTTCTGATGCAACTTTTGGTAATAGGTAGGGGTTGGTGCAGATAAATTCTTTATGGAAAATCAGGTATGGTGCTTAAGAGTACCTGGGTACTCATTTAGTTGAAATAATGGCAACTAGAAAAATGGGTTTCCAAGATAAAACCTTTAAGTCCACCTTGGCTGCCAGTTTAAAGGCAATGGTGTCAAGGCCTGTAGAAGCACTGTAAGATTCCAAGAGGAAGTGGAATCTTTAATAGGGTGTCTGAGAAGAAAAGTGCCCCTAAGGAATGCTTTACATAATTTGAGAGAGACCAAAAAGGAATGTTTTTTGCCAGTATGAAAGTTGAAAATTGCAACTAGTTATACTTTGATTGTGGAATAACTGGCTCTATTGAGGAAATTTGCAGCAAGAAAATCTAAAACCACTGGAGTATGGGCTGAGACAGGATCCAAATGTCTCTCAAGGGCTCAAATAGAAAACCTTTTCCATTTGCTGTTGTATATTTTCCTAGATGAAGCCTTTTAGGGAGATTTGAGAAAGGTTAGAACTGGAGAAGGGAGCTTGGGCTGCCAAGCCATCATTGGAAATGGAGAAAACCATGCAGTGAGCTTGAGGGCTTGAATGTCCAAGTGATGCAGACCAATCAGGTGAGTTGGAAGATCTGAGAACTGATCCAGAATGCAAAGAGGGGTGTACTAAATGATGCCAAAGGAAGGGGGAGCCACACCTGTCGAGGCCAGAACGGGGCAGCGAGGATGACTTTGCTCTACAGCTGGGATGCCTTCTGTAGAAACTTTGGAAAAAGTGAAGTCAGTCGTTATGCATAAAGGAAATGGGGGGGGGGCAGTCGTAAAGCAGAGCATCTCTGTGTGACTTATTTTCTGGGCGGGGATGGGAATCAGTGCAAACTACCCTCTGCATTTGAAGTTGTGGAGAGAAGCAGGTAGATCACAGCATGGTTGGCCCCATTAATGAAATATCCACTTCACCACTGACGAATTGAGGGACCACTCATGAGGCAGTAGAATAGATCTGCTCAGTCTGTCTGCAAGTACGTTGGACTTGGCTCAGAATGTGTGTTGAAATTAGAAGGCAGATGGAGATCACTCTTGCCACACACTCATCGCTTCTTGACACAAAGGATGGGATCTGGTTTCTCATTGTTTGTTGGCATTTCAGGCCACTGACATTTTGTCAATCTGTATAGCAGTCATCCCCAGAGGGATAACATACTGGAATGTGTTCAGCGCTATGAGGACTGCTCTCACTTCTGGAATATCGATGTGCAAGTTGACCTTTGAGGGAGATCACATGCCTTGAATCATCCTTCCCAAGTAGTGCCTCCCCAACTCCAGCTGGGAAGCATCTGTGGTCGTTGTGGCCTTGGGTATGGGTGGAACAAAGGGACAGCCCCACGGAACGTCCAGTGCTTGAACCCACCAGGCTACATATTTGTTGAAAATATTGCTGATTCGAATGGAAAATTCGTTTGTTGTCGTGTTACCACTCAAGTCCATTGTAGCACTCCTAAGTAAAATTCTTCCATTGGAACAAGTGTAATTGAAGCTGCCCTGGATCCTAGGAGATGCAAAGCCAACTGGGTAGGGGGTGTTTGAAGCAGTAGTTGTAGGGCTTGATTTTGTAATGTGGGCAGTCTTGCCTTGGTAGCTTTGCTTTCCTAGGGGAAACTGTGTCTAAATCACCACCTATGAAATCCAGGAATTGTATGGGAGAAATATGTTACTTGTAATTCACTGTGATGCCCTGTTTGAAGCAAAGGTAAAGCAGGTACTCTCTGGTATGAATCAATAATATGCTTGGTGAGAGTTGAGAGAAGCCAGTCGTGGAGGTAGGGAAACACATGGAATGGTAGCAATCTCAAGTGAGCTGCGGTCGCTACCCACGCAGTTTATGAACAGCCCAGGAGGCTGTGGTGAGACCAAATGGCAGGGCTGTGAACTAAAAATGATTGGCTCTCTGCTGCAAGTGAAGAAACCTCCTGGATCTTCTGTCTATTTTGATGTTATGGTATGTATCCTGAAGGTCTGTCGAGCACATCTAATCATCCTTCTGTAGAAGTGGAATTATGGACCGAAGTGTACATCCAGGATTCCACGTTCAGGGATAAGCACCCCCCCCCCCAACTTACTCCAAAGTATGGCAGTTGGGCAGTATTTCAGAGGTGCTCATAAGGTTTGTTGTTGAAGGGACCCCTGGCGCCTTTGTTCTGGGACCCCCTTTGCTCCGAGGGCAGTGTCTTATTAGAGTTTCCCCTCTGCCTTAGAGAGATCGGTCTTCAAAAAAGTCCTTGGAAAGCCTCTGATTTTTGGAACCACATCTTTCTGTCCTCTTACTGGTTCCTGGAGAAGGTCCTCTGAAGAGTAGAAAACTGTATTCCTACAGTAGACAGAGTTTTCCAATCGTGTTCACTCCTGAAGAAAGTCTTTCATCTTGGGTCTAAAAAGGACCAATCCATCAAAGGGAGCATCGAAGAAAGACATCTTAAAGGGCTTTGCAAAGTCATATAAGTGCATCCAGGCATGCCTCTGAACTGTAATGCCTGAACCCACATCTCAAACTGCCCTCCATAGCATTACAGATCCAATGCATGGAGGTGTTTGAGAGGGATTAAAGGGTGCCTCACACAGGAAGTAACAGAAACAGTGCCAAACCCCCTCAAAAAACATGAACTCCTCCTGAAAAGTGGCTTTGAAAGAACAACCACCTTTCTGCCTCAGAAGCTTGAGAATCTCTCAAAATGAGACATCCTCAAGGGGTGATCTGCTGGACCCCTCCCCTTTATCAAAGTCAGTGTCTTCAAGTACTTGAAGTTTACTCGTGGATATTAAAAGCTTACCAAAAATTTACTTGTGGATATTAAAAGGATTTCAAAGTGCATTTACTCCACCCTGGTTTCCAGTAATTTCTTATTTCTTACTGGATCGTGACTGTCACAAATCTGAGTGAGTGGTCAGAGCTGAGGTCATTCAGATCTTAAGAGGTGTAGCTGAAGGAGGAGAGTGGTCAGGGGAATGCTTTGGTTTTTTGATTTCCCCTTGCTCTTTTTCCCATTGTCCCTTTCTGTTCTCTGCAGTCTTCATGGTGGATGAGGATGATCCAGAGTCAGAAGTTGAAGAAAGAAGAAAACTCTCTCTAGTACAAGTTTGTTCTTTTGTTCTGCTAATGCTGTATGGTTAAAAGCTGAGCAGCTATTACATTGTCTAGATGTTTGACTGCTGAACCATAAACAGACTGAATGGGCATCAGTTAGGGAATGTATGCCCAAAACTAATGCACTTTTTGAAACCGGTAGTTTTTCACCCGTAGCCAAGAACAACGCTGTCCAGCCCCCGTAACAAAAATATTAACCAAGTTAAAGAAAAGCAGAATACCTACAATTTCAACAGGGAATATCATATGGAAAGAGATAAAGGGGAAAGGATACCAACAATGGTGCAACAGGAATACTAAAATCATACTAAAAAGAACAAGAGGGAAGGTATGAGGTCTAAACAAGCACAGAACTACTGCAAGAAAAAAATTTTTTCAAACTCTTCAGGGGAAGGATAAAACAAGTCAAGAGATGATACTACTCCAGTGGTATGTGAAGAATATAGATCTCCCCCAACCTGAACTACATCAACCGCATCTGCACACTGAGAGTGACAAATGAGATCTGCGGTAATGTGGGGTTTGGAGGGGATTGTGGGTAAGGGGAGAAACCTAAGCTACAGATCTTGAGTCTGAAAAAGCATCCAAAGTCTGATCTGAAACCTGAGTTGAGGAACAGTTGGAAGGGACATCAGATCTTGTATTAAGTGCATACAGAACTTAGTATAAAATAACCAGTGAAGTGTCACTAAAGGCATTCAGGACAAAAAGCTATTGATGTTACGTAATTGCTGGCTGGGGATTAATTTTGATTCCCTTTCTAGTCATACTTAAGTACATTCTGAAGTTGTAAGCTCTTTCATTTAAAAAAAGAAAAAAGATGATAGGAATTTGTGAACCCCATATTCTACTGATTACAAACCAGCCAAATGCTAGAAAGAGTCAGAAATGTAAATAGGGGTTGGTCAAAGACTGAAGAATTGAAATGAGAAAGGGGAGGGGCAGTAGGAGGAAGATAAATGAGTCAGAATAGAAGTGTTAAATCCCTAACTATTATTTATTTCTTTTTTAACTTTATTTGTCCTTTGTTTTCGGGGTTAATCTCAATAAGCTAGTGTGGAGACAGAAGATAATATTTATACTAGTAGGGGAAGTTGACCAGGGCATTGGGAAGCTTTCCCCACGCTCTCCAGTAGGTGCCATAAGATCTTTCTTATAAACCTGAACAACCACCAACTCAAGCCGATGGGGACTTCAGTCTAATGTTTCACCTGAAGGATAAATTAGTTAACATTATTTACTTTTTCTTTGTGTGAATTGGACAAAATTTACTAGTTAAGGTTTAGTATCTGAGTGTAGATGTTAATCGTATTAAAGAGGAGGAAGCAGCTGTGCACACAGTAATGTTACAAATGCAAAAACTGCAAGTGTGCACAAATAAATGCACAGAACCCCAGTGAAACTGTATTCCACCGCAGATTTTGATGAAAGGCACGAGAAAACATAAGACAAAATAAAAGACTTATTTAATGCCCAAATATTAACGTGGCATTTTCATCTGAAAAATCAGACTTCCTCAGAACTTGATCAAGGTAAAAGTCCTACTCCATAAAAATTCATGCCTTGGCTGTTTCAGCCACCATTCCTGCCCAGCCTCCAATCTTCTCTCACTCCCTTATGAAGCAGTTTCTTAGAGGGTTGATCCACATCAGGTCACCCAGAAGGCCTCTGGCCCCATCCTAGGACCTTAATTTTGTTGTGGAGAAACTTACTGTTTCACCATTCAAACCAGTTGCTTCTGCTGAGTTAAAATTCTTGACATGGAAGACTGTCTTTGTTAGCCATCACCTGTGCTAGAAGTGTTTCTGAAAGACAGGCAGTCATATCAGTTGAATCTTTCCTCATCTTCTACACAGTCTTGCTCAGGACTAAACCCCATCTTTATACCCAACGTGGTGACAGAGACCTCCTTAAATCAAGCCATACATCTGCCTACTTTCTTCCTCAAGCCACAAAACAGAGAGGAAAAAATACTCCATTCCTTCGATGTACATAGGCAGCTCCATTAAAAGCTAAGCAAACAGAGTGAGGAAATCTGACCAACTGTTTGTGACCTTTGCCACAGGTTCTGAAGGGAAACCAGTTTCTAAGCAAACCATCTCTAACTGGATGTCTCACTGTATTTCCTTTTGTTACAGCTATCCTGGTAAGAAGCCCCTGATGCTGTGAGGGCACACTCCACTAGGGCAACTGCAGCCTCTACTGCCTTCCTTAAAGAGGTACTTACCACAGACGTCTTGGAAGCTGCTCCGTGGTCTTCAATGCATAATGTTACCATCTATCAGTCTTTTCCAAGTCCAGAGTAGGATTTGCTACTGCTTTCGTGCAGGCCATTCTCACGTACCCTTGATCTGCCATCCCCCCTTCTTCTCATCTTTGGGAATCATCCCACAAGTCAGCACTGCAACAGTGAAACATGTAGAACATGATACAGTTGTGTATGCTTGACGGAAATGTAGATGTTTGAGTGTATTCACTGTTGAAGTATTCTTTTCCTCCCCCCAAGCCTACAGGGTAGGCTTGGACAAGCTTCTCAATCAGGGGAACCCTGTTCCTACCCTTTCCTTTGTTAAGTTTCAGTGACGTCAGGGTCCATCGGGGCTTCTACCTTTAGGAGGGCAAGAAAAAAATGAGCTCATGGTGCCGGCTGTCTCCTCTTTATACCCGTACTAACGTTGATTAGGGTATCTGCTGGCTGTTGGAGGAGGGAGATTTTTCTCTGGTAGTCAGGAAGGCCAAGGGCTTCGGTGGTAGTATACACAACTGTATTTTCCTAAGGCCAGTCATCCACAACTGTATTTTCCTAAGGCCAGTCATCTTTTACCCTGGATCTCTCTGGTGTTAGCACCTACAGCCACTGTAGACCAGGAGTTAACCATGTCCTCTGCTGCTGTTGGGGTCTGCTCGATAGGAAAGGGAGAGCCACACTTGTCATTCTTGGGAGAGGCATCAAGGAAGATTTCCCTGTTTGGATATTCCTGGGGAAGCTGCTGCCACCGTAAACACTGTTGGCCCAATTTCTCCCATCAAAGAGAGACCAAAAACTAAATATGTATCTGTTCCTCCTCAAATTTCCTTAGAGAGGAGTAGTTTACTAGGTCTGACTCTGTTTAATTCAGGCTATTGATCCTTCTTATAAGGTGGTTTTTGGTATAAGAAAGAGGAGGAGGATAACTTTTTCCTGAAGAGATTCAAGATTTTGAATTTTTACAGGAAGATGAAGATCATGCAGGTTTTTCTCAGTTTTCTGATTCGAACTCTGATGAGAGCTTAGTTTCTGATTCACCCTGTTGGGGGTTATCTTTCTCTTAGACCATTGCCAGAACATGCCATTGTTTTCAGAGGGAGAACACTGAGGATGTTCTTCGTGTTTCACTGTTGCAGTCATTACATTTGGGTAATGTGCTGGCAGGTTGCCCTCAGTCAGCCTGAATAACAAAGTCTTGGGTCCTGTGTCGGTTGCTGTCTCCTCTTCCATGACGTCAGATCGTCAGGGGTATAAAACATGCAGCCGATGCCATTTTAATCTGTCTTTCTTGCCGTGCGGTGCCCGAAGCAGAAACAGCAAGTGCCTGTTGGCCGACTCCTGAAATTTTCATATTCGAATTTCAGAACCGAAGTCTTCAAACTAAAGCTTAAGTACCCTGTTGGGGAAACTTTTTCTTGCTCCTTACCGATGTCAGTAAAAGTTAATAATTGCATTACTTGTGGGAAGCAAATACCTCATAAGGATTTTCATTTGTGCTGTATTCCTTGCCTAGGCCCTGATCACAACGTGCCTTGCTGTCGGTTTTGTGCTAAAATTAACCAGCGCAATATTAAACGTCTGTATATTTTTGCTTCTAAATATTTTGGTTCAAGATTCAACTACCCTGAAATATTGTCGGTTAGCAATCTGACTACCAGAGTTCACAAAAAACGCAAGGAAAAAGACAGAGACAGACAGATGAAGCTTCTCCTAAGCCACTCGTCGGCACTCAGTGAGGTGCATTCACAGCCCCTGATAACCGCTACTTTTGAGTCGCAGGCCTATGCCGAGACCCATTCGGAGTCCGGTATGCTGCGAGATTCGCAAAGTATTGAACCCGCGGATGTCTCTCCCTTGGATGGGTCCGGAGCCACTGAGCAGGCACCGGCTTCTGAGGGTGTTTTCAGGCCTCAACATTTTTACATTAAACTGACGCCAGCAACGCAACCAAGGTCAAAAACAACTTAAATGTCTTAAAAAAACGACGTATGAGCCACATACTCAGGCCCTTATGCCTAAAAAACAGATGGCCAAAATGGCTGAGGATTTAATTACCTTGATCAGGGGTTCCCAACCCCCCTCTGCTAAGAGGCCTAGGCAAGGCACTGATTATGAATCTTCAGATCAGGTTTCCATTTCTTCTGATCAGGAATTTTCTATTCCATCCCATGAGGCTTCTGATTCAGAGGAATCCATCCCATCTGCATCTCTTCCTGAGGATTACTCTTTTGTAGAGATTTTGCATACTTTAAGGGAACATATTCACTGGGAGAGTCAGGACTTCTCTGAATCAAAAAGGAGGCTTAGGGATTTCCTTCTTCCTCAGCATAGGCCTTTGGCAATACCTCCTGTATTAGACATTGTTGATGATGTGTTCTCGGAATCAAGCATGACTCCTGATTCCCTGCCTCCGGCTCCTAGTAAGCCAGACAGATATTACAGAGTTCCTGACTCCCACAAATTTCTTTTCAAAAATCCAGCTGCTGATCCTGAGACTATTTCTCAGGGTCCCAGTGGTGTCAAGGCTTCTACAGCCAAAAATCCTACCCGTTCTGATAGAGATTCCAGGGTGCTGGATATATGGGGTAAGAAGGTTTATACGTCTGTAACCTTGGCAGTCAGGGCTTTAAACTGCCAGTTTCATATGCTTAAATATCAACAACATGTTATGGGCTTACTGAAACAGAAAATGATGTTGATTTCTGATTGTGTGGAAAATAGAGTTACAGGATTTATTGCATTCAGCAGAACAGGTTGGAAAGCATACTCTAAATGTGGTTTTGATTCCTTGGAGGCCTCTTGTAGGGCCGCCGTTACTGGATCTGTAATTAGAAGGCATGCCTGGCTCAAGGAGCAAAATCTGCCTGATCATGTTAAAGCTAAATTGTTGTATGCCCCTTTTGCAGCATGATACTCTGTTTAGTAATAAGGCAGAAGAGGTTTTAAAGAAAATGGATAACAAAGCTAAATCTATGCAAACTGTAAAAGATTTCTTGCAAGTGCAGTAACCCAGATTCAGTAGGCACTGGCCTACTAAAAATTGGTCCTTTCCTGTGTCCAACAGAGCCACTCAGGGCAAACCCAGGTGCTCAAAAGGCTCCAGATATCAATCACAGGGTTCTTCCAGGTCAAAGCAATGGGGTTCCTCCACCTCCAAATCTGGAGGAAACAAAGCACAACCCCACAGTAAGCAGTCTCAATGACTTTCCTCTACCATCTCTAAGCACTTATCTTTTGGCAGCCCCCTTGGGGGGAAATTAGCTCTTCATGCTCAAAATTGGCAGTTAATTACCAAGGACAAGTGGGTATTAAACATAGTATCCCAGGGGTACAGATTTCATTTCCATACTTTGCCAATTCCAAATGGATGGCTGGATCTGCCACAAAACCAGTAGGCAGAGGCCCAGAAACAAGTCATGTCCCTCATGGATATGGGGGCTATCAAACCGGTACCAGAAAAGGTCAAGGATTTTATTCAAGACTTTTCCTGGTACCCAGAAAAGACAATTCAAGGTGTCCAATACTGGACTTATCGATTCTGAACACATTCCTGGACATTCCAAAATTCAAAATGCTGACTTTACAACAGCTACTGCCTATGCTAGGCAGGAATACTTGGTTAGTAACTCTAGACTTAAGAGGCATACCTGCATATCCAAATAAGGGAATCATGCAGAAGATACCTCCGCTTCAAAGCAGGTTTTTTGCATTACCAATTCTGTGCACTGCTCTTTGGCTTATCTACTGCGCCCAGGGTCTTTACAAAGTGTCTGGCACCAGTAATTGCATTCTGCAGACAAAGAAACATTCAAATGTATCCTTATCTGGACAATTGTCTCATTCAAGAGGACAAGGACACTCTTCAACATCTGGTGGCTTCTAGCATGCCTAGGGTACACCGTAAACTAAAAGAAATCATAACTAGTACCCTCTCAAATAATTACATTCCTGGGTGCAAGCTTGAATACAGCTGCCCAGATGGCTTACCTCACACCAGATAAACAAAGGCAATTGACAATATACTTCAAACAAATGGCAAAAATAAAAACAGTTATCTGCAAGACAAATTCTGCAGGCTTTGGTGTTCATGGCATCCTGCATTCTACTAATTCCATGTGCGAGATTGCATATGAGGAAACTTCAATGGTCCCTAAAAAGTTTATGGAGTCAACATTGTCACAGCCTGGAAACAATGATTCCTCTCATTCCCTGCCTACAACAGGAGTTTCTTTGGTGGGCAGAGACATGTCACCAAAAAAAAAAGTCATTCACTCTACCCCTTGCCACCCAAATCCTAACTACAGACGCATCAGACTATGCTTGGGGGGCCCACATGACAGGGAGATGCATTCAGAGCAAATGGAGCCCAAACCAAATGCATCTGCATATCAACCAGAAAGAGATGCTAGCTGTTCAGAATGCTCTGACAGCCTTCAAGGACTTACTTCATCCAGGACAACTACTAATTAAAGACGGACAACACCACGGTTATGTGGTACATAAGCAGGGGGGTGCACATTCCTACCCCCTTTGCAGATTGGCCATGGCCTTGTGGAACACAGCCTTGACTTACCAAATACATCTTCAAGCTCAATTCCTGCCAGGAAAGCAAAATACTCTGGCAGACGACCTAAGCAGAAATCTTATGGACCCACACGAACGGAAACTGGATCCACAAATCTTCAGTATGTTAACACAGAAATGGGGGAGCCCAGACATAGATCTATTTGCCTCTCCACAAAACTGTCAGTTGGACAAATTCTGCACAAGAACTCTTCACAAAAAAGCATGGAAAGTGGATGCTCCATCCTTCAGCTGGAAAAACCTATCAGTCTATGCCTTTCCCCCTCTGCCTCTGCTCTCCAAAGTCTTACTAAAAGTCAGACACGAAAAACCAAAAATGAGCCTAATTGCTCCGGACTGGCCTCGCCAGCACTGGTACCCGCTTCTAAGGAAGATGTCACACCTTCCTCCGTGGTACTTGTCTCAAACACCTCACCTACTGTCTCAGCAGAACTATCAAATTCTGCACACTCCACTCCAAACTCTGAATCTTGCAGCATGGCTAATCAACTAATTATTCAAACCACATCTCTCAGTAAACCTGTGATGAATGTCATTTTGGAAGCCAGAAGGCCTAGTACTAGAAAATCCTATGCTGATAAATGGAAGAAATTCTGTGCTAGGAACCAAGCACAAGGAATAGACACAGCAAAGTGCAATATTCCTCAGATTTTACAATACTTAACTGAGATGCTTGACAAGGGCCTATCTTTTTCAATAAAAATCCATGCCTCTGCCATCTCGGCTCATTACAACACAGAGCCTCCCCTCTTTTCTCATCCACTGCTTAAACAGTATCTTAGAGGGGCCAAAAATTTAAGGCCTCCCAGGAGAATACCATCTCCTGCATGGGACCTCAATTTTCTGCTGGAAAAACTCACCCTGCCTCCTTTTGAACCAGCAGCTACTGTGGATATAAAATTTCTATCTTGGAAGACAGCTTTTCTTTTGGCAATCACTTCAGCAAGAAGGGTTTCAGAACTACAGGCCCTCATGACAGTGGAGCCTTTCATTATATTTTACCCGGAGAGGATGGCTCTTAGGACCAATCCTTCTTTTATGCCTAAGGGTGATATCCATGCCAGCATTTTTCCCAAATCTGCAGAACAAGGGGGAATGGATTCTGCATTCATTGGATGTACACAGACCTAAGATTGACAAAATCTCAAAAAAGAAAAGTCTGAGCAACAACTGGTAGCATTTGCTGTAGGATCAGAGGGGAAGGCTATATCAAAGCAGACTATTTCTAAATGGATAAGCCACTGCATTCGTTTCTGCTGTTTACACCAATGTAAACCTGTGCCCAAGGGGATCAGATCCAATTCCAACAGGGCTGCCTCTACTTCAGCAGCTTTTCTCAGAGGGGCCCCAACCAAAGACATTCTAGTAGCTACTACTTGTAGCTCTGTTCATACGTTCACAAAGCATTATCATTTACCTCTCTTCTCTAAATCCAGGGCAGGCTTTGCCACTGCAGCCCTGCAGAACCTTATAGCTGCTCCTAATGCTGTTAGTTCCATACTCCCTTCCGTAGCTTTGGGATTCTACCCAAATGTAATGACTGCAACAGTGAAACACGAAGAACATAGTACAGTTGTGTACACTTACCATAAATGTAGATGTTCGAGTGTATTCACTGTTGCAGTCTGGGTTACCCACCCGCCATCCCCCTTTCTATACTTTTTCTTTCCTTCACTGTACTCAAAAGCCTTTGTGGTGTGTTTGCTTTTAGTTGAAGGTAAATTTTGTTTCTAAGGTGCATTTATATATTTACAGTTTATTTATATATATTTTTGCTCCCCATTTGGGGGGGGGGGGGCACCTGACATCTGAGGCAAGAAAAATTGATTAAAATGGTGTCGGCTGCATGTTTTATACCCCTGATGACCTGACGTCATGGAAGAGGAGACAGCAACCGATGCAGGACCCAAAACTTTGTTATTCAGGCCGAATGAGGGCAACCTGCCAGCAGATTACCCAAATGTAATGACTGCAACAGTGAATACACTCGAACATCTACATTTATGGTAAGTGTACACAACTGTACTTTTCTCGGCTCCTCAGAAAATACTATGAGCTGTTACCGAAGGAATTTCCAGAAACTTAACCCATTCCCCTAATTCAGTCAGCTCTGGAGGATGTCACTGACTTCAGTTTTCTTGACAGTCAGCCTGCTGCCCCTAAAAAGACAGAACGAATGTATAACGTCTATCAGTCTTTTAATGTTTTATACATTCTTCCCAAACCTGACTCTGCAGCTATAGCTTTAGTTAAACATAGTGCTGCTAAACATTACATTGATTCCAATCCTACTCTTTATTACAAGGATGGAAAGATTGTTGATATGTATGGGGGGAAAGTGAATGGTTCTGCAACCTTGATTTTTAGAATATTGAATTGTCAGGCACTTAAGTTAAAGTTCATTCTATCTAATTGTAAAGGCATGACATGTTTTGTCTGCAGTTTGTTTTTGTGAGTAAAAAAGAATAATTTAAATTTAATTTCTTCCATTGCACAAGTCTGTACTCATTTTTTACAGTGTAACTGAAGGAAAAACAGTTGAGTCCAAACAGGCTGTCACGAACTTTTATTGCATAAAATCATGATAAAATGTGAGAACTTTAGGGATAACCCTTCATCAAACAATATAAAAAGCGCTCACAGTTTTATCATAATTTTATGTTTTTATGCAGTAAAAGTTTGTGACAGCCTGTTTGGACTCAACTGTTTTTCTTCAGTTACGTTGGTTTATTGGCAAGTGGGAGTCCTTAAAGGGAGGAAGAGAGTTTATTTATAATTTTTTTACGGTGTATGTATGACTCGGCTGATACTTCAAGGGTTTTGGCCAGTAGTACTGTTTTGAGAAGGTTTCCTTGACTGCGTTCTCATAACCCACCCAGATGATGTGCAAAATTAGATTTTAAATTTTCGTTTGGATAGAGATTTAATTTTTGGTTCCTATGTTGCAGAAGTAATCAAAAGGTGTGATGAAAGAGGTTAGTTGATGCAGGGAATCTGTCAAGATTTTTTTCCCTCTTGTGGCAAATTTTCCAAGGGATTCTGTAACTCCTCATCCAGTTTTGGCAAAAAAACAAAATAGTCTCAACAAAATGCTGGCAAGTGTAAATGGTGGGAGTTTGGGGTCCAAAAAGAATTTGGAACCCCCCCACACACACACAAAAAAGCAAGAATAGTAGAGGAAGTCATAATGACTACTTGAGGGACCTTGCCCCCCCCCCCCCCAACTTGGCAGCTCCTTTTCCCCTTCTAGAAAGTCTGAATCCCCATTTTTTCACTTTGGCAGCAGATAGTTTCAGACAAATGGGTTCTGAAGATCATTCATCAAGGTTACAGATGGCAGTGGGAGGAAATCCCTCCTTTTCAGGGTGTAATTCCTCATAAGGCAGACCATACTCTCATTTCCCTCTGTCCTTTAACACGTACTGTCCCCTGGCAGTGATATAACCAGTTCCTCCTTCCCAGGTTGGGAAGGGATATATATATATATATATATATATATATATATATATAAATGTATGTATATATATATATATATATATATATATATATATATATATATATATATATATATCTATATATATATATATATATATATATATGTATATATGTATATATATATATATATATATATATATATATATATATATATATATATACACATATATATATATATATATATATATATATATATATATATATGTGTGTATATGTGTGTATATATATGTGTGTATATATATATATATATATATATATATATATATATATGTATATATATATATATATATATATATATATGTATATATATATATATATATATTTTTTTGTACCAAAGAGAGAAGATACTTGAAGACCGGTTCTGGAACTTTCTTTTCTAAACCTATTTGTAATGGTGCCCAAGTTCAAAATAATGTCACTTCACAACCTGTTACCTCTTCCTCATACAAAGTTTCTTGGTAAAACTAGATTTAAAATATGCTTACCATCACATCTTTATTCATCCAGACTTCAGGCATTTCTTAATGTTTTGTGCTTCTGGATTGCATTATCAGTTTTCTGTCTTACACTTTAGGACCGTCTACTGCACCAAGAGTGTTCACATAGTGTCTAGCTCCAGTTGTAGCTTGCATGCTACAGTGTGTCCACATTTCACACTATTTAGACGACTTGCTTATCTTTGCAGAGTCTCTTTCACAGTGTCAGAAATCTCTCACTTGGGTGAGAGATCTCGTACATAAGCTGGGATTACAAAAGAACATTCAAAAGTCTTTGACTCCATGCAAAATTGTGCTTCTGAGGTGTCAGCTGGTCACCTCATTTCAAAGAGCTTTTCTTCCCCAGGACAAATATCTGTATTAGATCTCTTTCTAAGGTTTTGCAATCTGACTTTGGCCACTGCAAGGTCATGATTTCATGTCTGTCATCTGTGATTCTCATGATACCCCTGGCAAGACTCCATATACCACACTCTGGCATCATAGACAAGCTCAGCAGCTTAAATGTAAATCCATATGTCACAAGATGGGTAGCAAACTGGCTTAAAAACAGAACCCATAAGGTCAAAATTGCTGGAGCCATGTCAGACTCAAAACCAGTCACGAGTGGTGTCCCACAGGGCTCAGTCCTGGGGCCGCTCTTATTCGGCATTTACTTCTCAGATGTGAAAGCAAATATGGGAGGATTATGGCTGACGAAGTTTGCAGATGACTGCAAACTGGGTGCCACAGTCGATTCACCTGCTGACACACACATCCTACAGAAAGGTCTCACTGAAACGGACAACTGGTGCCGGAATCATGGCCTCAAACTTAACGCCAAAAAATGCATAGTCATCCCCTTTGGGAAAATCAAAGTACCCACAAATTATCACATAGACAATAACCCATTGAGTACGGAAAAAGTAATCGGAGACCTGGGGACTCAAGTTGATAGTGACCTCTCCTTTGACAACCATGTTGCCAAAGTGGTCAGAAAGACCTTCAACCTTGCCCATCTCATCATGAAGGGATTCTCATCCAGATCAAAGGAGGTCATTGCACCTCTATATTCCTCCCTTATCAGGCCCATGATTGAATATAATGCTCTATTTGGGATGTACCTCACCCAGCACATACAACAACTGGAAAGACCCCAGAAGTACCTCACCAAGAGGATCATGGGACTCAAACATATGCCTTATCCAGCTAGATTAAAGAAACTTCAGCTCTATTCAGTAGCATACCGCCTGCTCAGAGGTGATTTGTGCTTAACATATAAGGCCGTGTCCAACCAAGAACTGATGGACATGCTCCATCTCAAAAAATCCAGATACACCAGAGCCACGCGAGCTAAGGATTTCAACCTCTGCACAAATATAAATAAGACATGCTGGAGGGATAGATTCATAACACAGAGGTTACCAGTACTCTGGAACAAAATCCCAGTTCATGTGAGACAGAGCCCTTTATTGGCACTGTTCAAGAAAAATCTTGATGCATGGATGGGAGATCGTAAGTTTACCCCGGGAGTCACCTCAGTGTCACTACTAGACAGAGGTATAGTATACTAAATAATGGGGTCCCACATGTGTCACTACTAGAGAGGCGCAGCTATATAATACGGGGTGGCGAAAGCCACATCACTATTGGCTAGGCTTGTAAATGCCCCAGGGCAGATAGCCTAGTACACTACTATGAAACTATATGAGAGATATACAGTGGCACCTAAAGTCGGTCTCCAGAGCAGATATCCTTTCTTTTCAAATCCCAGTGCTAGTATTCATTAGAAAAGAAATCAATTGGTGGAGACAGAAAAAATTCTCTAAATCCGAGTCTACTCCTCCTCTCTCCCTGCTCCAAAGCAGTCTCCACAGATGTTTAAGGCTTTGCTTGGGGAGCAGTTTCAGGACGGATGAAAGTGCAGGGTGTTTGGTACTCCAAGGAGAGGCAAAAAGCACATAAATATAAATGAGATGCTTGCCCTAATCGCTGCATACCATAGTCATTTGGTACATCAGCAAGCATGGAGGAAGCGTTCCCCTTTTGCAAACTAGCTGTGTTAGCTTGAGATATAGCTTCACAGCACAGTCTTACTCTGCAGGCATCCTACATTTTGTCATTTCAAAACTGTATAGATGAGTAAGAGCAGATCCTCATGAATGGAAACTGGATCAAAGGGGTCTTCCCACAGATGGCTCAAATCTTGGGAGTTTAAATACACCCATTTATTTGTCTCCTCTCTGAATAATCAGCTGGCAAGATTCTGCTCCAGGACTCCATGGAAGAAAGTCTGGAAGAGTGATACCTTTTCCTTTCCCTGGACAGGAATGTTCCCATATGCTTTCCCACCCTTTCCATTAGTATCTAAGGTACTTCTCAAGATTCAGAAGGAATTCCCCCAAAATTGTCATAGTGGCCCGGGCAGCAGTGGTTTTCCCTCTGTTTGGAAATGGCCAAGGGCAAATACCACTAGCTTCCTCGCAGAATGGATCTCCTCACGCAAGATCAGGCTTAATTCACACAAGATCAGGCTTATTTGATACTTCAGATGACTGGATGGCTGATCGGGTCTGAATTCCATTTAGGTATCTGTTAACTGAGGATGTGCAGTGGGTCGTAATGGATTCAAAATGCCTGCTACTAGAAAGTCATATGTTAGCAAATGGAAAGAGTTGTAGTTGGCTCCAACAACATAAACAGCACACATTCAGGGGTGGTAGTTCTCTGGTTTTACAACATTTGTGTGAGTTTCTATCCTGTAGCCTTTCTTACTTCTCTATCAATGGCCATTTATTGCCATTTTAATGTCTGCCCATGAATCCTCCTCTTTCCATACATTCTCATGCAAAATGTTTTTGAAAGGGTTTTGCATAACATGTTGTGAAGAAGAGAAGAGCTCTTTCCTTAAGATCTTAATTTTGTGTTAGAGAAGCTAACACTTGCTACATTTGTACCAGCTACTGTGGCTGATTTGTTGTTCTTAACTTTGAAAACGGTATCTGATGTCCTCTTCATTCTGCTTCACTGAGTGGTTACGGATCCTATCATCGGGTCCGACTTGGCCACCATCAACAGACTTTAGCTTCCAGGCTCAAGCTCCTCCTTTACCCACAATCCTCTGCCCCTAGCCCATCTTCCCCAGATTTTGTTTGCCACCAGTGCATCCAGACGTGGTTGCTAGCGCTCGAGCAGTTAAGTGTAGTTTTCATTATCTTTCTCCTTTTTATTAACGTTGTTTGCTATATTCTTCTTAACATTGTGTATTTAAGCTTCCTTCCTCCCCTTTCAGTTTCTTGAGGTGTGCTCAGGTTCTTTGTGTCTTTCTTAACCTCCTTTTTTCCCTTTCTGCGCTTTAGCCCTTCTTTCTCTTTCCTTATATAGTTATATGTGTGTGCGTCTGTCTGTATTCATGCATGTGTGTGTGTGTGTGTGTATGTATATATATATATATATATATATATATATATATATATATTTTTTTTTTTTGTGTGTAGTATGCCTGTATGTAAAATGTATGCGTTTACCTTCTCTTCTTTTTCTACTTCACGGATAAGCCTATGAGTTTTAAAATGTGCGCCATAGTATCTGTGAGGGAGGTTTAATCCAAGAGGCATCCAGGAAAGAAAGATCAAGTTGATTTTGAAGGGCCTTATGCCCACTTCTCTTTCTTCACTGGGGGCTCAATCCCCCTCTAAGGAGCTGCTCGGCTCTGAGGCGAAGAAACAGTGTCTCAAGAAGTCCAGGGCATTTTTGGAGCCTCCTGCAAAAGTTCTGAAGGATTCGGATCCAAGGATGTCTGCACTGAGACCTATGCCGGCTCCCTTGGATCCTATAGATTTTGACGGCTCCATGTGAACCTTTGACTTCCTCCAAGTCTCCTGATCCTAGGACTTTGGATCTGAGCTGTCTTGCAACCACTCAGATCCGTAGATCTCCAGATCTGCAGTCCTGCGCTCAATCTCCAGGGAGATTGATTACATCCATTTCTCCCACAGTGCCCTCTAAGATTTTGCGGAGCCCTAGGCACTCCCTTCCATTTCCAGTGGCTTCCTCCAGATCCTTTTGGAGCTTGTATGGAGATGTGGACAAAATGGTGAGATCTGTTATCAAGACTCAGATTCAGATGGTGGATACTTCCAGGTCCTTCCCCTCGTGGATCTGAGCCTGTCCATTCCACCTCTTTTTCTCCTTCTCTGATCCCTGTTTCAATTTCGGAGCCCCAGGGCAGTAGTCTTCTGAGGGATTCGGGGTCTGATCAGAGGGCCCTGGCTTCTTCACCGACCATCACCTTGACTGCCTCTGCTGTCAGCTCTTTGGATCAGAGTGCATCTGGGATGTCATGGCAGGATTCGAGGGGTTGCTGTCTGCTCCAGTATTTTTGTATCTGTCCCTTCCCCTTGGAACCTTGGCCCTCAACAGCATGGGTCTTGTTCTGTCTTGGAGTCAAGATTCCGGTGGGCTTCCTCCATACTCCTCGGGAGCTTCGGATCCTAGGGAGTTTGGTGGGGTCTCCTCAGGGCCTTCGACCTTCCAGGTTATAGAAACAGATTTGTATGTTAATGGAGTACCAGACCCTTTGACTTCTGCTCCTCCCCATGTGCCTGCTTTGGATCTGGGCCTTTTATCTACCATTTCTGTCCAGGGTCAGCCTTCCTCGAAGGACCTCCAGTCCTTTCCACCTGAGGTGGCCCCTTCCTCTTCCTGACTCATCTCCTGAATATCCCACAGTGGAGATCCCTTGGAAGAGGACATGCAAAAGGAGGCTCTTGGACTCCACTGTGGAGCCCCTCACCAAGGATACGGATTACAGTGAGGTAGAAGGGTCTCCAAAGTCACCACCAGACAATGTCTCCTTCGCAGACATCTTAGAGATCTTGAAGTTAATAGGTGGCTGTTTTTCCAAAATCCCTCTTCGGAGGAATCTGTATTCCTGAAGGCCTTCAGGGTGGCACCATCTATGTCTTGGGTAATCCCCCTGGCAGATGCTCTTATAGACCTTGTCGTCCATCAGACCTGGAAGGAACCAGACACCAGAGAACCAGTACCAAAGCGACCAGACAAAATTCTTCCTCCCCTAGAGGACAGTCCTTTCTGGAGTAAGGACATCCCAGTTGATGCTGCGGTGTTGGCAGCTGCTACCAAGAAGGAGCTCAGCCAACAGAGCTTAACTGTCCATCCGCTGAAGAGGGAATCCAGAGTAATGGAGAGATTTGGGAAGCGCGCTAGTGCCTCTGCAACATTTTTGTTGAGATCACTCAATTACCTGGCACATTTCATTTGTCTTCAGAGAGACTTGGTTAAAGAACTCTCTGAATCCTTGGCAGAGTGCTTGGCTAAGGAGGAGTTGGGTAAGATTTCTCCTAAGCTATCCACTCTTACTTCCATAGCCAGTTCTTCCATGAGGCTTGTTTCACACTCAGCAGAAGGATCTTTAAGGGCAGCTGGCACCAGCATTTTGTGGTACATAGTCATACTTGTATGAGGCTTTATAATTTCACCAAGCCCTTTAAGGCGTGTTTTATCAGTGCCCCCTTTGATGGTTCTTCGCTGTTTGGACCATCAGTTAAGGACACCCTGGCCTGCAGCAAGAGGGTAAGACCTTGTCTGCCATGGGGATTGTTTTCCAACCCTCAACAAACCTACTCAAGGAGTCAGAATGGTAAAGAAAACTTGGTTCTGTAAGTCACAAGGTTCCTTTCCTGATCAAAGCAGAGAGTACTCCTCCAGAGGCAGAAGAGGAGGATATAATAGAGATGCTGGCCTAGAGGAAGAGGGGACCCTCAAAACCAGGGCTTCGGGGAGCCTTTTTCCAACAAGCCCTTTCAACGCTCCTTAAGCGCTGTCCAACTGTTCGACTCTGTAGGCAGAGTTGAGGCTGTTTTTTCTACACTCAAGTGCCTGGATAGCAAATGCTTGGGTGCAAAGCATTATATTCAGAGGCTATTACATTCCCTTTTCTCTACCTCCAATAAAGATTCACCTTACCACCCAGCTATCCCCCTCCAAAACACATTGGTTCCAAAGGATGTGGAAGAGCCTTTGTTGAAACCTACTATCCAGGTTGAGCCCTTGGTTCCCGTTTCTTCTCTCTCCTGTTTATAAGTGGCAGCAAACTTGATCTGACAATGTTGGGCTAGGGGCATAGGATTTGTGGGTGTGGGAGGACCTTGAGCCTGGAAGGTGAAGTCTGTGGAAGGCAGCCAAGTCTGATCCGATCAGATCTGTAACATTTCAGTGAAGCAGAATGAGAAGAGGACAACACAGATAAGTTATGGTAAGTACATAGCCAATAATTTACCGATTGGTCTGACCTCTGCAAGAAGCTATCTCATTTTCCATAGAGATGTGGTTTCTTTCAGAATTAATTCTCCAGCTTTTATGCCTAAAGTGGTAACTGAGTTTACTTTAAGCCAAACTATCCGTCTCGCTGTTTTCTTTCCTGAAACTAAAAATGAGGGAGAAGGGATGGCTCTATATCTTGGATGTCCACAGACAACTCAAACTATTGTGACAGAACTAAATCTTTCATATCAGTTCATTTATTGTGAAGGTAAGAAGAGATAACCTGGGTCAGAACAGACTATTTCCAAATGGTTGTCTCGCACTGTTACCTTTTGTTTTACCCACCACAATAAAACTGTTACGTGCCACTCCCCCAGTCCCATCTCTTTACCACATTCTACCTAATAAACTCTTTCTGCACTTGTTTTTAGTCCTTTTTAATTTAATTGCATTTTTTAAACTGTTTGGTCTAATATTGCTACATACTCAAGTGTGCTAGTCTGCACTGCATGTGAATTGTTTTTACTACTTTTCTGTAAAAAAAAAAAAAAAAAACTGTAAGCCTGTTTCCTGCCTTTCCTGAAACTAGTGTTCCAGATGCAGATTTGCTTTATCCAGGACTGTATGTAAGCTTCTGAGCCCCCCAAGCCTTTCTGTGTTGGAGGGAAGCCGCCTAGCTTATCGGTGGGAGTGGTAAGCACTAGGTAACATGTCTACCACGTAAGAAGTGGTTCTGGCCCAGAAATTGTAGTTATTGGCCGTTTGGGCAAACTCTTCCATCTCTCTCAACTTTCTGATTTGAAAGCCTGCATTTGCACTTGTTTCAGTCCTGTAACTCGTCTAGTGCATGTACAGATTCTTAGTTTTAGCACTTAAATTTGCTTATTCGTGCTCAGCACCTGTTTAGAACGTGTAAGCACTAAATAAGCTACTAATTAGTATAGCACTCAGTCTTCCTCATTACCTAGAGGAAAACAGTTTTTGTACTTACTTTTCTCACTTGCTTAGAGAAAAACAGCTCTTGTACTCACTTTCCTCACTTATCTAGAGGAAAATATTTTTTTATTCAGGCATGTCCAAGTGTCAGCTCCCAGTGTTCTCTCCTGTCTATCTGATGAATCTGGGCATCTTGGGGCAATGTAGAAATTGCCTCATGTACACAGACAACCCTATCCTCCTACCACCCAACACTACAACCTGTGAGAGATGCACTTATCTAGCCAAACTGGAGGTAAAACTCTCTCTAACCATGACTGAACTTGACAGTCATGAGGAGAAGGTAATCATTTGCACCACACCACACTCATCACATAGTCTCACGAAATCTACACCACCAAAATCCACACATAGTAACACAAAAATATTTGCGGAGGCTCTCAGTAATAATCTGTCTAAGCAACAGAGACCTCCAAAGCAGAAACACAAGCAACCTCCATCCCCCAACACAACCCAAGTGACACACAGCCCACAGACTCAGTGTGCCACTCAACCACAGCCAATAAGGCAAAACAACGTGCCCAACACACTAGTCATAGGTGACTCTGTAGTCAGGCACACTGATGTCCCACTCACCAGGTTAAACAAGGCGAAGGTTACTGTCGGCTGCCTGTCCGGTGCCAAGATCCGCCACATAACCCACGCGCTCAGATCACTCCACAACAAGTGCAAATATGACTGTCATTGTCCATGTTGGTGTGAATGACCTGAGACGTACCTCCCTGGACTACATGAAGAGAGACATGGAAGAGCTGTCCGATCTTGTAGCCCAGGCAGGTATGACCCTAACAAGACACACCAAGAAAGAAAAACCAAATCGTCCAACGAACAACAGCTGTAGAAAGCAAACATTCAACTTCTAGTTTAAATGGTGTAAATCATGTGGTCGCTTCTGTTGGAATAATAGTTCATCCACTTAGTAAAATCAGCACACCTTTTATTGAAAAGTAACTGTGAAGCGAACCCAACTGTTAAAAGGAAATAAAACAAAACAAAACAAATAAAACACAGGAATTTTGTGTTTTATTTGCTTTGTTTTATTTGCTTTTAACAGTTGGGTTCGCTTCACAGTTATTTTTCAATAAAAGGTGTGCTGATTTTACTAAGTGGATGAACTATTATTCCAGGTATGACCCTAGTCCTGAGTAGCATTCTGCCATCGCCCAGAATGATACCGCAGTACAAGGACAAAATGATAGACTTCAACAATTGGCTAAGCTTCTGGTGTCATTCTAAGGGGATCCAGTATCTGTCTGCTTGGGATGACATGGTCGACAGACCACGATGCTTTGCACAGATGGCCTGCACCTGTCGCCCCTGGGATTCCGGATACTGGCTAAGGCTCTTGCTGCCCCTATAGTACCTTTTTGTATGCAAGGTTCAAATAACAAATTCACCACTGTAACAGGAACAGGCAAGCAAAAACTGAGGGTAATGCTACTCAATGCTAGAAGTCTAAAGCTCAAACTTCACTCGCTCGAGGCAATCCTTAAAATGGAGAACATCGGTATCTGTGCAGTGACTGAGAACTGGTTCAAGGCTCCAGAGGGCACCCCTGCACTACCAGGCTGTAACTCATACCACACTTTTCGGCCATGTAACCTGGACCGAAACACCAAAGGCAGAGGTGTGTCCATATTCATTAAGGCTTTCCACACCTCCAGGCTAGTTGCTCAGCATAATGCATCCGAGGTTATCCAAGTGCAACTAACTCTGGGCAAAACTGCAATCCAAATTGTAGCTTGCTACAGATCCCCCACCATGCCCCAGTATTCCCACTCCTCTTTTCTTGATGTACTGGAAAATATTAGGATTTAACCAAACACCCTAATAATGGGTGACTTCATCTACCCCACCATTAACTGGGAAAACTACTTGTGTACCAACTCCTTAGCTCAACACTTTCTGGAATTCATAAACTCCAATGCCCTGGATCAACTTATCCACACCCCCACCCGGGGCAGCAATATCCTAGACCTAGTCATTACCAACATGAGTGACCGGTGTTTCACACCTGAAGTCAACTCCTCGTTGGTCCGATCAGACCATAAGCTAATCACCCTTGATATCCACATCCCACCCCCACCCCCCATTAAGGAAACCATGGTAAAAAATTTCTCCAAAGCCAACTTCATGCTTAAGACAGAAGTGGTGAACTTCATGACATCCATGCAGATGGACAATACAGTTACTACTGCTGAATCCTACACAAATGCACTGTATAAGCACTTACACGAATGCATGGATCGTGCTATCCCAAACAAAACCAAAATGTTATCCTCCAGAAAAAGGAAGCCAATCCTGGTGGTCCCATACCATAAACAAACTGTACAACTGAAGGAAGAAACTGTTGCTAAAGAGAGTAAAATCCCATGAGTGGAGGAGCTCCCTGGTCAGCCTCAGTAAGAAGCTGAGATCCCTTATAAGATCCCCCAAAGCTAGCTACGAAAACAAAATCACCACGAATTCTAAGGACAACCACAAAGCATTCTATATAGCTATGTCAAGAATCTTGATGGCAACACCCAGATCTGCTCTGAGTTACAGCACAAAGGCATGAAAATTACAGAACCAACTGTTATTGCCAACATCCTGGCAAATAGGTTCAGTGCTACCTTTACCCTCATATATACAGGAAGAATGCAGAGTCCCTGTAATCACAACTACGCAGGTAAAAGCTGCACTCTCTAAAGCCAAAAACACAGCATCCATGGGACCAGACAACATCCCAGGCTGCGTTTTACAAGAACTTCAGAACGAACTGGCTCCCCACTTGAGCACCATGTTCAATAATAGCCTCGCATCAGGCTTTGTGCCCACTGAATGGCGCACAGCAACAGTTATCCCACTCCACAAAGGGGGAGCCACTACTGATCCCGGGAACTATCGACCTATTAGCCTGATGAGCCTGATCTGCAAGGCCATGGAACGTATCATCATGGAACTCATAAACAAAGACAGTGGTAACCTCCAAATTCTGGATCCCACCCAGTTCGGGTTTGTAAAAGGCAGATGATGCCTCCTGAACCTGATCAACAACTTTGAGGCAGTCACCAAAGCTGTAGATGAGGGTAGGATTGTTCACACAGCCTATCTTGACCTCGCCAAGGCTTTTGACACCATCCCCCATTTTGGAATTTTAGCTAAACTCACTAAACTAGGTATAAATCCCTACATCACAAGATGGGTTGCCAACTGGCTCACTGACAGAACCCACACTGTAAAAGTTGCAGACTCCAAATCTGACCTCAAGGCAGTGACAAGTGAAGTGCCACAGGGTTCTGTCCTGGGACCTCTCCTGTTTGGTATCTACTTCTCTGAAGTACAGGCTAACACAGAAGGCCTCTGGCCAAAGAAGTTCACAGATGACTGCAAACTAAGAGCCATAGTCAAGTCCCCAAACTATGTGGGCATCCTACAGAAGTGCCTCGCTAAGACAGATACCCGGTGTCAGAGCCATGGCCTCAAGCTCAATGCCAGAAAGTGCAGTGTCATCCCCTTTGGTAAAAACTCTGTACCCATGAATTACCATATAGGCAGCAATGTACTTAACACCGAATGTGTGATAAGAGACCTTGGGACGCATGTGGACAGTAGTCTCTCCTTTGATGGTCACATCGCCACAGTAGTCAGGAAGTCCTTCTACATGGCACACCTCATCATAAAAGGGGTTCTCATCCAGGAAAAAAGAGGTCATTGTTCCCCTCTACTCGGCACTCATTAGACCCATTATAGAGTACAACGCCCCTTTTGGAATGTACCTCACAAGACATCTGCAGCAGCTGGAAAGGCCACAGAAGTACCTCACAAAGAGGATTACTGGCCTCAAACAATTGCCCTACACTGACTGCCTCAAAAAACTCCAACTTTACTCCGTAGCATATCGCCTACTCCGAGGTGATCTGTGCCTAACATATAAAGCTATGTCAAACCTAGAGCTGTTGGACATGCTACACCTAAAGAAATCCCAATCCCTCCGAGCTACACGCTCTAGGGACCTAAACCTTGTCACCACAATAAACAGGACATGATGGAGGGATAGATTCCTGTCCCAGAGACTTCCCATAATCTTGAACAGGCTACCCATCTATGTCTAGCAAAGTTCTTCATTAGCACTTATCAAGAAAAATCTTGATGAGTGGATGGGAAATAGAAAATACACCCCGGGGATCACTTCTGTGTCTCTGCTCGACAGTGGCACAGGCAAATAACTTTCTTGGGTGGCGTAAGCCAGGGAACCTTGTTGGCTAGGCTTATGTAGGCCCTTGGGCCTATAGCCTGGTACCTACCTATGAACCTATGCAGGGGCAAGGCCCAATCTACAAAAGCCTTGGCTTCTTCAATGGCTTTTTGTAATGGGTTAGATTCTAGAAGTGGTCTAGAGGCAGCAACCTGGTCTTCTATATTTATAGAAGGCATTACAGACTTGATTCTTTCTGCAGTTATAGTTCAGGCTTTGTTGGGACTACTCTGTAGTGGCTCCTGTATGCTTCCTTTTCCACCTCCCAAATGTAGTAAGCTGGGATAATGTACTCGTATAGCTTAGACTACTGCAGCAGTGATCAGTATGTAGATCATTATACAGTTGTATAAGTAAACTTGCCATAACAGTAGATGTTTGAATGATCGCACTTCACTGGCCACTCTCACTCCATCCCCCCTGTTTTTGGTGTGTTATTTATGCCAGAGAGCGAAACAAAAAGGCTCAGTCCCCCCTCCCTCTGTTGGCATGAGAATTCTGAAGGGCTTTTCGCCCAAACCTGTCTTTAGTCAGCTGAGCTGACTAACAGTATCGATGCAGAGAAGGTGCCCTGTATGTAACTTTGGTATTTGGCCAGCTGTTCTATCCTTGGCAAGATTACAACCCTTATAGTTAAGTTAACAGCAGCAGTGAGCATTCAAACCTATGCAGACATTCTTCGTGTTGTAATCATCACTTGTGGGTTATCCCTGCTGGGGTAGCCCTCAGCCGGCCTGAATACCAGAGTAAAGATTTTCCCTCCTGTGTTAGCTGCAGGTCACCAGGGACTGACGTCAGGTCGTCAGTGGTATAAAACAGGGCAGTCGATGCCATTACATCAGTCTTTTTTGCCATGGAGCCCAAAGCAGATTGCGTGTGCATCAGTTGGCCGCTGCCAGAGTGAAGCTGAAAATGACTAAAGCTAAGCACCCTGTTGGGGGCCTTTTTCTTGCACTATCTGATGTCCAAAAAAATAAACAATTGTCTCCGCTGTGGAAAACAGATACCACACAGAGGCTTCCATAGCCTGTGTGTAACCTGTTTAGGGCCAGACCACGACGTCCCCAGTTGTCGGTTCTGCACGCTCTAACGCTAGGACCATCTGCTGTAGACCAAGTTTGTAGCTAGGCATTTCAAAGACAGTCCTTCGCAGTACAAAATGGCGTCTGTCAGTCAGCATACAGTGGATATCCCCAAAAAGAGAAAGGATAAAGAAAGGGACAAATTCCATAAAGTTGGGCCTTCAGACGACTCTACCCTGAAGTCAGCCAGCAGATGTTCATTGTGTTACCCTGCTGCAGTCATCACACTTGGGTTATCCTGCCGTCAGGTGGTCCCGCAGTCAGCCCGAATTCCAAAGTCTTGGTCCGGCGTCGGTTGCTGTCGCTTCTTCCCTGACGTCAGTGCGCCAGGGGTATATAAGAGGCATCCGACGCCATTTTCTTCAGTCTTTCTTGCCGCGCGGTGCCCGAAGCAGAAGCAGTTCACAAATGCCGGTCGGCCGACACCTGAGATTTTCGATTTGAATTTCAGTCCTAAGTCTTCTGTTAAGCTAAGTACCCTGTTGGGGAACATTTTCTTGCCTCAGTCTGATGTCAGAAAAAGTTAACAATTGCATTTCTTGTGGGAAACAAATACCTGATAAGGACTTCCATTCCTGTTGTATTCCTTGCCTAGGCCCAGACCACGACGTCACAGGTTGTCGGTTTTGCGCTAGGTTTAATAAACGAACTATCAAATGCCGTTTTGACTTCGCACGGCATTACTTTGGTAGGAAATTTAATTATATCATGCCGTCAGAGCAGCCGCCGACCGACATTCACAAAAAACGCAAGGATAAGGACAGGCAGCCTAGGAATAAGCCAGACCCCGAGGCCTCAGCTGGGCCTGTCGCCGGTTCACCGGTTTTCAGTTAGGCGCCTACGCAGCCCCTGACGACTGCAGGACTGGAATCCCAGACAGCTGCGGATTCCCAAGCGGAGTCTACTAGGCCGACGTAGCCATCTACCGACACCAGAGCAGAACTAGACACCGGTGCAGAGGAAACACCTTTGGTTGCAGAAGGTGTCTTCAGACCGACTACACTCACCATTAAATCATATGCTAAGCTTAAAACTCCTTTAAAACCTAAGAAAACTGTTCATCAGTCTACAGTTCAAGGCCCCATGCTTAAGAAACAGATGCTTAAGATGGCTGAAGATTGGATTACCCTTATCAGGGGTTCCCATCCCCCTCCTGATAAAAGACCAAAACAAGAGGAGGATTATGCATCCACTGACCAGGTTTCTCTCTCCTCCGATTCTTCTGAGGAACAGGATTACACTTTTCCACCTTATGAGGATTCTGATGCTGAAGACTATTCCCTCAGCATCTCCCCCTGAAGACTACTCCTTTGGAGGAAACTTTACATACTATGAGGGAACATTTCCACTGGGAAAGCCAGGATTACTCAGATTCTAAGAAAAGGCTCCGAGAGTTCCTTTTATTACCCCAGCACAGACCTCTTGCTGTCCCTCCTGTTTTAGATATTGTGGATGATGTTTACTTGGAGTCTAGATTAAATCCAGACTTTCTACCTCCTGCTCCAGCCAAACCAGACAGATACTACAGAGTACCTGACTCACACAAATTCCTTTATAAGCCCTGTAGCTGACCCAGAAACTATTTCCCAGGGTCCTAAGGGAGCAAAAGCTTCTATGGCTAAAAATCCTGTGCCCTCTGAAAGGGATTCCAGAGCCCTAGATAGATGGGGAAAGAATATATACACCTCAGCAACTCTGGCTATGAGAGCATTAAACTGCCAGTTTCACATGTTGAAATATCAACAATTCCTGATGTCTCAGTTAAAACAAAAAATGAGCACACATTCAGAACAGCCTGAATTCAAGGAAATGCAGGATCTGTTGCATGCAGCTGAACAGGTGGGCAATCACACTTTACAATGCGGATTTGATTCATTGGAAGCTTCCTGTAGAGCAGCTGTTACTGGCTCTGTCATACGTAGACATGCTTGGTTAAAAGAACAAACCCTCCCTGACCATGTTAAAGCAAAATTATTAGATGCACCTTTACAACAGGATGTATTATTTGGTGTCAAAGCAGAAGAGGTTTTAAAGAAAATGGAGGATAAGGCAAAGTCTATGCAAACGGTCAAGGATTTTTTGCAGGTACAACCCCCTCGTTTCAGCAGAAATTGGCCAACAAAAAACTGGTAGTTTCCAGCTTCAGACAGATCACAGAGGGGCAAATACAGATGCCCAAGGGGCAGAGGTCAGTCACAGGGCCCTTACAAATCTCGCCAATGGGGTTCTGCTACCCAGAAAGGAGGAGAAGACAGGCCCCAAGCTAGCAGAAGGCAGACGCAATGACTTTATCCTCAAACTACCAAGCAAATCTCTCCTGGCAACTCCCTTGGGAGGAAAACTAGCATTTTTTGCAGACAACTGGCACACCATCACAAAAGACAAATGGGTTCTAAACATTGTCTTTCAAGGATACAGATTCCACTTTCATACCTTACCAAGGATCAAAGGAATGCCAAACCTGCCACCAAATCAATGGGCTGAGGCACAAAAACAAATTACAGCTCTCATGAACATGAGAGCCATTCAACAGGTACCTACACAGGAGCAAGGGCAAGGATTTTACTCAAGACTCTTCCTAGTCCCAAGAAAGGACAAAGCATGGAGACCCATTCTGGATCTTTCAATTCTTAACACCTATCTGCAAGTACCAAAATTCAAGATGCTAACACTACAGCAGCTTCTTCCCATGCTGGGCAAGAATGCTTGGCTTGTAACTTTGGACCTCAAGGAGGCATATCTGCATGTCCCTATCAGACAAAATTGCAGAAGATACCTCCGCTTCATTGCAGGTTCAACACATTATCAATTCTCTGCACTGCCCTTTGGCTTATCTACTGCACCCAAGGTCTTCACAAAATGCCTGGCACCAATAATTGCATACTGCAGACAAAGAGGAATCCAAATATACCCATACCTGGACGACTGCCTTATTCAAGCAGAAAGCAAGGGCATTCTTTTAAAGCATCTGGCATTTGTCAAACACCTTCTAAGTTGCCTAGGGTACACACGAAAAGAAATCAAAACTAGTGCCCTCACAAAACATAACATTCCTGGGTGCCAGCTTGAATACAACGGCCCAGATGGCTTATCTCATGCCAGAAAAGCAACGACAGCTGTTCCAATATTTCAATATAATGGCAACAAAGACCCATCTCCCTGCAAGAAAAATTCTGCAGGCCTTTGGATTCATGGCATATTGCATACTACTAATACCATTTGCAAAACTGCATATGAGGAAATTACAATGGTACCTGAAAAGCGTATGGACTCAGCACAGCCACAGCTTGGAAACAATGATACCACTCATTCCCTGCCTTCAACAGGAGTTTCTATGGTGGGCACAGGCATGTCACCTCAACAAGGGTCAGCCTTTCACCTTACCCACAGCCAGGCAAACTATGACAACAGATGCATCGGACTATGCCTGGGGAGCACACATGGCAGGGCAGTGCATTCAGGGCAAATGGACTACAGATCAGAGACACCTGCATATCAATCAGAAAGAAATGCTAGCAGTGCAGAATGCCCTAACAGCTTTCCAGGACCTTCTACACCCAGGACAACTACTAATAAACACAGTTATGTGGTATATAAACAAGCAAGGGGGCACACATTCCTACCCTCTATGCAGGCAAGCAATGACCTTGTGGAACACTGCACTGTCTTACCAGGTTCAATTACAAGCGCAATTCCTGCCAGGAAAGAAAAACACATTGGCAGACGACCTAAGCAGAAACATTATGGATCCACACGAGTGGAAACTAGATCCACAAGTATTTGCAGTGATAGTTCAAAAATGGGGACGCCCAGACATAGATCTGTTTGCAAGCCCCCACAACCACCAACTTCAAAACTTTGCACAAGGACCTTCCATCCACTAGCTTGGAAAGTGGACACCCTCTCATTCAGTTGGAAAACATTAGCAATGTATGCCTTTCCTCCACTGCCTCTTCTGGCAAAGGTGCTGCTGAAAGCCAGATTAGAGAGGCCACAAATGATACTTATTGCTCCAGACTGGCCACGCCAACACTGGTATCCAATACTAAGGAACATGGCTCAAGGCCCACCATGGATTTTACCTCAAATTCCTCACCTGCTCACTCAGCAAAACAATCCGATTCTACACAGCCAGCTCAAGACTTTAAATCTGGCTGCATGGCAAATTACCTAAACAACCAGTCAACACTTCTCTCTAAAGCTATTATGGATGTCATTCTGGAGGCCAGGAAGCCCAGCACCAGGAAAGCCGATTCAGACAAATGGAAAAGATTCTGCGCCTCGAACCAGGCTAAAGGCCAAAATCCCCTTGTCCCAAATATTCCTCAGATTCTACAATATTTAACTGAGATGTTGCACAAAGGACTTTCCTTTTCATCTATTAAGATCCACGCCTCAGCTATTTCAGCTCAATACAACACGGATCCTCCTATATTTTCACATCCATTACTAAGACAGTACCTCAGTGGGGCTAAGAACATAAGACCGCCCCGGAGAGCACCAACACCAACTTGGGATCTCAACTTTGTTTTGGAAAAACTTACACTACCGCCCTTTGAACCAGCTTTTACAGCTGATTTACAGTTTTTATCATGGAAAACTGCCCTGCTGCTGGCAATAACTTCAGCACAAAGAGTCTCAGAGCTACAAGCCCTAATGGCAGTGGAGCCTTTCATCATTTTTCATCAAGACAGAGTCGCTTTATGAACTAACCCTTCCTTTATGTCAAAGGTGGTATCCAGTGTGGCCCTAAACCAAACCATCCCTTTACCCACCTTTTATCCAAACCCCCAGAACAAAGGGGAAAGGCTCCTACACTCTTTGGACATTCACAGGCAATTACGTTACTACTTGGATAAAACTAAGGCTTTCAGAAAATCTGACCGGCACTTTGTATCCTATGCTGCAGGATCACAAGGAGAGTCCATCTCAAAACAGACCATTTCAAAATGGATAGGACATTGTATCCGTTTCTGCTACACACACCATGGGAAACCTGTGCCTGGTAACATTAGGCCCCATTCCACCAGGGCTACAGCAACATCAACAGCCTTCCTCAGCGGGGTACCAACCAAGGATATTTTGGAGGCTGCAACTTGGAGTTCAGTGCACACCTTCACCAAGCACTATCACTTACCTCTATACTCTAAAACCAGAGCTGGCTTTGCCACTGCAGGTCTGCAGGGCCTACTAGCTTCTCCAAACCCTGTTTTATTCCACCGCCCATCCTTAGCTTTGGGATTCAACCCAAGTGTGATGACTGCAGCAGTGTAACACAATGAACATAGTACAGTTTTGTACCTACCATAAATGTAGATGTTCGAGTGTTCACACTGCTGCAGTCCAGGTTACCCTCCCTCCATCCCCTCTGACCTAGCTGAACTTTTCTATACCTTTCTATCCTGTACAACCTTTGTGGTGTATTTGCTTGTAACTGAAGGTATTCCTTTTATATGTTTTATTAGCAATATGTATTGCCTACCTACTTGGGGGCACCTGACATCTGGGGCAAGAAAAACTGAAGAAAATGGCGTTGGATGCCTCTTATATACCCCCTGGCGCACTGACGTCAGGGAAGAAGCGACAGCAACCAACGCCGGACCAAGACTTTGGAACTCTGGCCAACTGCGGGACCGCCTGACGACAGGATAAACCCAAGTGTGATGACTGCAGCAGTGTGAACACTCGAACATCTACATTTATGGTAGGTACAAAACTGTACTTTACAGTGACTCTGACTAATAGGAAACTTTGCAAATGTCCTCATCCCTCTTGATTTTCGCCTCTGACTTTGCGTTAACACCGTCCTATACATGATCCACCTGCTTTCCAGGGGTCTTGTTTCTGACCTTAGATGTGTTTCATACCTTCCCTAGCAACAATGTACTCCTAGCCTGGAGGCGTCCGGTTAACAAATTCCTTTTGTAGTAACTAACATGCCTCAACTTCATACAACACTTACGTTTTCCTTATTACATATTAAAAGAATGTAGTTAAGACACAACAATAATTCTAGCTCATGAAGCTGTATTTTTCCACAGCCCTGCATACAAATTATATTTGTTTTTTAACAATCATATTATGGCATCATTAATGAAACTAAAATTAATATACATTTTCATAAGCTGATCTTGTCCAATAACAGTTTCCTCCCTTTGATACTGTCAGTGTCATACCATACATGTAATTATATTTTTATTTTTCTTAACTTGATAAAGTATGCCTCTGCATCATAGTATAAATCATCATTTTCTGTCAAAATAGAACTGTCATTGATTGGTGCATGCAGTGGCATTTCATGTGCAGGTGAGGTTAAACATCTTGTAATCACAGCCTTTAGAATAAAAAATACTAAAATGACCACAAATAAAATGAAAAGTACAATGCCAATACCCTGGATTATGCTAGTTCCCAGATTACCAAAAATACTGCCCAACCATCCAAAAAGAGTCCATTGTTTTGACATGCTGTCCAAATCATTGGCCCTTTGCAACATGAAATTTGCCAGATGTCCTTCAAGGATGCATCTGCAGTCATAACATATGGGTTGTCCTGCCTCAGGCAGCCCTTCAGTCGGCCGGATTCCAAAGTCTGGGTCTGGCCTCGGCTGATGTCGCACTTTCCCCGACGTCAGAGCGTCTGGGGTATAAAAGCATCAGCCGACGCCATTTTCCTCAGTCTTTCTTGCCACGCGATGCCCGAAGCAGAAGCTGTTAGCAAGTGCCGGTCGGTCAGATCCAGTGAATTCAGCTACCGAAGACTTCGAAAAAGCTAAGTACCCTGTTGGGGACTCTTTCTTGCCTCAGCCGATGTCAGACAAAGTAAATAATTGTTTAACTTGTGGGAAACAAATACCTCGTAAGGATTTCCATTCCTACTGCCTTCCTTGCTTAGGCCCAGACCATGACGTATCGGCCTGTTCTGCCTGTGCTTCCTTCAACCGACGAACTCTTAGACGTCGGTCGGAGTTTGCAGAGGAATATTTTGGGGCCACTTTTGCATATAAAATGCCGTCGGAGACTCCGACTTCGCATTTAGTGAAAAAACAGAAGGACAAGGACCGACATTCGCGGCCCGCGGTTTCGGCTGAAACCACGGTAAGGCCTACCGCGAGTGTCTCGGTTTTGGCCGAAACAGAGTCCTCGGAGATTCCTTCTTCCGAATCCATACAACCGACCACCGCGGCCTGGGAGGCCCCAGCTGAGTCGGCTACCGAGCTACCTACCGAAACCAGTGTCCAGGAGATGTCCGACACCATACCTTTGGACATTTCTACTCCTGCACGTGGGGCAGCTAGGCCCCCTGCTTCCATGTCCATTAAGGCCTTGCTTCTATGTCTATTAAGGCCTTCTCCAGGGTTAAAGCTGCTAAACTTTCTAAAGCTTTGCCTCCCAAGACTACTTCCCAGAGGCCTTTCTCTAGTTCTCAGATCCTCAGCCTTGCAGAGGACCTTATTTCTTTGATTAGAGGTTCACAACCTCACACAGACAGGGCCTCCCACCCTCCACCTGACAAAAGGCCCAGGACTGACCCCTCTGACCCACACTCCTCTGATGAGTCCACGGATGGATCTGAGTTGTCAGATCACCAGGAGGAGGCTTATTCACCCTATGAGGATTCTGATGCTGCAGAATCTATCCCTTCGGCCTCCCCTCCTGAAGAGTTTTCTTTTGGTGAGACTCTACACTCCATGAGAGAGCATTTTCAATGGCAAGGTCAGGAATTTTCTGATTCCAGAAAAAGATTAAGGACCTTTTTACATTTGCCTCAACATAGGCCCTTAGCTATACCTCCTGTTTTGAATGTAATTGATGATGTGTACAATGATGTCAGTACAGCCCTGATACTCCCTCCGCCCCTGCCAAACCTGATGGATACTACAGGGTCCCGGATTCACATTTCCATTTGTATAAAGCCCATTCTGCAGACCCAGAAACTATTTCTCAGGGCCCTAAAGGGGTTGCGCCGCCACTGCCAAAAATCCTCTACCTTCTGAAAGAGAGTCTAGAGCTTTAGTGAGATGGGGAAAGAAGGTATATACTTCTACAACTCTTTCCGTCAGGGCATTAAATTGTCAATTTCATATGATACAGTACCAAGAGTATTTGTTAGATGAACTGAATAAGAAACTTTCTTCTCCTGAACCCCTTGACCGTAAATCCCTTCAGGATTTGGTACACAACTCACAGCAGGTTAGTAATCATTTCTTAAAATGTGGCTATGATGCATTGGAGGCTTCATTTAGGTCAGCTATGACTGGGGCAGTTATTCGTAGGCATGCCTGGCTGAAGGAACAATCTTTGCCAGACCATGTTAAAGCTAAACTCCTGGATGCTCCAATGGAGAAACAGAATTTATTTGGCTCCTCTGCTCAGGAGGTCTTAAAAAAGTTTGAAGAAAAGGCAAAATCTGTGCAAACAGTTAAGGATTTCCTGCAAGTACAACCTCCGAGATTCAGTAGAAACTGGCCTACTAAGAATTGGTCCTTTCCAGACTCGGACAGAGCCCAGAGAGGCAGGAACAGACGACCCAGAGGCAGAGGCCAATCGAAGGGCTCCTACAGAGGCAGTCAGTGGCAGCCTGCCAGCCAGAGGAGTAGTGCAACAGCAGCAACAACAACTACTACACCAGGACAGGCTCAATGACTTTATTCTGACTCCGCCTACCAGGGCTCAACTGGAAGCACCCTTGGGCGGAAAGCTTGCTTTATTCTCAACAAACTGGCATTATATTACAAGGGACACATGGACACTGCAAATAATAGACAAAGGATACAGGTTCCACTTCCACACTTTGCCAAAAAGAAATGGAATGCCAAACCTACCACCAAATCAGAGGGCAGAGGCTTTAAAGCAGATCAACAACTTGCTTCAAATGAAAGCCATAGAAAAGGTACCACTTTCAGAACAAGGCCAAGGATTTTACTTCAGACTATTCCTTGTACCAAGAAAAGAAAATCAGTGGAGGCCTATTCTCGACCTGTCCGCACTGAATGCTTACCTCATTGTGCCAAAATTCAAGATGCTGACCCTACAGCAACTTCTTCCCATGTTGGGCAAGGAGTCTTGGCTGGTGACTCTAGATCTCAAGCAGGCATACCTGCACGTCCCTATTCGACCAAGTTGCAGAAGACACCTCAGATTTCTTGCAGGATCAGAGCATTATCAATTCTCAGCATTGCCCTTTGGCTTATCTACTGAGCCCAGAGTATTCACGAAATGCCTGGCATCAGTAATCGCACACTGCAGACTTCAGGGGATTCAAATCTACCCATATCTGGACGACTGCCTTATACAAGCGGACAAGAAGGAAAATTTGATAAAGGACTTGGCCTATGCCATCCAACTGCTACAGGCCTTGGGATACACAGTTAACATCCAAAAGTCAAGACTGGTTCCATCCCAAAGGATAACCTTTTTGGGTGCAGATCTGGACACAACCACCCAAATGGCCTTTCTCACAGAAGAAAAACAAAAACAACTTCCGGATTACTTCATGATTCTGACAAGACAAACTCAGCTTACTGCAAGGAAAATCCTGCAGGCCCTGGGTTACATGGCATCCTGCATAATTCTAATTCCACAGGCCAGGCTGTATATGAGAAAATTACAATGGTACCTAAGGAGTGTATGGTCTCAACACAGTCACAGTTTAGAAGCTTTGATACCAATCATTCCTTGCCTTCGAAAGGAATTCCTGTGGTTGGCTCAGGCCTATCAGTCCAACAGAGGGTTGCCTTTCAACAAACCAAAAACAAAACAAACCATCACCACGGATGCTTCAGACCGAGGATGGGGAGCACACATGGAGGGCAAATGTATCCAAGGCCTATGGTCTCAAAGGCAGCTACGCATGCACATAAACCAAAAGGAAATGCTGGCAGTGATGCATGCAATCGAGGTTTTCAAACCCTTCCTCCATCAAGGCCATCTGTTAATAAGGACAGACAACACCACAGTCATGTGGTACATAAACAAGCAGGGAGGCATACGCTCCTACCCTCTATGCCGGCTGGCTGTGAATCTATGGGAACTATGCCTGAAACTCATTGTCCAACTACAGTCCCAGTTCGTGCCAGGGAAAGAGAATACACTGGCAGACAGCTTAAGCAGAACTACCATGGATGCACACGAATGGATGCTGCACCCAGACATCTTCCAACTCATAGCAAAGACATGGGGAATGCCGGAGATAGATCTGTTCGCCTCCCCCCTCAACCATCAACTGAAGACATTCTGCTCAAGGACATACCACCCATAAGCTTGGAGGGTGGACTCTCTCTCTTTCAGCTGGAAAGCTCTAAAAGTATATGCCTTCCCACCTCTCCCATTAATGTACAAGGTTCTACTAAAGATCAGGGAGGAACATCCAAGAGTGATTCTGATAGCTCCAGACTGGCCAAGGCAACACTGGTATCCACTATTGAGGAGCATGTCACCGGCAAAACCATGGCCTCTCCCCCTATGGCCTCTTCTTCTGACGCAGAACAATTTCAAGATCATGCATCCCAACTTGAAAACATTGCAGCTAACGGCCTGGAAAATTCCTTAAATCCCAATCAAAATGTTTTATCACAGAGAGTGAAGGACATTATCATGGAAGCTCGCAGCCCTTCCACAAGGAAGACATACTCAGCTAAATGGAAAAGATTCCTCCTTTGGAACGCATCAAAAGGCTCAGATGTGACAGTGGCAAGCATGACACATATTCTGGAATACTTAGCAGAATTGTTCCACAATGGCCTGTCTTATTTCTCCATTAAGATTCATGCCTCAGCAATTTCAGCAGAATACAATGTGGATCCACCTATCTTCTCACACCCTCTCCTCAGGCAATTTCTGAGAGGGATCAAAAATATTAAACCTCCAAGAAAACCTCCTCTACCTGCTTGGGATCTCAACTTTGTGTTGGAAAAACTAACACTTCCTCCTTTTGAACCAGCAGCATCAGCGGATCTACAGTTTCTGTCTTGGAAAACTGCATTCCTTCTGGAAATAACCTCAGCAAGAAGAGTATCTGAGTTACAAGCATTAATGGCAGTACAGCCATTTCTTATCTTCCATCAGGACAGAGTTTCACTAAGAACCAATCCTACTTTTATGCCAAAGGTGGTATCTAGGGTATCCTTGAACCAAGCTATCCACTTGCCTACCTTCTTCCCAAATCCACAGAATAGAGGGGAAAAACTTCTGCACACCCTGGATATACACAGGCAACTATGCTACTATTTGGACAGAACTAAAAGTAGCAGAAAAACTGACCAACTATTTGTAGCATATGCTACTGGGGTGCAAGGAAAAGCAATTTCCAAACAGACAATTTCAAAATGGATAGGAAATTACATTCGTTTTTGTTACTCCTTTCATGGAAAGACAGTTCCTGCAAACATCAGGCCTCATTCCACAAGGGCCACGGCCACCACTACAGCCTTTCTACGAGGGGTGGCTACCAAGGACATTTTAGAAGCTGCTACTTGGAGCTCCGTGCATACATTTGCCAAACATTACAATCTACCTTTATACTGCAGATCCAGAGCAGGTTTTGCTACTGCAGTCCTGCAGGGGATCTTAACTACACCATCCTTTTCTTAGTACCTCCTCCCCCAGATTGGCTATGGTATTCTACCCATATGTTATGACTGCAGATGCATCCTTGAAGGACAAAGTACAGGTTTGTACCTACCATAAATGTAGATGTCCGATAGGTATACATCTGCAGTCAGGTTTACCCTCCCTCCTACCCTTCTGTGGTATTCCTAGGGTGCTTACCCTCTTTTAGCTAGCTGGGGGAATCTATTAATGGTGTATTTGTTTGTATATACATGTATATATATATATACATACATACATATATATATATATATATATATATATATATATATATATATGTATATGTATAATTTTGCAAATGTTTGGAACTTTATTGCATTTATCCAAATTTAGCCTTCCTAGAGGGCACCTGGCATCTGGGGCAAGAAAAACCGAGGAAAATGGCGTCGGCTGATGCTTTTATACCCCAGACGCTCTGACGTCGGGGAAATTGCGACATCAGCCGAGGCCAGACCCAGACTTTGGAATCCGGCCGACCGAAGGGCTGCCTGAGGCAGGACAACCCATATGTTGTGACTGCAGATGCATACCTATCGGACATCTACATTTATGGTAGGTACAAAACTGTACTTTTTTCCTGTTCATCATGATAGTCGCTAAGATATGAACACCGACTCCTCCCTATGAGGGCACATGACCCCCCCCCCCCCTTTGCAGCAAGCATTATATCGAGTGCCATTTGATTCTGTAATACTGCAGTTCTTGTTTCACTTATTTCTCGTTTTTTCATCCTGATGTGATGCGAAGTTTCATTGGCCACCTCCTGTAGAATTTGAGCAAGCGTGGTGATTTCAAGCATTTTCCTTTGCACTCCATACCCAGGATTAAAAATTGAAAATACTTGCTCTGCCCAGTGGGTTGCTCACTTATTTCCAAGTCTACCTGCTGGTGGGTGTTCGAAATGTTGAATAGCCGGAGTAATATAGCCTACAAAGCAACATTCAAACCAGTTTGTATGCAACCAGGGGTAGCCACGATCACCACAGATGTTATGCCCATGCCACTCCCCCAGTCATAGCTTTTTAAGAAAAGTGTGTCCTGCACACTTTCATGCCTGATGTCATTACATTTGCTTTTTCCTACTGGTACAGTCCCATTTCTGCCATAACATGTCTCTCCATGATGTGTGGTCACATGTTAGAGACACACAACCTTTGAAAAATCAGTTACATTATGCCAGGTTAAGCTGATGTCATTAAGGTCCTTTTCAAATGACACCTGTGATGCAGGGATGGGAATCATAGGAACCCTGGTCTTAGAATGATGAAGTATATGCGAACATATTCAGCACTTTGTTTTGTTTAGATTTTTGGCATATTTGCCGAAGGACCAGCAAGAAACTGTTTTCTCTTGACCAATTTATAGAAGGAAACAGCAGCAGAAACGAAGCAAATGTACCTGTTGTCACTGGAATCGTCATGGACTGCTACTGAAAGTGACCTTCTCACTGGGCAGATGATTTATCTGTCGCACGTTGATCTCACTGTGTTGGCTGTAATGATTCATCTGCGGTCCCCACACAGCAGGTCTTCTTGCAGTGAGATGACTGGATCCACGTTGGTAGTCCTACACAGCGAACTGCAGTCAAGGTGGTTAGCAGGACCTGAAAAGGACCCTTCCATGTCGGGCAGAGGCTTTTTTTTCCTCTGGAAAATTTTCACGTACACCCAGTCTCACCCGGTTGTAGTTGATGTCAGGGCTGGTCAGGAGGCTTAGGTAATGCAGCTCTTGCTGTTAGATGATATTGCTGCAGAACATTAAGGAGTTTCCTGCATTAAGAAATCATAGCATCATCTGACAAAGTTAAATCAGTATTTCTCACCGGAGGAGTAGCTGGAAGGGCCATGGGTCTCCTCATTAATATTTCATATGGACTCAACTTCCTGGTGGTATTCAGTGAGGCCTTCATACTCATTAATGCTAAGGGGGAAGTGCTTCGGGCCACTTGTGGTTTTAGCACAAATCTTCAAAATTTGTTTTTAAGGGTCTTGTTTACCCTTTCCACTAATCCAGATGACTGGGTATGGTTGAGACAGTGAATACTCAACTTAGAATAAAAAATTTACATAGTTCTTTAAACAATGCATTGTTAAAATGTGTTCCCTGATCACTGTTGACAATGCTTGGTATACTGAATCTCGGTGTACAGTTATACAAAAATTTCTATATCACTGTGACTTCATCAGCTTTGCGACATGGGTAAGCTTCCATCCATGCTGAGGACATACACACTACCACCCAAATAAATTGTAAATTATTAGTCTTGGGCATCTGGATGAAATCTAACTGTATGTTAACAAAAGGTCCCCAGGGTGGAGGTAAATATGCAGTTTTGCTGTTCGCATGTTTACTTACATTATATTCTAAACATGTACTACAATTTTGTACATACTGAAGTATCAAAGAGGCGACATGAGGGGGCATACCAACTTCAGGTAATTTGATTAAATAAAGCTGCCTTACCTGTATGGGCCGGTAGATGATGTGCCCTTACCGGGTAATGTAGCAAAGAGGCAGGTGCCACCAGTCGGCCATCTGGATGTCGCCATATGCCGTCAGAGGATTTTCTACATTCATCCTTGAGCCACCTCAGAATTTCTCCCTGTGATGCTTCAGCTTGAAAGGCTGACAACATTTCAAAATCAAACACATCATTACTGTTGCAGTTTATCGTTAACATACACAGATTTTTCCAGCAATCTAATACTGCTTGTTTAGCAGCTTGTCTGCTAAATTACCTTTTGTAACAACATTTAGTCCTTTTTTGATGTGCACAACATTTGATTACAGACAGCCTTTTAGGTAGCAAAAGTGCATCTAACAATGATTTTATGTACCCTGAATTTTTAATTTGATTTCCTGAAGAGGTCAAAAACACTCTCTCTTTCCGGAGTTTCCCAAAATCATGTACCACTCCAAAAGCATAATGGCTTTCTGTAAAAATGTTGGCCACCTTGTCTTTGGCTAACTCACAGGCTTTTTGCAAAGCCACTAGCTCAGCTAGCTGTTTGAGCAGAGTGAACACCCTCTAAGCTTTGTTGCAACAATATTGTCTCTTCAATGCAGACAACTGTTCCTCAACTTCCTGTTTGATTTCTTCGAACAAGTTCAGCTCAGCATTGGGTATATGAGTGTCTTTTAAGTCCTCCCTAGGAGAAAGCAAATAGTTACACACACACAATCATGCTCTTCACCGTCCTCTGCAGTAGGCAACAGAGATGCAGGATTTAGAACAGGACAGCGGATCAGAGAAATAGATGGATCAGAAAGAAGTGTAAGTTCATATCTAGTTAGACATGCAGTCAAGAGTGGTTGAGTTCTCATTTAAGCAAAAGAGTTGATAGAGAATGAGGGACAGCTACTGTGAGATCATGCCAAGCACCGATGGTGCCAGATTAACTAGAATGGCAGCAGTGGCAACTGCCCTTAAACAGGGTGGAAAACCTTTTGCAACGGAATCAAGTGGTGTGCTGTAATAAGATAATGGACGATAGCTGTCCCCATGTTTTTGTCCAAAACACTCCTTGAACAAATCCATTTCTTTCCTGACAGAATAAGATAAAAGGTTTATTGTAGTCTGGTAACCCTAAAGCTGGGGCAGTAGCTAAAGCTTGCTTCAAATTCTGAAATGAATTTTTCTCTTCACTATTCCAAAGGAGAGGCTCTGGTGTATCCTGCTTTAAATAATTTGTCAAAGGTTTGGCAATTTCTGCGTAGTTAGGGATTCACTGTCTGTAGTATCCTGTCATATCTTGGAAAGACCTAAGCTGTCTGAGTAGTCAGACAAAAGGCCTTGGAATTGCATCAATACAAGATGGTAGCACTTGCCTGCTACCCTGAGATATTAAATTATCAAGATAACATACCTGAGATTATCACAATTGTAACTTTTCTCTAGACACTGTGTTCCTTCTCTGCAAGGATAATCACAAGATGCAAGTTATCCTGCTGACATTGCCGAAAGGAATTTGATGCCATCAGTAAATCCCCTCTACATATTGTACTAACACAGACCCACCTGGAAATGTCACATTCTCCAAATCTTTTTTCCGAATTTGAGAAAATAATGGAGGAGATTCAGTATATCCTTGTGGCAACTGTGTCCAGGTATATTGCTGTCCCTGATAAGTAAAAGCAAACAAACTGACTGTCAGGGTGAATAGGTATAGAAAAGAATGCTGAATATAAATCTGTTACAGAAAAGTAACTAGCTTTAGGTGGTATGCAACTCAGTATTGTTGCTGGATTTGAAACAACAGGAAAAGTAGGCAGTACTGCATTATTTACAGCCCTTAAGTCTTGTACAAATCTATAAGTATCCTTCCCTGGAAAAATAGGAGTATTACATGGGCTTTTAGCTGGTATTATTATTCCTCGCTGTATTAGAGACTGAATTACAGGTTTGATTCCGTGCTCTGCTTCCAGCTTTAGTGGATACTGTAGAACTCTAGGGAGAGGTTTTAATGGATTTAATTTTGTGTTTTACTGGTTCTGCTGATTTCACTACACCTACTTCATTTGCATGCTTAGCCCACAAGTTGGCAGGTACCTACTGTAGTAACTCTCCATCTGCCTGTATGCATTCGGCAGGCTGTTCCTCAGCTTCTGCTAAAACTACCAATACTTCCCCCTCTGATTCTGTTGGAACATTAATACACCCCTTCTGGGGTACAGTAAATAGTACAACCCAACTTGCATAACACATCTCTTAGTTTACTGGTGCAGTAGTACTCAAAAGAAAAGAATGCTTTTCTTCGATTGGACCTAAAGAAATGGGGATGGGTTCTGAAACAGGATACGTAACCTTAGTGTTTGTTACTCCAACTGCCTTGACTTTATGCTCTGATACTGGTATTTGGCTTTCTTGTCCCGCTTCTTCACAATTGAAGCTAGATGTGTTAGATGAAGCTGGATGGGCACTGCCAGCTCGTTGTTGGGAACCAACTGCCCCTTGTTCCCCTCGACCAGCACTTTCACTAAATCCTCTAGCAATTCCTCTACCCCTTCCTCTGCTTCTGCCTCGACCCCTTGGGTTTTCTAGCTGCCTGATTTGATAAGTTAACAGCTTATCCTCCGTATCCTTTCTCCATTTTTCCTGATGCTAGGTGTAGTGATTTGCAGCACTTAATAAAGACGAAGTCCTTTCTGTGCCAGTCTATGAGCACTTGCTTTATTTGATTTTTTACAGAGGCTTGCAGACCCTGTACAGAGGCTGCTGCAGTAGCTGGCTTAGCTTGCTCTTTTGGGTCTGGTATTCCTGAATGTCTAGCAAATACTGTTTTGAGGCGGCATAAGTAGTCTGCAGGGGCTTCCCTTTTATTTTGTTTACATGCCTGTAATTTAGTCCAGTCAGTCCTAACTTGACACAAATCCGTAATTTTGTTTAGCAATGCTGTTTATCTGTTAATGCACTCTCTGTGAGAGTGAAATTTATCTCAGCCTTTTCCAGTAACTGCATTCTTATTTCATCTGAAGTAACTACCCTCAGCAGTTGATTTAAATCTGTCAAAGTAGAATTGTAACATTCTGTTATAGTTTTTAATTCTTTTTTTGAATTTTAATGGCTCTTCTCTAATATTTGGAAAAGTTTTAGACATAGTATGCAAATCAGCAGGGGTCCAAGTTTGATGAACAAGTTCTGTATTATTAGTCCCCAAAATTTCCTTGAGAGGTGCCAAAAGATCCCTTCCAGAAGTTGTAATGTTCTGTTGTACCTTGTCGTGTGAGCATGTATGGTGAGATACAGGAGTGTCAAATACTAATGCCCCATTTAAAGTAGAAGCTATCTGAGAAGGATAGAAAGAACCCCCCCCCCGACTGCAGGTGCCTGTTCAGAAGATGAAGATTGAACAGGGGAACCAGTCTGAGATGTATCAGTATCACGCAAACTGGGTGTCCAATGGACAGTGGACTGAAACTTAGGGGTTTGAGAAACAACAGTCATGTACAGGAGGTACCCATACTGGCACATATGGGGTTGGGGGTGCAGTAGCTATCCTCTTCAGAGGTTTCTGCTTTTTGGCCATTCTCAGTTTGCTCCAAACCTGCTAAGACAGAATAAAGGGATCCCTTTGTACTGGTCTGTACTGCCTTTTTAACCTCCTTTACTTGTTGCAACAATTTCTTATTAACATCCTGCAACCCTCTTAATGCTGACTCCTTTTCCCTTTTAAGTGCTTCACTGTACCAAGAATAAAATGCTGTCATTTGTTCCCCACTTACTTTGTTTTTCTTTCAAAATACTTTTCAGTGTCATCAATTTAGTCTTACCATAAGTTCCATTTAATGGAAGTACCCCACCAGAGCAATTCTTAGTAAGCTGAAACCAGTCGTGCAAATATTTACAGCTTTCTTTCCCATAGTTAAAATATATAAAATATTCAGGTGTTCTCTTTTCATCGATTTGTCTTGCTTATCTTTGCTCCCATTTTTCTTATTTTATAAATAAGTAGTAATAAAAATGTTAGGCTTACCTTACAGCTCCTGGATCCTGGCAGTTCCGAAGGCAGAAAATATCTGTAATAATCCACATACTGTACAGGGAGAGAAGGGTAGGAAATCTGTCGGCGTGCAGCAACAAGGAGAGGTTTCGATCAGCCTTTTCCCACAGCACTCCCTTGCTTTCTTCCCAGCACGGGCTCAAAAGTTGCAGTTCCAGCATTGCAGTTGGGATAATGGGGAAGATAGGTACTGTGTCCAGAATTGACCACTCTTTTGGACCCTCTAAGGGTACTTTCCCACAATCACACTAAGTCTCACCATGCTTTGGGTTCATGAATTTATTTTAGCAACGTATACCTCAACGTCCTGTCATGTGGTAGGCTCATGAATTTGTTTTAACAGTGTATAGTCTACGTCCCAGTCATGCTATGGGCTCATAAACTTGTTGTAACTTTATCTTTAACTTTAAACTTTTTCTTTTCTTTCTCTCATACTTTCACACATTGAAAGAATAAAACATCTCTCATACTTCTTACCTTTCACGTACCACCCTCAACACAAGGTGCCTCCTTGTGTTAATTTGTCCTTTACTGTATATGCATATACATTTACTATTCTCATTTGCTCTGGGGTCCTCCCACTATTACTTGTATGCCTTACAAACAACTCAAAAACAGTCATGCACTTAATCTACAAACATAGTCATGCACTTACTCTACATTTTGCTAAAATTGTCTAAAAGAGAGAGAGAAAAAAAACACAAACCAACCATTTACCCTTGCAAAACAATTTCCCTGCCAAGACTAGTATGTTTGCACACCCTGAATAGCTGCATATCTGAGTATCTGACTATTTCATACAAAGCAGTGTGGAATTCGCAGAAAATCTGTGATGGGCCCTATTCCAGAAATGCCCTGCAGCAGTACCAAAGTTTGTATATGAATCATGACACCAAATTGTTTATAGTCATAAATAACATTAAGAATTGACTGTATATGCCTTCAGTCAGGAACAACACTTCAGGATGTGCAAACAGAAATTTTATTCTTACAGCATTGTTAAATCAGTCTCTCTGAAGAGAGAAAAACTATGTCTTATACATTTTTCTTATCAAAACTGGTTATGCAATTTTATTATGTTACATTGACTCTGACTAATAGAAAACTTTGCAAATGTCCTCATCCCTCATGATTTTCTCCTCTGACTCCATGTGAACACCATCTTATACATGACCCACCTGCTTTTAAGTGGTCTTGTTTCTGACCTTGGATGTTTCAAGCATTCCATAGCAACAACGCACTCCTAGCCTGGAGGAGTCAGGCTAACAAATTCCTTTTGTAGTAACTAACATGCCTCGACTTCATGCCACACTTACTTTTTCCTTATTGCATATTAAAAGAATGCAGTTAAGACGCAGCAATAATTATAGCTTATAAAGCTGTATTTTTCCACAGCCCTGCATACAAATTATATTTGTTTTTTTAACGATCATATTACAGCATCATTAATGAAACTGAAATTAATATACATTTTAATAAGCCGATCTTATCCCATAACAGTTTCCTTAACTTTATGGTGGAATCAGAGTCTTAGCAATGATGAAATTAACACCTTAGAGGTATTTATGGAAATTGTCCTTAAGAACAATTCCGTGTTGTTTGAGGGATGCTATTTCTTGCAGAAAACTGGAATAGCCAAGGGGACCTTGTGTGCTCCCATTTTTGCTAACATTGTGATGTTTCAGTGGGAGAATGTTTTTAATAGATTTGAACCCAAGCCCTGGAGCATCTGTCTGTTTTCTGGATGATATATTTATTACTTGGAACAGACCAGCAAAAGAAATCCATGACTTTATAACTTATTTGAATAGTACTACAACTTTTTTAAATTTCACATATAAACTACAGTAATAGCAAGATAAATTACCTACAGAGGATATAAAAAGTGTACACACCCCTGTTAAAATGCCAGGTTTTTGTGATATAAAAAAAATGAGACCACATTAAATAATTTCAAAACTTTTCCCACCTTTAATGTGACCTATAACCTGTGCAATTCAATTGAAAAGCAAATCTGTTAGGGGGAAAAAAAAATAAAAAATAAAAAAGTACTTTAAGCTGGTTGCATAAGTGTGCACACCCTTAAACTAAGTTTGTTGAAGCACCTTTTGATTTAATTACAGCATTCAGCCTTCTTGGGTAGGAGTCTAGCAGCATGGTACATGTTGTCTTGGCAATATTTGCCCACTCTTCCTTGCAAAAGTGCTCCAAATCTGTCAGATTGCGAGGGCATCTCTTGTGCACAGCCGTCTTCAGGTTACCCCACAGATTTTCTATTGTATTAGGTTTGGGCCATTCCAAAACTTTAATTTTCTTCTGGTGAAGCCATTCTTTTTTGATTTGGATGTATTCTTGGGGTCATTGTCTTGTTGAAAGGTGAAATTCCTCATCTTCAGCTTTCTAGTAGATGGCGTGAAGGTTTTGGGCCAAAAGTGAGTGGTGTTTGGAACTGTTCATAATTCCTTCCACCTTGACTAAAGCCCCAGTTCCAGCTGAAGAAAAGCAACCCCAAAGCATGATACTGCCACCACCGTGCTTCACCGTGGGGATGGTGTTCTTTTGGTGATGCGAACTGTTGTTTTTGCACCAAATGTACCTTTTGGAATTGTGGCCATAAAGTTCAACCTTGGTTTCGTCCAACCATAACACATTTTCTCACATGCTTTTGGGAGACTTGATGTATTGTTCTGCAAATTTTAGCTAGGCCTGGATGTTTTTCCATGTAAGAAAAGGCTTCCGTCTTACAACCGTACCCCGTAGTCCCACATATGGAGAATACGGGAGATTGTTGCCACATGTAGTACACAACCAGTACTTGCCAGAAATTCCTGCTGCTCCTTCAGTGTTGCTGTAGGTCTCTTGGCAGCCTCCTTGATCAGTTTTTGTCATGTCTTTTCATCAATTTTGGAGGAGCATCCAGTTCTTTGCAGCGTCACTGTTGTCCCATATTTTCTCCACTTTTTGATGACTGTCCTCACTGTGTTCCATGGTATATCAAATGCTGTGGAAATTTTTTTGTACCCTTCTCCTGACTGATACCTTGCAACAATGATATCCCTTTGATGCTTTGCAAGCTCTCTGCAAACCATGGCTTTTGCTGTAGCAGGTAACTAAGTAAATGTCAGGAAAATCCTATTAGGACAGCTGAACTTTATTTGGGGTTAATCAGAGTCTCTCTAATTGATGGCAGTTGTGTACCCAAGAAGACAATGCTGTAATTAAATCAAAAGGTGCTTCAGTAAAGTATTAGTTTAAGGGTGTGCACACTTATACAACCAGCTTATTGTATTTTTTTATTTTTTATATTTTTCCCCCTAACAGATTTTTTGTTTGCTTTTCAATTGAATTGTACAGGTTATAGGTCACATTAAAGGTGGGAAAAGTTTTGAAATGATTTATTGTGGTCTCATTTTTATATATCGCAAAAACCTGGCATTTTAACAGGGGTGTGTACACGTTTTATATGCAGTGCAGATGTGGAGGTATGTAAAGGCTATTGCAACAAAAGATTAGTAAGTACTATATACATTCGAACATATTAATACATTATACAAACTGCCACCCAGTACATCAGAAAAGAGGTACTGTTAAAGGGCTGTTTGTGAGACTTGCGAGAATGGTGTCCGAGGAAAAGAAATTCCTTGGTCAATGCCACATTTTAATGGACATGTTTAATTCTAGGGGGTATCCTAATTGTATAGTTCTAAAATATTTCAATGAAATTTCATTGAAAAGAAGGAACTCTCTCATTTCACCTCTACTTAATGCGGAAAATAGAGGTGATTTGATTAAAGAAACTGATCATGTTAAAGGAAGGATTATACCTGTTCATTCATTACTGAATTTAGTTTGGATCACAACAGTGTTATGAAGACACTGTCTAATAACTGGAAAGTTTTCTCTTGTTTTGATGGCTTGATTGACTTAGTGGGGGATAAACAAAATATTTACAAGATAGGTAGAACTTATTTGGAAAAACAGACTCTTTAAACTGTCCATTCCCTTAGAAAACCAGGGACTTGTAGGTGTGGATTTTGTTCACAATGCAAATTTATGACAAATAAAGAAACCATCACTATTAATGAATGTTTGATTAGATCCAACTTTTATTGTACATGTAGTTTGGTTGGCATTATTTATGCAGTGATATGTAAAGACTGTGATCGTTTTTACATAGGTATGGCATAAGAAATTCAAGTAACGCATATACGAACACGTTAGATATTAGAAATAAAAACATGAATAATTTTTTGTTCAAACATATCTTAAAATTTCCAACACACAACTGTGTTTTTTGGCTTCGAGATGGTAAATAAAGACTGTAGGGGGGCCATAATCAGATATTATTGAGTTTAAAGAACTTGTGTGGCAAATTAAGTTGAGTGCACATGCCACACCTGGGTTGAACAAACGTTTTTCCATCAGTAGTGTTTTGAGGCTTTGTTCTTGTGACATTTATTTATTTATTTATTTATTTATTTGCAGTTGGTTTACCAGGATAGTCCATTGGGCCAAAAGAACCCGTTTTCAATGGAGTCCAATATTGACAAAAATTAGGTACATACATTTACTACAATATAATTATACAGAGTAGAGATAAAAATTAATACATTTAGGCTTGAATTTGAGAAAACATTTAAGGATGAGGAGAAAGACTGTGATATTGGCAGAGTTAAATAGATGCTAAAATTACTAGACAATTATGCACAGTAGAGGTAAATCATTAATACATTTAGGCAAAATTTTGAGAAAAATACATTTAGGCATAAATTTGAGAAAACATTCAGAATTAAGAACAGTATTGAGATAAGCAATCAGGGAAGTTATTGAGTCTCTCTAATTGATGGCAGTTGTGTATAGTTATGTGATATATACTGATGAAAGTGCTTAATCCTGGTTTAATATATTTAATATATTAACATTACTTGTAACTAATGTATTTATACCTTTCGGGCATGATTGACATAATTTTGTATCATGTTTGTCTAACTGATTTTGATACAGGCATGAATGTATTGTTTTTTTATTAGTGGACAGTGATATTTTAATATGCATCACATGTTCACTTTCTCTGTTTTTGGGTTTAGTCGTGATTTTTATGGAGGGTTATTTAAACTTGTATTAGTTGGACTTTATAGATTGTGATGAAGTCTGTGATATATACTGATGAAAGTGCTTAATCCTGGTTTAGTTAAAGTATTTTAGTTTTTAGTTTTACTAGTGCCATTCATTTGTGCCATTTTTCCATTGTAAGCATTGGTTGTATTATCGTTTTAGTTTAATGTTAGTGGGATGACACTTAAAACTTCCAGTTTTGTTAGATGAGATTGTTTATGTATGTTAGACTTTTTTGAGGGTTAGTGGGTGTAGATTTGGTTGGATGTTGTTGAGTGAGGGTGCGCGTGCCTAGATGTTTTCTGCCAAGGAAGTGGGAATGTGCAATATGCAGGATGTGAGATTAACATGTTTGTTTCAAATGTGTACACATTACTTATGGGTATATTCAGGACTGTGAATGAAGAAAGAATAGCAAGAGCTTAGGGAGTAGCTTTTAAGTAAAGGAAGATAGTTATGAAGTTGTACATGAAAGAAAAATACTTCAGCAATTGCTAAGGATTAATGTAGGTGTGATGTAGGAGATTATTCTGGTGTGAATAAAGGTGTCAGATATGGTGGTTAGAGTGAATATTCAGTATATTACTTTTAGTTTGGCGAGAAGATAGTGAGATGATGAGTAAGGGTCATCTCTGTCAACTGTCCAGATATTTCCAGAATGTCAATATTTTTGCTTCATATTTTTTGGTTCTTCATAAAATTTGAACTTTCTGGCAAATCATTGAACGCTGAAGTTCCTGAATAATGAATTGAGTTTCAGACTTCATGTCTATCAGAAAATGCATGGTAATGCAAAATCTGTTCCAAACTTTTTAAGAGAACGAAAATAAAATTGCCAAAAATTCCAAAGACAACCACAAGGCATTCTGTAGTTATGTCAAGAATCTAAATGGCAATGCTCAGATATGCTATGCTATATGAGCTACAACAGGATGGCATTAAATATACTGATCCCACGGATATTGCCAATATCCTGGCAGATCAATTTAGTGCAAACTTCGCCCCCCCTCTCACCCCCTAAAGGGCCCATACCAAAAGATTGCCAAATTCCGGTAATCACGGCCACACAGGTAGAAACCGCACTCCTCCAAAGCTAAGAATACAGTATCCTTGGGACAGATGATATCCCGGGTTGTGTACTACATGAACTAAAGAATGAACTGGCACCCAACCTAAGTGTCATGTTTAATCATAGCCTCACCTCAGGCTTCATGCCCACTGAGTGGCGCACAGCTACAGTTATCCCACTCCACAAAGGGGGATTCACCTTGGATCCCGGGAACTACCATCCCATTAGTATTACAAGCCTGATCTGCAAAGGCATAGAATGCATTATCATGGAACTTATAAACAAAGACATTGGGTGTGGTCCAGTGTTTGAAGGTTGCCAGTTTGGGTTCGTGAAGGGCCGATCTTTTCTCCTGAACTTGATTGACTTCTTCGAATCAGTCTCCAGAGCTGTGGATGAGGGTAAGGTGGTCCACACAGCCTATTTGGACCTCGCCAAGGCCTTTGACACCATCCCCCACTCTGGAATCATAGATAAACTTAGTAAGCTGGGTATAAATCCCTACGTCACTCGATGGGTTGCCAACTGGTTTACTGACAGAACCAAAACTGTAAAAGTAGCCAACTCCATACCCAGCTCCAGACAAGTGGAGTACCTCAGGGTTCAGTCCTGGGATCGCTCTTGTTTGGCATCTACTTCTGTGAAGTACAGGCCAACACTAAGACACTCTAGCTAACAAAGTTTGCAGATGACTGCAAACTGGGAGCCATTATTGAATCCCCAAATGATGTGGATATTCTACAAAAAGGCCTTACAGAAACAGATGCTTGGTGCCAAAGCCATGGGCTCAAGTTTAATGCCAAGAAATGTATAGTTATCCCCTTTGGGAAAAACCATGTACCCATGAATTAACACATAGGTGGCAATTCACTAAACACCGAAAGTGTGATGAGAGATTTAGGGACACACCCAGAGACTCCCCCTACTCTGGAATAGACTGCCCATACATGTCAAGCAGATCTTCAAAAGGAACCTTGACGATTGGATGGGAGATAGGAAATTCCGTCAGTTGCCCTGCTAGGCAGGGGTCCAGGGAAGTAAATATTACGGGAAGAAATATCCAGGGAATTGTTATGGCTAGGCTTGTATAGGCCCTAGGTCCAGTAGCCTAGTACCAACCTATGAACCTAAGAGCAATATTCAGAATATGTCCTCGATTTTGGGCCTCTCCCCATTGTTTTTGGATTTGTACAGATGTATACTTGAGGTGTATTTAGAGTATATATGTAAATTCAACTTTAAGAAGGTGTTGAGTGGGTGGAAAATGTGAGTATAGCTAGAGTTGTATAAACTGCAGGATCTAGGGGTGGCTGGAGAATTGTAGGTGGGAGGGGAGCAATGCAAGATTCATCTCCATTGTTATCATAAGTCAGTCTACCGATCTGCAGACCATACACTCCTTTGCTGTTCATTGTAAAAGCCAGTAAATGCAGTGCAAGTTTAACTGTCTTAAATTGTAGAATACTGACCAGGGCACCCTAGAGAGGAGTAGCACTAAATTATACACCAGTGTTAATTTATGAAGTCTCTTGAAATGCAGCGTTTTTGCCTGATTTAGTAGAAGGTAACCTAACAGTAAGGTTGCACTGTGGTATTTGATGATAAATTAAAAAAAAAATCTCTAAGCATAGCACATCGTCTCTACATTACTTTGAGCAATGTCAGATAAAAATATTCAGGTATGACTCTTTCCCATTCCCAAGTGTGCCTGTCTTGTAAAAGGTGTCAAGAGATATAGTCAGTTAGCTTGGGGCAGTGTGTTGTTCCTGAGAACAGTGTAAGAATGTTGTACCTCTGTTAAAAAAAAAAAAAATTCAGAAAGCTACATACACTGTAAGATTGTGCTATTATAAGCCTACCTGTCAAGCAGCATGTCATTACAAAATATTTTGGGTAGGGAAGTAGGTTAGTAGTTTAGAGTGCTCAGATACCAGGTTAATAATATAAGAACTACTACCACTTATTTGGTAAAAAAAAAAAAAAAGATAGCAACCAATAGTTCACAGCTAACACTTGGTGTCATTAAATCGAAGACCTGTAACATAGGGGATCTGATATTGTCAAAACATTGTCTAACTGCATACCAACAATTAAGTAATAAGCAATACTTACTTTCATGTAATGCACATATATCCTTTTCTCACTCCACTCTTCGTTAAGGTTCTTCCATTTGACCTTCTTTTCTCTAAAATGGCCACACTCCACTAATAACTTCTGGCTTTCTGTTAAGAAGATAGAGCTCCTCACATTCAAGAAAGCTTGCAGAAATAATTTTGACCTCTAGAGAGTTTCAACAAGCTTGTAGCAAATGCTGACAAACCCTAAATGTCCTTACTCTGTGTAGAGCAAAGGCTTATTGATAGTCATTTATCTTTCAGAGATCTGTAGTAATAGCATCACTTTTGACAGTAAATGCCAAGTACTTGGGGATATCCATAAACTTCCATTTTTATTTCACAGGTATACTGAGGTATGGCTACCATTGTGTCCTCCAGACTACAGTTTGTGTGTGAAATTGCTAGCCAGCTTACACTCTGATCTAGATACGCCATTGCAAGGTTTATGCTCGTTTCTCAACCTTAGGTGGTACTAGCATTTTGTCCTATTTGGAAGTTTTTGTAATACTGCCTTCCTACAAAAGACTACTAATGAAATATGTAAAAATATTCAACAAACTGATCAGTATGCACCACTGTACCCTTCTGTCATCCACTAGAACCTTTCCAGTTACTGAAACCAATACCTTTGTATGTACCTTCAGCTTCTACACACTTCTGAATTCTGACAACTTCTACCCAAGTGATGCCTAACTCAGTACAGATACAAACTATTACTAAGCTCCCTCTCAAAAAAAAAAATGGCCTTCTTTCCCTCAACCCTCAGTAGTACTGGACAATCATTTTGTAAGGTGACACAGTCCATCCTGGAATCAGGTACTTGGTCATCTCTCCATACCTTTTTCCAAGCATTGTAGTGTGTGTGTGTTGCATTCAAGGCCAGGGAAAGTTTGATGTAGCTATTCTACAAGGACTGATTTCTCCATGTTCCATCCATCTACTGGTCAGTAAGCTCTGGGAGTCTTCTCAAGAATCACTACTGCAGCAGTGAATGTTACTGTGAATATTCTGCAGTTGTGTTAGATGTCCAGAGTGATGTTTGTATCTTTTCCACATTGAGGATGTCATTAGGATGCTTGGAAGATTGTTTGCAACCTGAATTATTTTCAGATCTTTATTTACCATATATTGTGTTCAGTACGCGCTCTGGTTTGTCCAGGCAGTCTCCAGGGTGCTGTGATAATTACTCATTGTGAGATATCTGTTTTCTGTTCTGCTGAGTCTTGTACAGTTAGTGTTATATTGAGTTTTATTTTTCTATGGCCAGTGACATTCCAGAAATGGTCATGACAAGGTGTCACCTCACTGGCCCTCTTCAGGCATAACCTGGATGATTGGATGGGTGCCCGTAAATTTACCCCGGGGTTCCACCTGTGTTCCTCTTGGACAGAGGCGATAGGCGCTGATTGTGGAAATAAGGGTATGAAGTTGACTAGGCTTGTAAGGACCCTAGGGCCATCAGCCTAATAACTTCTTATCGTGTGAAGATATATTTTCCCCAAAGGTCTGTCTCCATCGTCTGCATTTTTATTAATACATTAATATTGTGTCTGTTGGCTTGGAAAGTCCAAATGGGCAAAGCCAGTTTTCAGTGGAGGACCAGGTAGAAAAGCTACTGCAGATACATTTAAGATGCTTGTGATAAAATGTACAAAGCTGCATTGCATAGATAGCTCTTAAAAAGTCTAGCTACAAACTGGTAATTGTTCTGTAGTTTCAGTATACAAAGATGCAACTAGTATTTATTCTGCGGTAACATTATACACGATAAATTCCCTATGTAAAATATTTAATATGCCAACAGTTCATGTGCAGCGTGTGTCAAGCCCGGTATTGAATATGATTTGTAAACCTTTGGTGGGGAGAGTTAAAGTATAGATGTTATAAATAAATCATATTGATGTATGGGGTATGAAACATAAGTCATTAGGTGAGTAATAATTAAAGCTAGAAGAGGGATAGAGGCATTGTGCAGCTGTTTTTCAGCAAGAGGCACTAAATTTTGATTTATGAACAATCTCCCCTTTTTTACCTAAATAAATAAATAAAACTTCACAGAACCCATAGTCTCTGAGTTTTCCTTAAACATAAAAAGCTGTTTGTCTTGGGCCAATGGGAATCTGCCTCTGCCACCAGCAGATGATTATTCCTTCCTTTAGTGGTTCAATTAAAGGTAGATACAGTGAAGTGCTACAAAAAATTGTAAAAGTCGAAGAAACTACTACTGAAAGGTTTTGCTGGAATAGCATGGGACCTTTGCAACCTCATCAGTACACCGAGGGTTTCAGGGCGCGCAGATTTTTGAGATACAGCCTTGTTAAGTTCAAGACTAGGCAATTCTATTTCTCTTCTCTTCCTTTCCAGGGTCCCAATAGTGAGATGGACAGTTTTCAGCCAGGCGATGCCTACTAGTAGTTAATAGTGTATCATAGCCTAATACCGGTTCTTAAGCATGTGTGAGGACTGAGCTAAAGGCACTTTTTGTAGGGATGCTGCTAGAGGGAATTCCAAGCTGGTAGCAATTGTTAATCCACTTTTTGGTGATAAGATTAGTATCCTAGGTAGTCCCCCCCCCGCTTGTTGTATTGCCACCCGTTCATTATCCTGTTAAATGAGAGCCCTGTTGCCCTTTCATCTTTCCTTATTGTGAGAGCTGAACTGCAGAGAGAGAGAAAAGTAGTCACCTGCCTGAGGCCAGTGGGATTTGTACCACTGAGACTCCATTCCCATTGCACATGCATGTAACCCCCCTCAGGGTTTAACATGGGAGTGCATCACTCCTGTAGGCCATTGTTTCCTTGGGATCAGTGGTCTCCTCTGTGGATTCTACAGCAGGAGCAAGTACCTGGACAATGTACCCCCCCCCCGTCTCCCTCCCTCAGAGCCAGCAGTGCCACATCACTCCTTCCTTTAACCTATCTTTCAGTTCTAGTATGTGCCTAAGCCACTATTGAAACTATGGTTGCCTAGATCATAGTGAGAGATTTGTACCCATGTGACGATAGGCGGTACTGCCATCTATGCCTGGAGATGTAGGGCAGTGGATGTGTAACATATGCCAGCACAGCTAGCTGGAAATTAGTGAAGAATTGTATGTCATTAGTCTTTCAAACTGATTTGTATAGATGCTTGTGTTTAAAAATGTATTTGTAAAGTTACTTGTGTTAAAATGTATCAACAGTGTTTCCTGCTGGACAGAAAAAAAATGCACATGCATTATTGTAACTGTTTAAATGTATACACTGTAACAGCATATGTTCAAAGGGAAGAGGTTAATCTATGTGACTTTGAAAAATATTCTTGAAATTCAATTACTTTATGGGTTAAGCCATAAAGATGTTATCCCACAGCTTTGTAAGAAGACAGAGATGCAGTGTCTGTTGAGAAGTATGGAGTTATGGCTTTTGTAGGAAGAAGAGAAGTAATTTATTGTTTTATGGCTTCCATATGCTGCAATAGATCTTAGACTCAAGATATGTTTGGTAGCACATAGGTACTAAACCCTAGCAGATTCTAGTATTGGTAATAGTGTGTCAACCAGAAGTCATATGGCCAGATGCATTTGATGTCTTTCTGTACATAAATAATGTTTTAATATTAGAGGTGACTGAAGTCTCAGGGGCAGTCTGTTCTTGGAAACCTGACTAGAAAGACCCTCACCCCACATCATCTTGCCTTGTGGTAGTAAGTAACTTAACTTGGGAACAGTATTTTTTTAGTCAATCAGGAATAGATATTGAAATTAGCTAAATACTATTTTTCTACATCTGTGTGAAACTTTCCATCTGTGTTATTTTTAATATTTCCTGCGACTGAAACTCTGGTGTTTACTGTAAATATATATTTAGTATTTCCATGTTCTTTTATTTATTATTAAATGTATTTAAACTTCTCATTGTGGCTAGTCCTTTAGAGAAATGTTCACCTTGAGAGTACTTGCATGTATTTAGTGACAGCTGTGGCCACTCCTGAAGCCTTGCTGTTTGGTCAACATTACCATTTGTATTGCTATTAAATTCAATCAGTGTAATTGGATACCCTTTTCCTTTTAAGAGCCTTATAGTAACTGACTGGTGGCAGGGAATCTACCTTGTAGTCTGGACAAAGTTGGTAGAGCAGGTAATCTGTGCCAGCCTTCCCAGGTTTGTGTGTGCGTATGAAAATTAAATCTGTGTGCCAGCTACTTGGAGCAGGGGACACTTGTCATTTGTTTGACAGAGTGAATGGTGGAGGACTTGGCTTCGGCACTCAGCTGAAAACTCAGCTCTGCAGCTGTACCAGTGAGGAGTCGTACTGGGGACCTGGAGGGAGACGCAGAGAAATCCATACCCTGGGCTGGGTATGCACCCTGTGTGCTCTTGAGAGAAATTGTGCTCGATGCATTGAGGTCTATATCTGGAAATACTGCCTGTATCAATTTGTTTTCCAAGTGAATGCCCCTCTCCAGTGTCAGTGGTGAGGTTTCAGGCTTTTTAGTACTGGCCCAGAGTGGAGATGTCACAACCTGTACAACAGAGGAGCTGGCTATAGCATCCTGGATGACTTAAGTGGGGGATAAATGTATGTCCAGTCTAGTAGCAGGTCTCTTAATTGACCAACACCTACACTGTAGTTTCAAGTGGGCATCTTTAGGTAAATGGAGGAAGTTAATATGACCGTGCCAGACTGCTAATAAAATTGGTAAACTGTCAGATCTGGGTAAATGGTTTAAAGCCCCAGTGAGCATCCTGGCAGTACAGGGCTATAGTGCTTTCCACACGTGTCAGCAACTACACAGGAATGGACAAAAGGTGGAGATACCTCTGTTTACATAAAAAACAAACGTCTCAAAGCTGCTCCATCAGTGTGACATTCTTGAGCTTCTCCGCATCCAGATTGCCTTAGACAAAGTTCCATGCCATATCCTTGGAAGCTTACAGGTTCCACTGTGTTATCCAGGGAAACCATCATACATACATAAATGTACTAAAATACTCCCCATTCAACCCAACATTATAGTCATTGTGACTTTAATTACCTGAAAATAAGCTGCAAATCGTGTATGATCCTTAATGTGTAGGCCCAGAGAGTCCATGGAATTTGTAAATGCAAACATGTCGGACAAGTTAGTCCATATGACAACTAGGGGCACAAACATATTTAGTCTCATTCACAATCATGGTACAATGTTTTACCCTCTCTAGTGTAATGTCCTCGCTGGTTATATTAAAGCATAAAATGGTTTCCTTTGCAGCACAGGTAAAACCTGCGACACAGTTAACCCTGGAACTTTTAAGACTTATTCAAGGTTTAACTTCCTACTACTGATACCCTGGCAAAATTTTAAGTCCCCCAAACCCTGAGAACACCACTGCCTGTGAGTAATCATTCACAGAAACCGTGAATAATGGTAATAATAATTAATGATAATAATAATTAATAATAATACTGGCTACATAGAATTAGCTCTACCTACCAAGATTAAGCTCAGGATCAACTTAAAAAAGCCACATTGTTGGAAGTAACAAATGGAAAAAAATCATGGCAAAAATTAAGAGTATTAATGCCCAGCAAGGTAAAAAAAAAAAATCCCTCAACTTAAGCAAGCAACTCGGGGGGGGGGGGGGGGGGGGTTCAAGCTAATGAAGTCTACTTGCCATATATAAAATTAGACCCCCAGGCCAAAGACGATCACAAAGCTTTCTTCAGCCATGTCTGTAGCTTCAAAGACAATACACAGCAGTGTATCAAACTAATTGCAAATGTCCCCTCTACAGAGCCACAAGGTATAGAAAACCTTCTAGGTGACAAATTTTGCTCTGATTTACACCCCCACATCAGATACCCCTGTGGAAATGCACGCACCCATAACTTCAAGTTTCACTAGAGAGCAAGACTTGAGGTACTCTCCAAGGATAAAAATACTATCTCTGTGGGTCCTAATAATGACCCAGGATGCCTTCTTAATAGCTAGAAACATGAACTGTTATGCCTACTGGAATTGCTATTTAACCACACCCTCCAAACGACTTCATGCCTAACCAGTGGAGAACTACTGGAGAACTACAACAGTTATCCCACCACACAAGAGGGACCTTCCACAGACCCTGGGATTTATCAAGCCATAAGACTGAGTAGCCTGATATGCACAGCTGAGGAGAGAATAAGCATGGATATCTTATGACTTCCAAGATGGCTGGACTCTCATTCCTTCATCCATCTCTCCATCCTCAACCCCTTTTTCCCATTTTGCATATGGAGTTGGGTTATCACTTCTACAGTGACAATCATCTTGAGCCAAGGTTTACACCACCGGGATTAATAGCCTAATTCTGCTTTCCCAATGTGAAAACAGAAACTGCGAAAAAATTACCATTGAAACTGTTTTGGTAGAATTCAGATACTGACTAGTAAGTGTACTGTCTGGATGCCAGCAAAGAAGATATTTGGAAGCCCTGAACGAAAATCAAACAGAAAAGGTGAAAAAAAAACACTGGCTGGACAGGATTCTGCAGCTGTTCAGTAAAAAGCAGTCCAAGCTTCAACTTTGGTTCAAGAAATGGCTTCCAGTAACTTAGATTAAAAATCAAAGGTACTCTGTGATTAAGGTAAATGAAACATTGAAGGAATGTGTCAACTCAAATAACAGGCTGGAAGAAATATAAGTTTATTCAGATGAACTGATAAAATTGCACAAATCTGAGGTTGAAATGAAGAAAAGGCTGGCTATGAGGCTTCTCAAGAACAGCGGTTTCAAAAAAATAGTTGCAAGACAGAGTGCACAGAGAAAACCTGAGATTTTCTGCTGTATCAGAGAAATAGGAACAGACTATATTAATTTTATAAAGCATAATGATTAAGGTGTTTACCTCACAGAAACCAAGTACAGGGTTTGATTGTTAACTCTGAGAAAAATCAACTAGGCTTAAAATGGCCTACTAGGGCAGCTAGCCTAGTATGTACTTTAAAGCCTTATAAGCAAGTGGACTGATGTTCCACAACAGGATTTGTTAATTGAAAGGGCGCATCGGGTGTATGCTCTTCACCTGCCTATGAGAAGCAACCAAGACTCGTATTAATAAAGATTTAGTCATACCAGCAGAAAGAGTTAATTCTGACAACAGTGGTGAAGGAAGAAATTGTTAAAAATTGAAGAGGGCAGAGTGTTTATGGAAAATGATTATTCACTGTAGACCAGACAGAAGAGAAGCAAATTTATCCTGGCAATCCGGGATTGGTAAGAGGCAGATGAGAAATTCAAGCTGCTGTGTTTATTTTTCTCCAGAGTATTTTTCCTGGAGGATGAAAGATCTTTTTTGTTTCAAACATGAGACCATTATTTTAGGTGATGTTAGCATAGATTGGCAATCTCTCTCATCGCAGTTACCAATAAATAGCATCAACCTCTCTGTTTTTTCTAAACTGCTGTACTGGGTACAATAAAGACTACACTCAACGCTCTACTCTACAGTGGAGTCTGGTGTAGCATCCTACAAACTTTACCTCTGCTTGTACACTTCCAAATTCCCTAAGTGGCCACCTACCCACATTTACCATTATAGCCAGTGCACACCTACGTGAAAAACCTGCTCTAAAATCCGTCCGCAACTAATTTTACTCCAGACAAATTCACTGGACTACTACTTGGGAATAAATTGGTCATCACTAAAACATCTCGTTTTAGCTGAAGCAATGCACTATTCTATTTTAATGTCATCGTTTTAAATATACTTAATACTCTGGCTCCTGTGCGCACTAAAAGAATTAAAGAAAATTCTACTCCTTGGCTAACCAAAGCGTGCAAAAATTTAATGAAAAAAGGGATATAGCTTGGGGTCTCTGGAAGCAAAATAAACAGTCTTTGAACAACTATGCAATCAAGTAAAAAGCAGGTTATCACAGATAAACAACTATACTGCATCAATCTACAACATGAGCACAAAACTAGCCCTAAAAAAATTCTGCTCTTCTATCTCAACCCTTTTTAACCCGGAACAAAAAAAAAGATCTTTGCCCTTCTTCTAATGCCCCTCCTTCCCAAATAGCTCAAGACTTTAACATTCACTTTATACAATCTATAGCTGAATTGATCTCTAAAACCTCTAACTCCAGCCCCTCCTCCTCTTCTTCCACAACTACCCTTAATAGCATATCTTTGTCTAGCTCTGATCTTCTCCACCGTAACAGCCCAAAACCCCTCTCCGATAACTCCACCCTCTCTCTTTTCAACCCAGGTAAAGATTTGCTGTATCCAGGACTGGTTTTATAAGCTTCTGAGCCTCCCAAGCCTTTCTATGTTGGAGGGTAGCCTTCTAGCTTATCAGTGGGAGTGGTAAGCACTAGGTAGCCTATCTGCCACAGGAGGCATCTTTTCTGGCCCAGATATTGTAGCTTATTGGCTGTTTTGGGCAGTTTTTTCCCATCTCTTTAAACTTTCTGGTTTAAAAGTCCACATCTGCTCTCGTTTCCCACCTTTCCTGTATAATCTAGTCCAGATACAGATTTGCTGTATCCAGGACTGTTTATAAGCTTTTGAGTGGTGCCAAGGTCTGCTCTTCAATTTTTTTCCTTAGATCTACTAGTTCACTCCTCTCCTGCACTTTTACCACCTTATTAGTTTAGCACTTTACCAGACTTCTTGTAGCAGTTATTGTAGCACACAAACGTGCTACCAGGACTAAACATTATACAAGGAAAAAGCTCCAGTATTTAGTAATGCCTCCCCATCCAGGCATGTCTAAAGGTCAGTTCCCTGTACTTTCTCCTATTAACCTGGTGAACTTCCTGAGGCAGTGTCACAGCTGCCTCATGTATACTGACCACTCCCCCTCTTACCTCCCAACACTCAGACTTGTGAGAGATGCACTTATATATCCAAATTGGAAGCCCACGCACTCTCCAGCCAAGACCAGATTAGCTGGTCAAGAGGATAAGGTCAACACTTACACCACACCACATGGAACATATAGCCCTCCAGAACACACACCAGCACTGCCTTCACATAAAAACACAAACCACACACCCACCTTTGCGGAGGCTCTCAATAAAAATCCACCCAAACAGAAGTGCCCTCCAAGGCAGAAACGCTCCAGACCACCACAACACTAATCACGAGACACACAACTCTCCTAAACAGTGTACCAATCAACCAACCCCCCCTAAGGCAAAACAGCATGCCCAACACACTAGTCATAGGTGACTCGATAGTGAGGCACAGTGATGTCCCACTCACTAGGTTGAATAAGGAGAACAGTCAGCTGCCTGTCAGGGGCCAGGATCCCCCATATAACACACACACTCAGATCCCTCATCAACAGGTACAAATATAACTCTGTCATTGTACATGTGGGTGTGAATGACCTGAGACGTACCTCCTTGGACTACATGAAGAAAGACATGGAGGAGTTCTTGGATTATGTAGTCCAGGTGGGTATGATCCTAGCCCTGAGCAGCATCCTACCACCACTCAGAATGATACCACAGTACAAGCAGATAATGACTGATTTCAACAATTGGCTAAGTTTCTGGTGTCATTCTAAGGGGATCCAGCATCTGTCTGCCTGGGTTGACACGATTGACAGACCTCGATGCTTTGCCAGAGATGGCCTGCATCTGTCACCCCTGGGCTTCCGGATATTGGCCAAGGCTCTTGCCACCCTGATAGTGCCTTTTTAGGCGGTGTTCCAAAGACCAAATTACCACCGTAACAGGTACAAACAAATGCAATCTGAGAGTCATGCTGCTTAACGCCAGAAGTCTAAATCTCAAAATGCACTCACTCGAAGCACTCCTTAAAATGGAGAGCATCGACATTTGTGCTGTAACAGAGACCTGGTTCAAGGCAGCAGAAAGCACCCCTGCACTACCAGGCTATAACTCATTCCACACCTTTCGGCCCCAGAACTTGGACTGAAGCTCCAAAGGCAGTGGTGTTTTCATATTCATAAAGGATGCGCACACCTCCAGACTGGTAGCCCAAAGTAACGCATCTGAGATACATCAGGTGCAGCTAACAATTGGTAAGACAGCGATTCAGGTCATAGCCTGCTATAGGTCCCCAACAATGTCCCAAGACTCACTCCACGTTCCTAAGCACCCTGGCAAATATTGGGGTCCAACCTAACACTTTCATACTGGGTGACTTCAACTACTCCCCCATTAAAACTACTAGTGTACCAATACACTTGCCCAATGCTTTCTGGACGTCATTAATTCCAATGCTGTGGATCGTTCTCAACTCCACTGGAAGTAGCAACATCCTTGACCTGGTCATTACTAACATGGGCGAATGTTGCTCTACACCAGTAGTAAACACCTCCCTGGTTAGATCCGACCACAAACTAATCACCTTGGAAATCCACATCCCCCCCACACACAAAGGTAACCACAATGAAAAACTTCTCCAAAGCTAACTTTGGGCTCCTAAAAAGAGGTGGCTGACTTCACTGCACCCATGCAAATGGAGAATAGTTACATGACTGTTGAATCATACACCAATGCACTCTACGAACACGTACACAAATGCATGGATTTCACCATAAACAAACTCTACTGCAGAAGGAGGAAACTGATGCGGAATAAGACGAAGTCCCAAGACTGGAAAATCTCCCTTATCAGCCTCAACAAAAGGTTGAGATCCCTCATCAAATCCTCTAAAGCTAGCTATGAAAACAGAATTGCAGCAGATAGTAAAGACCACCACAGGACCTTCTGTAGTTATGTAAAGACTTTCCACGGCAATACCCAGATTTGCTCCGAGCCTACTGCACAATGGTGCCTCCTATACCAAGCCAAGCGATATTGCCAATATACTGGCTGACAGATTCAGTGCTAACTTTACCCCCCCCAAAGGACCAATCACAATACCAGTAGATTGCCAAGCCCCCAGGATTACTGCTGCACAGGTTAAAACAGCACTGTCCAAGGCCAGAAATACATCTTCTATGGGTCCTGACAATATCCCTGACTGCGTTCTACATGAACTACAGAGTGAACTGACACCTAACCTGTGTGCCTTGTTCAATCACAGCCTCACCTCAGGCTTTGTCCCCACTGAGTGGCGCACTGCCACAGTCATCCCTCTCCACAAAGGCGGAGAGACTACAGACCCTGGGAATTATCGCCCAATTAGCCTGACAAGTCTGATATGCAAAGCTTTGGAACGCATCATCATGGACCTAATAAACAAGGATATAGGGAATCTCCGAACTCTGGATCCTACACAGTTTGGTTGTGTGAAGGCTAGATCATGCCTGCTCAACTTGGTCGACTTCTTTGAGTCAGTCACCAGAGCTGTTGTTGAAGGCAAGGTGGTTCATACAGCCTACCTTGATCTGGCCAAGGCCTTTGATACCATTCCCCACTCAGGAATCGTAGAAAAACTCACTAAGCTAGGCATCAACCCCTATATCAGTAGTTGGGTTGCAAACTGGCTCACAGATAGAACCCACAGTGTGGAAGTAGCTGACTCCAAGTCAGACAGCCGACCAGTCATGAGTGGAATCCCACAGTGTTCTGTCCTGAGTCCTCTCCTGTTTGGTATCTACTTCTCTGAAGTCCAGGCCAGCACAAAGGGACTCTGGCTGACAAAGTTTGCAGACGATTGCAAGTTGGGAGCTATTATTAACTCCCCAAGTGATGTTGACATCCTACAGAAAGGCCTCAATGACACCAACAACTGGTGTCAGAACCATGGCCTTAAGCTCAATGCCAAAAAAATCTGTTGTCATCCCCCTTGGGAAAAACCCGGTTCCCTTGAATTACCAGATTGATGGTAGTCCACTGAACACAGAAGGCCTTATAAGATATCTGGGAACACAGGTTGACAGCAACCTCTTTTGACCACCACATTGCCACTGTGGTTAGAAAGTCCTATGTGGCACATCTCATTAGTAAGGGTTTTGCATTCAGGAAGAAAGAGGTCATGGTTTCCCTCTACTCTTCAAGATTAGGCCAGTCATCGAGTACAATGCCCCATTTGGCATGTACATCCACTATAACTATACACCTGCAACAACTGGAGAGGCCACAAAAGTACCTCACAAAGAGGATCCTAGGCCTTAAACACTTGTCCTACATGGACAGACTCAAAAAAACTCCAACTATTCTCTCTCGTATTGCCTACTTAGAGGCGATCTCAGCTTGACTTACAAAGCCATGTCTGACCCAGCTCGGTTAGAAATGCTACATCTAAAGAAATCCCATTCCCTCCACACCACACTCTCCAGAGACCTTGGTCTCATTACCACAATCAACAGAACATGCTGGAGGGACAGGTTCATAACCCAGAGACTGCCAGTGCTATGGAATAGACTTCCCATACATGTCAAGCAGGGCACCTCACTCTCTCTCTTCAAGAGAAATCTTGTTGAGTGGATGGGAAATAGAAAATTCACCCCGAGGATCACTCCAGTGGCTCTACTCGACAGAGGCACTGGGAACGAAGGTCGGGTGGCACGATGCCAGGGTAATCCTATGGGCTAGGCTTGTAAAGACTCCAGGGCCATTAGTCTAGTACACACCTATGAACCTATACATACACAAGCCTCATAAAAAGGATTATTGCAGAAGCTTCAACCCTGCTCTATCTCTGCAGATAACCTAATTCCTCAGTACCTTAAATTAGCTAACAGCATTGCATACCTTGTTAATATCTTGCTCAGTAGATCTATATCAAAATCTTGAGTGCCAAGCATTTGGCAAATGTCTCATATTACCCTTTTTCACAAAGGGGAAATTCTACAGAGCTTGCCAACTTCTGACCAATAGCCATTCTATCTCCCATCTCCAAAATAATGGAAAAGTGTGTTCATCAACAACTAATGAAATACTTGACCTGAAGTAGTTTACTTCATTTGATCTTCAACCTCTGGGTATTCGGATCCAGATTGGATCTGAGACAGCCGCATCACCAGCATCTGATCTGAGCTTCAAGCTCCTCCCCTTACCCACAGTGCCCCTCCATCTCCTTCTTTCTCTCAGATCTCGTTTGCCGCTTTACAGCCAAGCATCGTGGTCACTGAACTCCAGGCATTTTTTCTTGTGGGTAAGTGCTTTAGAGGTACTTAGTCCAAGTTAGGTGCCTTGTTTTCCCTTTTTCACCTCCCCTAACGCTGTGCATATTCATTGGTTTAAAAAAAAAAAAAAATGGCTGAGACCCCAAAGCCAGTCTTTAGAAAATGCATGGAGTGTGGCCATAAGCTGTCTCCAGCAAATGGCCACACACTGTGCGATGTATGCTTAGGAGCAGCCCATTTAGACACAGCCTGCTTTTATATGCGCGGGTTTCAACCCTAGAGCCCTCAAGGACAGGAGAGCTAAATTAGTCATGGAAAGGCTTCTGCTTGCGTCAGTGATGGCTGTCCCTGTTTCTGCCTCTGCTTCGGTAGCAGCTGCTACTATATCCTCTCCAGGCTTCTGGGATTCAAACCTTGGCTCGAGGCCTTTGCAGGGGGACAAAAGACACAAGGACCTGCCTAGAAAATGGTCCCCTGACTGCTCGTGTCCATCTGGGCCTCCGCGTAAGTCCAGGACTCCTCCTAGACCCAGAACCCTGTGGCTCTGTTCACCCAAGTTCTCCCCAGAGCCGACTGAGTTTAGGGCACTATCTAGAGCCTCCCCTTACCGACACTCACACTCACGGCCGGTGTCGATGGTGTCTTCCTCCCATTTCACCCCCAGCTCGAGTGAGTCAGAGATGGACAGGATGGACAGGATGATGGGGAAGTTCATCTGTACCTAGATCCAGATGGGAGTCTTGCCCACCCCTTCTCCCTCTGGAGCAGGAAACTCAAAACCGTTTTTCACCCCCATAGCTCCTTCTCTGATCCGACCCTCTGTTTTGGAGTCTGTGGATCCGAGAAATGTTTATCGTGCTATACTGCTGCAGTCATCACACTTGGGTTATCCTGTCGTCAGGCGGTCCCACAGTCGGCCGAATCCCAAAGTCCTGGTCCGGCGTCAGTTATCGTCGCCTCTTCCCTGACGTCAGTGTGACAGGGGTATAAGAGACAGCCAACGCCATTTTCTTCGGTCTTTCTTGCCACGCGGTGCCCGAAGCAGAAGCAGTTCGCAAGTGCCGGTCGGCCAGCTCCTGAAATTTTCGAATCGAGTTTCAGCCCGAAGTCTTCTCTAAAGCTAAGTACCCCATTGGGGAAACTTTTCTTGCCTCAGACCAATGTCAGACAAAGTTAGTAATTGTATTTCTTGTAGGAAGCAAATACCTCGTAAGGATTTTCATTCTTATTGTATTCCTTGCCTAGGCCCAGACCACGACGTCTCTGGTTGTCGGTTTTGTGCTAGGTTCAACAAACGTACAATTAAGCTTCAGGCAGAATTCGCCCAGCGTTATTTTGGCAGAAAATTTAACTATAGCATGCCGTCGGAGCAACCGACATCAGCAATGATTAAAAAACGCAAAGATAAGGACCGGCAGCCAAGGCCAAGACCAGATACCGAGGCCTCAGCAAGGCCTGACGTCGGTTCTCCAGTTTTCAACAAGGAGCCTTCGCAGCCCCTGACTACCGCTGATTCAGAATTTCTGACGGCATCCCAAACCGAAGCAGTTGAGCCTCAGGATCTGGTTCCACCTCACTCCTCAGACGCCAGCCCCGACGGGTATCCGGAAATTTTGGATAGACCTTCGGTCTCAGAGGGTGTTTTCAAACCGACACCTGCCTCTGCCAAGCCTTATGCTAAGCTCAAAGCCCCCTTGAAAGTTAGAAAACTGGGGCCACCCCCCCCCCCCACAGGCCCCTATGCCTAAAAAACAGATGCTTAAGATGGCTGAGGATTTAATTACCCTTATCAGGGGATCCCAACCCCCACCTGACAAAAGGCCCAGACTGGAGGAAGATTATCCTTCCTCTGACCAAGCATCCATTTCCTCAGGCAACTCTGACGACCAGAATTACTCCTTCCCTCCTTATGAAGACTCAGATGCTGAAGAGTCCATTCCCTCTGTCTCCCCCCCTGAAGACTACTCTTTTGGGGAAACTTTACACACCATGAGGGAACACTTCCACTGGGAAGGCCAAGATTACTCTGACTCCAAGAAAAGACTCCCTTGAGTTTCTTCTTCTTCCACAACATAGACCCCTGGCAATTCCTCCAGTTTTAGACATTTTGGATGATGTTTTCTCTGAATCCAGTTTAAACCCAGATTCCTTACCTCCAGCACCAGTTAAACCAGACAGATACTACCGAGTTCCTGATACTCATAAGTTTCTATACAAAAGCCCTAATGCAGACCTCGAAACCATTTCCCCGGGTCCCAAAGGGGGTTAAGGCCTCTACTGCTAAGAATCCACTTCCTTCTGAAAGAGATTCCAGAGCATTAGAAAGATGGGGAAAGAAAGTGTATACGTCTGCCACTTTGGCCATGAGGGCATTAAACTGCCAATTCCACATGCTAAAATACCAACAGTATTTGATTACACAGTTAAAGCAGAAGCTGATTCCTCAGACAGATCAACTAGATTTGAAAGAGATGCAGGATTTGCTGCATGCAGCAGAACAGGTGGGAAAACATACCTTACAGTGTGGTTTTGATTCATTGGAAGCCTCATGTAGAGCAGCTGTCACAGGGTCTGTCATACGTAGGCATGCTTGGCTTAAAGAACAAGCCTTACCAGAACATGTCAAAGCAAAGTTATTGGATGCCCCGTTGCAGAAAGATGTGTTATTTGGTGTCAAAGCAGAGGAAGTTTTGAAGAAAATGGAAGAAAAGGCAAAATCTATGCAAATAGTTAAAGATTTTTTACAGGTACAACCTCCTCGTTTCAGCAGAAACTGGCCATCAAAAAACTGGTCCTTTCCTGCATCAGACAGACCCCAAAGAGGTAGGTACAAGCGCCCAAGGGGCAGAGGCCAGCCGCAAGGTTCTTTCAGGCCTAGACAATGGCATACAACTCCTCAAAGAGATGGAGACGATAGATCTCAACCCTTCAGGAAACAAACACAGTGACTTCCCTCTTCGCCTGCCAAGCAAAATTGCCCTGGCAGCACCTTTGGGAGGGAAACTGGCTCTATTTCCACAAAATTGGTGCATCATAACAAAGGACAAATGGATTCTGGACATTATTACCCGAGGCTACAGATTGCATTTCCACACTTTACCTCGGATGAGAGGCATGCCAAATCTGTCCCAAACCAATGGGCAGAGGCTCAAACGCAAATTTCAGCTCTCATGGATATGAAAGCAATTCAAAAGGTACCTACAAAGGAGCAAGGTCAAGGTTTTTACTCAAGACTGTTTCTAGTCCCAAGAAAGGACAAAGCCTGGAGGCCCATCTTAGACCTCTCAATTCTGAACACATACCTGGAGGTACCCAAATTCAGAATGCTCACACTACAGCAGCTCCTTCCCATGCTGGGCAAGGAGTCTTGGCTGGTAACGTTGGACCTCAGAGGCATACCTGCATGTCCCTATCAGACAAGATTGCAGAAGATACCTCAGATTTTTGGCAGGTACAACGCATTATCAATTCTCTGCATTGCCCTTTGGCTTATCTACTGCGCCCAGAGTATTTACGAAATGCCTGGCATCAGTAATTGCATATTGCAGACAACGAGGAATACAAATTTATCCATATTTGGACGACTGCCTGATCCAAGCGGACAGCAAAGACATTCTATTACAGCATCTGGCTTTTGTAGCACAGCTGCTCAGTTGCCTAGGGTACACAGTAAACAAAAAGCAGCCAAAGCTAATACCCTCACAAGACATAATATTCCTGGGTGCCAGCTTAAATACAGCGGCCCAGATGGCTTATCTCACGCCAGGCAAACAAAAACAACTGACTCAGTACTTCAAAAAGATGGCAACGTTTACCCAGCTCACTGCAAGGAAAATCCTGCAGGCATTGGGGTTCATGGCATCATGCATTCAACTAATCCCATATGCAAAGCTGCATATGAGAAAATTACAATGGTACCTGAAAAGTGTATTGTCTCAACACGGGCACAGCCTCGAAACAAATATACCTATCATTCCCTGCCTTCAAAAAGAGTTCCTATGGTGGGCTCAAGCATGTCAAACAAACAAGGGTCTTCCTTTCGTCTTACCTCCAGCAAACCAAACCATGACAACAGATTTTTCAGACTATGCCTGGGGGAGCACACATGGCAGGACAGTGCATACAGGGCAAATGGTCTGCAAAACAAATGCATCTTCACATCAACCAAAAGGAGATGCTAGCTGTGCAAAATGCACTGACAGCCTTCAAGGACCTCTTGCATCCAGGACAACTTCTAATTAGGACAGACAACACCACAGTTATGTGGTACATAAACAGGGAGGAACACACTCCTACGCTTTATGCAGACAGGCTATGACCTTATGGAACACAGCTTTGACCTACCAAGTACAACTGCAAGCACAATTCCTGCCAAGAAAGGAAAACATATTGGCAGATGAATTAAGCAGAAATATGGCAGACCCTCACGAGTGGAGACTACACCCACAAGTATTTTCACTGATAACTCAAAGATGGGGATGTCCAGACATAGATCTATTTGCCTCCCCCAGCAATTGCCAATTACAAAAATTCTGCACAAGGACTTATCACTCCCTAGCCTGGAAAGTGGACGCTCTATCATTCAGTTGGACAACACTGACAGTCTATGCCTTCCCTCCACTACTCTATTGACCAAGGTATTATTGAAGGTCAGATCAGAGAGACCGCAAATAATCCTCATTGCTGCGGACTGGCCACGCCAGCACTGGTACCCATTACTAAGGAACTTGACTCAGCCCTCCATGGATCTTGCCTCAATTCCCACTACTGTTGACTCAAAAAAAACTATCAAACCCGTCACAGCCAGCTCAGAACTTTAAATTTAGCTGCATAGAGAATTCCTTAAATTATCAATCAACACTTCTCTCAAAGGACGTCCTGAATGTAATTATGGAGGCCAGGAGGCCCAGCACCAGGAAGACTTATTCAGACAAATGGAAAAGATTTTGTGCATGGCACCAGGCTAAAGGTCAAAATCCGTGGATACCAAACATTCCTCACATACTGCAATACCTAACTGAGATGCTACACAAAGGCCTTTCCTTCTCTTCCATTAAGATCCATACCTCAGCCATTTCAGCTCAATATAATACGGATCCCCCAATTTTCTCACACCCTTTACTTAGGCAGTTTCTCAGAGGGGCTAAGAATATAAGACCCCCCAGAAAACCACCAACACCAACTTGGGACCCGAACTTCGTTTTAGAAAAGTTAACACTACCTCCTTTCGAACCAGCATTCTCAGCAGAACTACAATACTTGTCTTGGAAAACAGCCTTGTTACTGGCTATTACCTCAGCATGCAGGGTCTCAGAACTACAGGCACTTATGGCAGTGGAACCTTTCATCATTTTCCATCAGGACAGTGTCTCTTTACGAACTAACCCTTACCTTCATGCCCAAGGTAGTATCCAGTGTGGCTTTGAATCAGACCATTCATTTACCCACCTTTTATCCTAACTCACAGAATAAAGGAGAAAGGCTCCTTCACTCTTTGGACATTCACAGACAGCTACGTTACTATTTAGATAAGACAAAGATCTTCAGAAAAACTGACCAACTCTTTGTATCATATGCTGCAGGTTCACAAGGAAAGGCTATTTCAAAACAGACCATCTCCAAATGGATAACACATTGTATCCACTTTTGCTACTCGCACCATGGGAAGGCAGTGCCTGTCAATATTAGATCCCATTCTACCAGGGCTACTGCAACCTCAGCAGCCTTTCTCAGAGGGGTTCCAACCAAAGCCATTCTGGAGGCAGCTACTTGGAGTTCAGTGCACACCTTTACCAAGCACTACCACCTTCCATTATACTCAAAAACCAGAGCTGGTTTTGCCACTGCATTTCTGTTGGGCATGCTAGCATCACCTAACCCAGTTTAGTACCAGCCACCCTTCCATAGCTTTGGGATTCTACCCAAGTGTGATGACTGCAGCAGTATAGCACGATGAACATAGTACAGTTTTGTACCTACCATAAATGTAGATGTTCGAGTGGTTATACTGCTGAAGTCCAGGTTACCCTCCCTCCATCCCCTCTACATACCAGGGTGTTAGTTACAACTCCATGTACATCAATCTATTGGATGCATGTCTATATGGTGTATTTGCTAACAGCTAGTACTATTGCTTATCTACTAAGGTATTGTTGCATAGCTATTGTATTGCCTTCCTAGTTGGGGGCACCTGGCATCTGGGGCAAGAAAAACTGAAGAAAATGGCGTCAGCTGTCTCTCTTATACCCCTGTCGCACTGACATCAGGGAAGAGGCGACGGCAACCGACGCCGGACCAGGACTTTGGGATTCGGCTGACTGCGGGACCGCTTGATGACAGGATAACCCAAGTGTGATGACTGCAGCAGTATAACCATCTACATTTATGGCAGGTACAAAACTGTACTTTCTCAGGGTCGGCACCGACGGTACCTTTTATCTCTATGCCGGCATTGCCTTGAGCAGGTCGGATCCGACGGGATTGGATCCGAGCTGTTGGAGCTATAGCCTTTGCGTCAGATCCAAGGAGGTGCTGTTGGCTCCGAGTTTGTCGGAGTGCAGTCTCCTCCTGGGTATCTCTACTCCATTAGGCTCGGCTCCGTCTCCCCCATCGGACCAGAGGGGAGCGGCTCCATTACTTGTTGCACAGGATGTCCTCTCTCCTTCAGCGTTTGATGTGGTGGAGAGGGTTTTCTTGACTGGGTTAAGACCCCCGGCCATTTCCTTTTAGGAATCTGTCCCAACTCTCTCTGTTCTGGGTATGGCGCCGACCTTCCTGCCATCTCAGGGACAGCCCGTGCTTGATTTACCCCAAGTAGCACCCACTAGGGAGCAGCAACAAGCTTGCAAGTCCCCCTCATAGAGTCCCACTGAGGAGGTTCCTTGCAAGTGAAAGTGTAAAAGGAGGCCCTTAGACTCCTCTCCAGAGTCCCTCACTGACGACACTGACTTGAAGGAAGGGGAAGGTTCCCCTAGTTCACCCCCGAAGATGCCTCTTTTGGAGACGTTATGGAACTCCTATGACAAACGGGGGTGGTCCACCCAAAAACCAACCCAGTATGAGTCAGTGTTCCTGGAGGCATTTGGCACGGGCCCATCTACCTCCTAGATGCCCCCCTGCAGATACACTCCTGGACCTTATCACCTCCAGAGCATGGAAGGAGCCAGACACCATGGAACCAATCCTCAAAAGATAAGATTCTTAGCCCCAGTTTGGACAGAACCAGTTGGAGCAAGGGCTCCCCATTAGATGCTATGGTGGTGGCAGCTGCCACCAAGAAAGAGCTTGTGCAGGAGAGCTCTGCAGTTCATCCTCCTGACTGGGAGACATGGACGATGGATCGTTTGGGGAAGTAAGTCTATGCTTCAGCCACCTTCACCATAAGGGTGCTGAACTACATGGCACACGTTATCTGACTTCAGCGTGACTTGGTCAAGAAAGTCATGGAGTCCCCCAGTGACCGAACCAGCAGAGGGCAAGAAAATGTTCTCTGCATGCATGGCCACTCTAAAAGCAGTTGCCAGTATGTCCATGCACCTCTTCTCCCATGCCACGGAAGGCGGAAGGAGCCGCTAGGGTGGCCGGGTCCGGCGTTGCTATGAGGCTCTGGCTATGCCAATTCATGGAATCCTTTAAGGTGAGAATGCTCCCTATGATGGCTCTTCCTTGTTTGGGAAGTCCATTCTTGAGAAGGATGGGAAGACACTGTCTGCTGTCGCGGGATCTGCTTCTTTGCCCCTCAGAGATCCTTCTCCAGGAATCAACGAGGGGCAAAGAAGATGTTCCGTATGTGAGAAGCTGGTCCAGAGTGAGAAGAATGGGAAGACACTGTCTGCTGTCAAGATCTGCTACTCCGCCCCTCGGAGATCCTTCTCCAGGAATCAACAAGGAGCAAAGAAGATGTGGTTCTGGAAATCTCAGTTCTCCTGGGACACTCGGGACTCTTCTATCCCCAGAGTCAGAGGTGGTTAAGACTGACACCAGCCCAGAGACAGAGGGGGTCCAAAGAACTTCGGGTCTCTGGAACTTTTCTCAGACAGACCTGCGCAGCAACTCTGAGGGGTTGCCCGAATGCTCATCTCTGGAGGCACTCTGGGAGCCTTCTTTTGTTACACCCAACAGAGTGGGAGTCCGTGACAACAGACCATTGAGTGCTAAAAATCATATCCAGAGGCTGTTCCATCCATTGCACCACCCCCCCAACCAATACTCCTTCCAGATATTCCACCAACACGGAGAAAGCTGCTAAGAAAACAAGTCGTCCAACCCATCCCTTCAGATCAGTCCAGATTGGGCATTTATTCCAGGATGTTCTTTGTGTTTCACTATTGCAGTCATTACATTTGGGTAATCCTGCTGGCAGGTTGCCCTCAGTCGGCCTGAATTCCAAAGTCTTGGGTCCTGCGTCGGCTATCATCGCCCCTTCCCTGACGTCAGGTTGTCAGGGGTATAAAAGAAGCAGCTGATGCCATTTTCTTTGTCTGTCTTGCGTGGTGCCCGAAGCAGAAGCAGTTCACAAATGCCAGTTGGCAGACTCCTGAGATTTTTGAGTTCGAATTTCAGATCCGAAGTCTTCTATAAAGCCAAGTACCCAGTTGGGGAAACGTTTTTCTTGCTCCAGAACCGATGTCAGAAGAAGTTAATAATTGTATTTCTTGTAGGAAGCAAATACCTCATAAGGACTTTCATTCTTACTGTATTCCTTGCATAAGCCCTGATCATAACTTTCTGGGTTGCCGATTTTGTGCTAGATTTAACCAACGCACTATTAAGCGTCTGTATGACTTTGCTTTAAACTACTTTGGACGCAGGTTTAATTATCCAGAAATGTCATCTGAAAGCCATCCGACTACCGGAGTTCACAAAAAAACGCAAAGAAAAAGAAAGACAGCCGAGGCCCAAAACCGATGACGAAGCTTCTCCTAAGCCAGTCGCCGGTTCGCCAGTTATCAGGGAGGTGCATTTGCAGCCCCTGATGACTGCTACTTTAGAGTTGCAGGCCGCTACCGAATCCCACGTGGAGTCGGCCATGCCGCTGGAAACTCAAGGTATTGGAGCCTCGGACGCTAATCCTTCAGATGGGTCCAGAGCCGTTGAGCAGGCACCGGCTTCTGAAGGTGTATTCAGACCCAAACATCTATACATTAAAACAACTTCAAAGGCAAAGACTAAAGCACCTTCAAAGGCAAAGAAGCAAACTCAAGAGCCACGTGGACAGGCCTCCATGCTCAAAAAACTGATGCTCATAATGGCCGAAGACTTGATTACTTTGATCAGGGGTTTCCATCTCCCTCTTGATAAGAAGCCTAGGCAAGAGACTGACTATGAATCTTCAGATCAGGTTTCCATTTCTTCTGATTCCTCTTCTGATCAGGTATATTCTTTTCCCCCCATGAGGATTCTGATGCCGAAGAATCCATACCTGCAGCATCTCCTCCTGAGGGGACTATTCTTTTTGGGAAACCTTACATACCATGAGGGAGCATTTCCACTGGGAGAGCCAAGATTTTTCAGAATCTAAAAAGAGGCCCAGGGATTTCCTGTTACTACCTCAGCACAAGTCACTAGCCATCCCTCCTGTGTTAGACATTGTAGATGTGTTTTCGGAGTCTAGCCTTACCCCTGACTCCTTACCACCAGCACCTGTTAAGCCTGACAGATATTACAGGGTTCCTGACTCACATAAATTCCTTTTTAAAAACTCTGCTGCAGACCCAGAAACTATTTCTCAGGGTCCCAAGGGAGTTGAGGCTTCAGCAGCAAAAAACCCTACCCCTTCTGACAGGGATTCTAGGGCACTGGATAGATGGGGAAAAAAGGTTTACACATCTGCTACCTTGGCTATAAAGGGCCTTAAACTGTCAGTTTCATATGCTCAAATATCAGCAACATGTCATGACATTGCTTAAACAGAAAATGTTGTTGAACTCTGAATGTGCAGAAAACAAGGAAATGCAGGATATATTGCATGCAGCTGAACAAGTTGGAAAGCATACTTTGCAATGTGGTTTTGATTCTTTAGAGGCCTCCTGCAGGGCCGCAGTTACAGGTTCTCTAATTAGAAGGCATGCTTGGTTACAGGAACAAAATCTGCCTGATCATGTTAAATTATTAGATGCTCCTTTACAGCATGCTACTTTGTTTGATGTTAAGGCAGAAGAGGTGTTAAAGAAAATGGAGGACAAGGCTAAATCTATGCAAACGGTCAAAGATTTCTTACAAGTACAGCCACCTAGGTTTAGTAGACACTGGCCAACAAAGAATTGGTCCTTTCCTGTGTCAGACAGACCTCAAATGGGCAGACCCAGACGCCCTAGAGGCAGATCCCAGGTGCAAGGTTCATACAGGTCAAAGCAGTGGGGTGCTTCTACCTCCAAAAGTGGAGAAGACAAATTACAACCAGAAATGGTCCCAATGACTTCCCCCTGCCTGCACCAAGCACTTCTTTCTTGGCAGCACCCTTAGGGGGAAAATTATCACTTTTTTCTCAAAATTGGCACATTATAACCCAGGACAAGTGGGTTCTAAATATCGTGTCACAAAGCTACAAGTTCCATTTCCATACCCTGCCAAAGGCAAATGGCTGGCCAGATCTGCCAAAAAATCAATGGGCCGAGGCACAAAAACAAGTCTCATCCCTCATGGACATGAGGGCCATTCAACAAGGCCAGACCAAGAGCGGGGACAAGGATTTTACTCAAGACTGTTCTTGGTACCCAGAAAGGACAAGGCCTGGAAGCCAGTACTGAACCTATTGATTCTGAACACATTCCTGGATATACCAAAATTCAAAATGTTGACTTTGCAACAGCTTCTGCCCATGCTGGGCAAGAACGCTTGGCTTGTAACTTTAGACTTAAAAGAGGCATACCTGCATGTCCCAAACAGACAAATATGCAGAAGATACCTCAGATTCTAGGTTGGCTCAATGCATTACCAATTCTCTGCACTGCCCTTTGGCTTATCTGCTGCGCCCAGGGTCTTTACAAAATGGCTGGCACCAGTAATTGCAGTCTGCAGACAAAGAAGAATACAAATATATCCTTACTTGTACGATTGTCCAATTCAAGCAGAGAACAAGAACATCCTTCTACAACATGTTTGTGAAAAAACATCTAACACGCCTAGGGTACACAGTCAATGAAAAGAAATCAAAATTAGTACGCTTTCAAGAGAATAATATTCCTGGGTGCAAGCTTAAATACAACTGCCCAGATGGCTTATCTCACGCCAGACAAAGGCAACTGACTACCTATTTCAAAATGTTATCAACAAAGGCCCAGTTATCTGCAAGAAACATTCTGCAGGCTTTGGGCTTCATGGCATCCTGCATCCTACTAATTCCATATGCAAGACTGCATATGAGGAAACTTCATTGGTACCTAAAAAGTGTTTGGACTCAACATTGCCACAGCCTGGAAACTATAATAACTATCATTCCCTGCCTGCAACAGGAGTTTCGATGGTGGGCAAAGGCTTGTCACCAAAACAAGGGACAGCCGTTCACATTACCCCAAGCCAGGCAGACACTAAGAACGGATGCATCAGATTATGCCTGGGGGTCCCACATGGCGGGAAGATGCATTCAGGGAACATGGACCTCAAATCAAATGCATCTACATATCAAAGAGATGCTAGCTGTTCAAAATGCCCTGACAGCCTTCAAGGACCTACTTCATCCAGGACAATTACTGATAAAGACAAGACATCACCACGGTCATGTGGTACATAAACAAGCAAGGGGGCACACATTCTTACCCACTTTACAGACTAGCCATGACTTTGCAGGGCACAGCATTGACTTACCAAGTACATCTGCAGGCACAATTCCTGCTAGGAAGGAAAAATACTGTGGCAGACGAACTAAGTAGAAACCTCATGGACCCCCATGAGTGGCAGCTGGATCCACAAGTCTTCAGCATGATATGGAAATGGGGATGCCCAGACATAGATCTATTTGCCTCCCCTCACAACTACCAACTAAAGAGATTCTGCACAAGGATTTATCACAGACAAGCATGGAAAATGGACACCCTATCCTTCAGCTGGAAAAACCTATCGGTATAAGCCTTTCCCCTCTGCCTCTCTTCCCCAAGGTACTCCTAAAGGTCAGACAGGAGAAGCCAAAGATGATACTGATTGCACTAGACTGGCCCCGCCAGCACTGGTACCCAATATTAAGGAGCTTGTCTCAATGACCAGCTTGGACCTTACCTCAAGTACCGCATCTACTGTCCCAGCAAAACAATCAGATCCTGCACAGCCAGCTCAGGACTTTAAACCTGGCAGCATGGTGGATAATGTCATACAAAACGCACCTCTCAGCAAAGCTGTGATGGATGTCATTTTGGAAGCCAGAAGGCCTAGTACTAGAAAATCGTATGCTGGAAAATGGAAGCGATCATGCCAAATATTCCTCAGATTTTACAATACTTAACTGAGATGCTGGAGAAAGGCCCATCTTTCAAATCTATTAAAATTCATGCCTCTGCCATTTCGGCTTATTACAATGCAGAGCCACCCATCTTTTCTCATCCCTTATTAAAACAGTACCTCAGAGGAGCCAAAAATTTAAGGCCTCCAAGGAGATCACCTATGCCTGCATGGGACCTCAACGATGTCTTGGAAAAACTCACCCTGCCTCCTTTTGAGCCAGCTGCTACTGCTGTTGTAAAGTTTTTATCTTGGAAAACTGCTCTGCTCCTAGCAATAACTTCTGCAAGACGAGTTTCAGAGCTACAGGCACTCATGGCTGTGGAATCTTTTATCATTTTTTTATCCGGACAAACCCAACATTTATGCCTAAAGTGGTGTCCAGTGTGGCTCTTAACCAAACCATTCATCTGCCAAATTTTTATCCAAATCCACAGAACAAGGGGGAAAGAACTCTGCATTCGGATCACAAGGAAAGGCCGTCTCAAAGCAGACTATTTCAAAGTGGATAGGCCACTGCATTAGTTTCTGCTACTTATTTCCATGGCAAGCCATTGCCTAAGGGCATTAGGCCACATTCCACCAGAGCTGCAGCCACTTCAGCCGCCTTTCTCAGGGAGTACCAACCAAGGACGTTTTAGAGGCAGCTACTTGGAGTTCAGTGCGCACCTTTACAAAGTACTATCATCTGCCACTCTACTCTAAATCCAGGGCAGGCTTTGCCACTGCAGTTCTGCAGGGTCTCATAGCCGCTCCTAATGCTGTTTAGCTCCAGGCTCCCAACCATAGCTTTGGGAATCTACCCAAATGGTAATGACTGCAACAGTGAAACATGAAGAACATAGTACAGTTGTGTACGCTTACCATAAATGTAGATGTTCGAGTGTATTCACTGTTGTAGTCCAGGTTACCCACCCACCATTCCCCCTTTTTCTTCTCATGGAACCTATCTTTCCTTCTCTGATTTATACAACCTTTGTGGTGTATTTGCTTGTGGATGAATGTAAAGTTTATATTGCTGCATGTAATTTTATATATAGATATAAATTTTGGCTACCCTTTTAGAGGGCACCTGACATCTGGGGCAAGTAAAACTAAAGAAAATGGTGTTGGCTGCTTCTTTTATACCCCTGACGACCTGACATCAGGGAAGGGGCAACGACAGCCGACGCAGGACCCAAGACTTTGGAATTCAGGCCGACTGAGGGCAACCTGCCAGCAGGATTACCCAAATGTAATGACTGCAACAGTGAATACACTCGAACATCTACATTTATAGTAAGTGTACACAACTGTACTTTCTTTTTGGTGCCAAAGAAAACAGGGGACCAAAGACCCATTTTGGTTGCATCTGTTTTGAACCTGTCAGTAGCCAGGGAAAAATTGCAGATGGTCACGCTTCAGGCCATTCTTCCCTATCTGCAGGCAGAGGATTGGATGTGCTCGACTGACTTCCAGGACGTGTTCTGTCATATCAAGATGAACAGGCTCTCCCACAGTTTTCTCCACTTCCGGCTGGGGGCAATCGTTATCAGTTCAGGACTCTACCCTTTGGTCTCACCACAGCCCCCAGGGTGTTCACCAAAGTCATGGGAGTGGTAGCAGCCCACCTGAAGCTTCAGAGAATCCAGGTCTACCCCTACCTAGACGATTAGCTCCTTGTTAACCCAACTAACCGTCTACTGTGTCAAGCCAGGGATTACTTATTCCTCCTTGCAAACAGACTAGGTATCACGATCAACCTGAGCAAATCCTCACTGGTCCCAGTCCAGAGGTTAGACTTCAATGTAGCCTGGCTGGATACTATTCAAATAATAGTCTATTTCATAACAGAGAGGGTAAACTTCTGAAACTTCAAGTCTTTGTGTCCTTCAATCCTCCAACCCATCAGCAGCCACAGTTCTTCGGGCTGTCTGCTCCATGGCAGCCACCATCAACTTCCTGCCCTTCACGCATCTGCTCATGAGTCCTCCAGTGGACGTTAGTGGTGCAGTGGTTCCTCCTGGTCTTACCCTTGTCCCATCCGATACATATATCACGAGCCTGCAGAGACTCACTCATCTGATGCATTCACTCCCTGGATCTGGTACAAGAACGTCCCTTTCCTCCTTCATTCCCAATGACCACAGTGACCACATATGCCTCCCAGCTTGGAAGGGGGGACAGTGCTTGGGAAAGATAGTCCAAGGCACTTGGTCCCCGTCCGAGACCAGTTTGCATATCAGTGTCCTGGAGATGAGGGTGGTGGTTCTAGCATTGCAGGGCCTTCATACCCATCTTCCTCTAGGGACTATTGCCATCCAGTCAGACAACATATCAGTAGCCTGGTATATCAACAAGCAGGGTGGAACCAGATCTTGCCCCCTTTGTCGAGAAGCCATGAGAGTGTGGGAATGGGAGGATGTTCTTTGTGTTTCACTGTTGCAGTCATCACATTTGGGTTATCTGCTTGCAGTTAGCCCTCAGTCGGCCTGATTATCAAAGTCTTGGGTCCCGCTTCGGTTGCTGTCTCATCTTCCATGACATCAGGTAGTCAGGGGTATAAAGCATGCAGCTGACGCCGTTACATCAATCTTTTTTGCTGTGCAGTGCCCGAAGCAGAAGCAGTTCGAAAGTGCCGGTCGGCCGACTCCTGAAATTTTCGTTTTCGAGTTACAGAACCGAAGTCTTCAACTAAAGCCAAGTACCCCATTGGGGAAACTTTTTCTTGCTCTAAACTGATGTCAGTAAAAGTCAGTAATTGTATTTCTTGTGGAAAGCAAATACCTTATAAAGATTTTCATTCATACTGTATTCCTTGCCTAGGCCCTCACCACGAAGTACCTCGCTGTCGGTTTTATGCCTTATTTAAACAACGAACTGTTCTTCGTCTGTATATCTACGCTTCTAAATATTTTGGTACTCTGTTCAGTTACCCAGATATGGCTTCGGTAAGCCACCCGACTACCGACATTCCAAAAAAACGTAAAGATAAAGACAGAGAACACAGGCCATCTAGGTCCAAAGTTGCCGACGATGCTTTTCCTAAGCTAGTCGCCAGTTCGCCGGTACTCAAGAGAGGCGCTTTCGCAACCCCTGACGTCAGATTCGCAGGCCTCTACTGAGACCCATTCGGAGTCTGGTATGGCGTGAGATGCTTCAACTGTGGAACCTGCGGATGTCTCTACCTTGGATGGATCCAGAGCTGCTGTGCAGGCACCAGCTTCTGAGGGTGTATTCAGGCCTACTGACTTGCATATTAAACCGATGCCATCGTCTTGTTCAAGGCCTAAAACTCGATCCATGCCTATAAAACCGACGCCCAGACCCGCATGGTCAGGCCTCTGTGCCTAAAAAAACAAATGATAAGAATGGCTGAAGACTTTATTACTTTAATCAAGGGAAGCCAATCTTCCCCCTCTAAGAGACCTAGGACTGAATTTTCTTATGATCCTTCTAATCAGGATTCTGAAATTTCTGTTTCCTCTGATCACCAGGATTTACCCTTATCTACCTGTGAAGACTCTGATGTAAAGCACTCTATCCCCCCCCCCCCCAGAGGATTTCTCTCTTGGTGAAACCTTGCATATCTCTTAGGGAGCATTTTCGCTGGGAAAGCCAGGATTACTCAGATTCTAAAAAGAGGCTTAGGGATTTTTTACTCCTGCCCTAACACAGGCTTTTAGCTATCCCCCCTGTAATGGACAGTGTTGATAATGCCTTTTCGGAATCTAGCTTGGCCCCTGACTCCTTACCTCCTGCTCCCAGAAAACCAGATAGATATTACAGGGTTCCTGACTCTCAAGTTCCTCTTTAAAAATCCTACTGCGGATCCTGAGACCATTTCACAGGGACCCAAGGGCATTAAGGCTACTACTGCCAAAAATCCTACCCCCTCTGATAGAGATTCCAGGGCGCTGGATAGATGGGGTAAGAAGGTATACACTTCTGCAACCTTGGCCATCAGGCCTTAAACTGCCTGTTTCATATGTTAAAGTATCAGCAGCGTCTTATTGGATTGCTTAAACAGAAAATGATGTTGATTCCTAACTGTGCTGAAAGTAAGGATTTACAGGACTTAATGCATTCTGCTGAGCAAGTTGGAAAACATACTTTGCAATGTGGTTTTGATTCACTAGAGGCATCTTGCAAGGCTGCTGTCACTGGGTCTGTACTTAGAAGGTATGCTTGGCTTAAGGAGCAGTCTTTGCCAGATCATGTTAAAGCTAAATTGCTGGATGCTCCCTTAAACCAGGACCGCCTGTTTGGCAACAAAGCAGAAAAAGTACTTAAAAAGATGGAAGAAAAAGCTAAATCTATTCAAACTGTTAAAGATTTCCTGCAAGTACAGCCTCCAAGATTTAGTAGGCATTGGCCCTCTAAGAATTTGTCCTTTCCTGCCACTTCCAGGCCTTCTCAGTCCAAACCCAGAACCAGCAGAACACCCAGGCTTCAGTCCCAAGGTACGCACAGGACTAAGTAGTGGGAGGCTCCCACTTCCAAAGCAGGTAGTAGTAAGACTCCCCCCTATGGTAAACTGTCTCAATGACTTAACTTTAAAACTTCCAAGCCCTCCTCAACTGACTGCTCTTCTAGGGGGAAAGATTCCTCTGCAGACAAAAAACTGGGAACTCATTACCCAGGACAAATGGGTTTTAAATATAGTTTCCAAAGGATACAGATTCCATTTCCACACTTTACCAACCCCAAACATTTGGCCAAATCTACCCCCAGATCAGTGGGCAGAGGCTCAAAAGCAAGTTCTATCTCCCTTAAGTATAAGGGCTATTCAAACTATCACAGAAGAGGAAAGGGGACAAGATTTCTTAAGACTTTTCCTGGTGCCCAGAAAAGACAACTCCTGGCGTCCTATCCTGGATCTTTGTATCCTAAACACTTTTTTGGTGATCCCAAAATTCAAGATGCTAACTCTCCACCAGCTGCTTCCTATGCTAGGCAAGGATGCCTGGTTGGCAACACTGGATTTAAAGGAAGCCTACCTGCACATCCCAATCAGGGAATCTTGCAGAAGATACCTAGGCTTCAAAGCAGGCTACATGCACTGTCGGTTCTCTGCACTGCCCTTTGGCTTTTCTACTGCGCCCAGGGTATTCACAAAGTGCCTAGCTCTAGTCATTGCATTTTGCAGGCAAAGAAATATTCAAATATACCCATACCTGGACAATTGTCTAATTCAGGCAGAAAGCCAGGATATACTTTTGAATCATCTGGCATTTGTACAAAAGGTGCTAACTTCTCTGGGGTACACCATAAACGAAAAGAAATTACATTTTGTACCCTGCCAACAAATTGAATTCCCGTGAGCAAGCTTGAACACAACTTCCCAGATGGCTTCACTAACACCAGAGAAACAATTTCATTTGACAGCTTACTTCAAACTAATGGCCACAAAGACCCTGCTATCTGCAAGACAAATACTGCAAGCCTTGGGGTTCATGACCTCCTGCATTGTCCTAATTCCATATGCAAGACTGCATATGAGGAAACTACAATGGTATCTAAAAAGCCTATGGTGTCAAAATTCTAAGAATCTAGAAGCGATGATTCCTATCATACCTTGCCTACAGTTAGAGTTTCTTTGGTGGACAGAGGCCTGCCACCAAAACAAGGGACTGCCATTCACTCTACCCCCTGTCGCTCGAATTCTAACAGACACATCAGACTATGCATGGGGTGCTCACTTGGCAGGGAAGTGCATTCAGGGCAAATGGAACCCAAGTCAAATGCACCTGCATATCATTCAAAAAGAAATGTTAGCTGTATAGAATGCTCTGCCAGCCTTCAAGGACCACATTCTTCCAGGAATATTAATGGTAAAGACGGACACCACCACTGTTATGTGGTACATAAACAAGCAGGGGGGAACCCACTCTTACCCTCTATTGCGACTATCCGTGGCTCTGTGGAACACAGCCTTGAGCTACCAAGTGCACTTACAGGCTCAGTTCCTGCCAGGAAACCTAAATACACTGGCAGACGAACTAAGCAGAAATCTCATGGAACCACGTGAGTGGAAACTGGAAACAAAGACATTCAACATGTTGCTAAACAAATGGGGGAGCCCAGATATAGACCTGTTTGCCTCCCCCCAGAACTACCAATTGGACAAATTCTGCACAAGGACTCCCCACAAACAAGATTGAAAAGTGGATGCCTTGTCCTTCGTTTGGAAAAATCTATCACTTTATGCCTTTCCTCCTCTGCCTCTCCTCTCCAAAGTACTACTAAAGATCAAACAGGACAAACCAAGGACGATACTGATTGCACCAGACTGGCCACGCCAACACTGGTACCCCCTCGTGCACAGTGTGTCACTGCTGCCACCATGGCACCTGCCTCAGACCCCCCCCCCTACCCTTCTGTCCCAGCAGGAGGGCCAGATTCTGCACCCTCAACTTCAAACCCTGAGCCTGGCAGCCTGGCTAATTACCCGATCTCTCTACCACCATCCCTTAGTAAACAAGTGTTGGATGTCATTTTGGAGGCAAGGAGGCCTAGTACTAGAAAATCTAATGCTGAAAAATTGAAAAGATTCTGTTCCTGGAACCAAACTCAGGGGATGGGCACAGCAGCGCCCAGTTTACCTCAGATTCTTCAGTACTTTACTGAGATGCTTTACAAGGGCCTATCCTTTTCCTCCTCCAGAATTCATGCCTCAACCATTTCAGCTCATTATAACACATAACCACCCCTCTTCTCTCATCCACTGTTCAAGCAGTTCCTCAGAGGGGCCAAAAACCTAAGAACACCCAGGAGAGGCCCAACTCTAGCCTTGGACCTTAACCTTGTATTGGAAAAACTCACTCTACCTCCTTTTGAGCCAGCTGCAACTGCAGAATTGAAATTCCTTTCTTGGAAAATAGCCTTCCGTTTAGCCATCCCTTCAACAAGAAGCATGTCTGAATTGCAGGCCCTTATGCCTTTAATCATCTTTCATGTGGACAGGGTGTCCCTCACGACTCAGTCCCTCCTTCATGCCCAAGGTAGTATCCAGTGTGGCTCTTCATCAGTCCATTCATTTGCCAACCTTCTTTTCTAATCCACAGAACAAAGGGGAATGAATACTGCACTCCTTAGATGTGCACAGACAGCTTAGATTTTACTTGGACAGGACTAAACCTCTCAGGAAATCTGAACAGCTGCTGGTGGTATTTGCTGCAGGGGCAGAGGAGAAGTCCATTTCAAAGCATACTGTTTCTGAATGGATAGGCCATTGCCTTCATTTCTGCTATAAGCACCATGGAAAACTTATCCCACAGGGAATAAGACCATATTCAACCAGGGCTGCATCTACCTCTACAGCCTTTCTCAGAGGTGTCCCTACCAGGGACATCCTAGAAGCTGCTACCTGGAGTTCTGTACATACTTTCACCAAGCATTACCATTTCCAATTTTCTCTAAATCCAGAGCTGGCATTGCCACTGCAGTCTTGCAGGGCCTTATAGCTGGTCCTAATGCTATCTAATTTTCTCCTCCCATCCTTAGCTTTGGGAATCTCCCCAAATGTGATGACTGCAACAGTGAAACACGAAGACCATAGTACAGTTGTGTATACTTACCATAAATGTAGATGGTGTATTCACTGTTGCAGTCTGTTACCCTCCCTCCAACCCCCTGACTTTTATTGGTTATACCTCTATTTTTGTTTACTATATTTAAAGCTTTTTGGTGTGTTTGCTTTTTTGTTGGAGGTGTAACCTTGTATATATAATTGCTTCCCATTATGGGGGCACCTGACATCTGGGGCAAGAAAAACTGATGTAATGGAGTCAGCTACATGCTTTATACTCCTGACTACCTGACGCCATGGAAGATTAGACAGCAACTGAAGTAGGACCCAAGACTTTGATAATCAGGCCGACTGAGGGCTACTGCAGGCAGGTAAACCCAAATGTGATAATTGCAACAGTGAGTCCACTCGAACATCTACATTTATGGTAAGTGTACACAACTGTACTTTTCCACTGGCCGCTTTCTGGTGGCAACACACATTCCGGGAAGGTGCAACATTTTAGAGGACAGGCACAGCAGGACTATTCTGATGCCTTACGAGTGGTCTCTGAATCCTTCAGTATCGGAGCAGATCTTCCTCATATGGGGCTGGCCTTGCTGCGATCTCCTTCTAACGTGAAGTGCAGTGAGTTCTTTGCTGTGAACCCCCCCTCAGGTGAAAGCCCCCAGAGACGCACTGGTTCATGCTTGGTCTCCCGGTGTCTTTTATGCTTATCCCCCATTACCGCTCATCCTGAAGTTTCTACAGAAAGCTCGCAGGCTGGGGAACACAGTAATCCTCATTGCCCCATTTTGACTTCGCCAAGTCTGGTTCCACTCTCTTTGGTCTCGCACAGTAGTTCCACCATGGATCTTGGATCCGGTTCCAGATCTCATTTCTCACCCCTCAGGGATTCCTCACCCAGACCTGGACAGGCTGAAGCTTACAGCTTGGCTGCTCCAGTTCCATTAATGATTAGGACTCTAAGTTTATCCTGTCCAGTCAAAACCATTCTGGTGGTGGCTCAAAAGTCTTCTACCAGAAAGATATATTGTAGCAAATGGAAACGCTTTTCTATTTGGGCCTCTCAACGGAACATGGATCCCTTTACATTATCAGTTCTGGCTATTCTGGAGTTTGTCTGGTATCTTTCATCAAGGGGCTAGTTCTTCTACTATAAAAGTTCAACTGGCTGCCCTCTCTAACTTCCATGTGGAGGGAAAACATGGCTTCCTTAGCTTTGTCTAGGCTTTGCAAGACTTTCCTTAAAGGAACTTTTATGATGCGACCTCCTGTGAAAGATCCAACACTTTCTTGTTACCTTACCTTTGTCTTAAAAGCTTTAGTCTCCCCGCCTTTTGAACCAGCGGCGACAGTAGATTTACAATTTCTTTCTTTGAAAACTGCCTGTTTGGTGGCAGTCACTTAAGCCAGGAAGGGTATTGGAACTTCAAGTCTTGTCCATTAAAGTTCATTATATAGTTTTTCAAAAGGACAGGGTTTCCCTGTGCACTAACCCTTCCTTTCTTCCAAAGGTGGCCTCCAAAAACAATATTAATCAAACTATCAATATTTCAGTTTTTTTCCCCAAGTTTCCAAAACAAGTGCAAGTTCAAGTTACATTTATTGGACATTCATAGGCAACTGAGGTTTTATTTCCACAGAATGAAGTCTTTCCGCAAATCGGACCAATTGTTTGTGTCTTATTCCAAACCTTTTTTAGGTAAACCAGTATACAAAGTCACCATTGCTAGATGGATTTCCCAATGTATCAGCTGGGCATATTCTGACAAAAGCATTTCCCTTCCAGGTATGATCAAAGCCCATTCCACTAGATCTATGGCAACTTCAGCGGCCTTCTGGTCGAGAGTGTCACTGGATGCCATTTGTTCTGCAGCTACTTGGTCCTCATCTCATACATTCATATCTCATTATAAATTGGACATTGTATCCAGGAGTAGGGCATCATTTGGCTCCGCGGTGCTCCGGAATATCCTTCCACGAGGGCCACCCAGATGTTGGCAGCTGGGGACTCTGTCCCACAGGTTGAAGATCAAATAAAGTAAACTACTTCAGATAAAGAAGTTATGTACTCACCATAACATTCCATCTGAGTAGTTGTACTTCATTTGTCTTCAACCATCCCTCCCTCCTTCCCCCTGACCTTGTCACTATTGTTCTATTTTGGTGTATGGGAGAGGTGCACATTGTGTCTCTCCTGATTATATTTGGGTACACTGTGTGAACCTTTAGTGGTAAGGTTATTTGTGTTAGGCTTATGTTTCTGGTTCAGCAAACTGTATCTGAGGGAAGAAAGGAGATGGAGGGGTATTGTGGGTAGGGGGAGGAGCTTGGCGCTCAGATCAGATCCTTGTGATGCAGCTGTCTCGGATCCGAATACCCACAGGTTGAAGACATATGAAGTACAACTACTCAGATGGAACGTTATGGTGAGTATATAACTTATTTTTACAGTGCAACCTGCTTGCACATACTCAATGTGGTTTCTGTCCAGACTGTAGCATATCCACAGCCCTCCTATCCTTCTCTGTAAACAGGGCTAGAGACGCAGTTAGCTTAGTATCTGCTGTATTTTGGACCTATCAAAGGCATTCAACACTGTGTCTCACTCAGTACTCTTGGACTTCTACACCTACCTATGCAATTGAAAACAAGCTGTAAAATGGTTAAACAAAATCTCTCCCTTTCTGCATAACCCCACTGAAGTCCTGCAAGGTTCTATTCTTGGGTTCCTTGCTCCTTAATATATTTATAAACAACCTGTGTAGTACCTTATCCACTGGAATACTTGTACAGTTTGCAGATGACTCGACTATTATCTGCACCTCTTCTTCACTTCCCCACCTACTTTCCATCACACAAACATTTTCTGCCTTTGAATCCTGGCTCACTGTCAACTGTTTAACCCTAAAAAAAAAAAAAAAAACCTCCTCTCCTGCTGAAAAATTGCCCTATTGACATAAATCAATTCAAAATATACTCTGCAGACAATACCATTATTGAAGTAGTCCCCCAAAGTAAAGTGTTAGGTTTCTTCAACAGTCAACTAAACATGTCCTATTCCTATGTTGCAGTATTCATAACCTTTGGGATTCCCCTCCTAGGTGACCCAAACGTCCAGCCAGTATACAAAAGATGCCATAAAGGTGATATCGGTATGTACCATTCCTCAGAACTTCTCTGCCACCATTTCAAATGCCAGCTTCTATCATTCGTCTGATTGCCGAGTCTGCTGTTTTCAGAGAAGTGCCCTGTTAGGGAAAATCTTTGTTCTTTTTTGCTGCTGCATGTTTTTGAGGCTGATGTCATCTAGGAAAGGCAAGTGCCTTTGTGGAAATCAGATTCCACACAGTCAGCCATGACCAGTGTTTGTTTTGCCTAGGGTCTGAGCACAATTACAAGTCTTGCGAGATTTAACAGGCATTCATCCCCAAGATGCTTCGTAGTCGTTTGTCAGCTCTTAACATTTACCTTGAGAATTAACAGCTGAAAAGGCTAGCTTTTGGTATGGGGGGCACTGCAGGTCCGTCCAGTGAGCCACTGAAGAAGGCCAAAAAGATTAGGCCCAAATCTTCAACTGTGCTTCTAGATCTGGATGTTCCTTGCAAGGCCAGTAAAGGCCAAGTGGCCCATTTGATCTCTGGTTCCCAACCTGCTGCTTGTACCATTTCAGAAGCCAGGGTGCCACTAGCACATCCGCAGAGGCATCGCAGACGTCCATTCAGTATGAGGGAACCATGGCCCACTTCTTCAGATGACCCTAGCTCTGCCCTTCCAACCCCGCTGTCTCAAGCTATCCCCATGCCAGACCCACTGCCTAGGCATACGTTGGCTATTTCTTCACAACCTAGGGGGATCTTCCTGTTAAGAAATTAAAACAAGAACATGTTTCCTCTTCCCAGGATCCTTCTCCAGATTGGCAGGCCTTCTCACAGGGAATCCTAAATGCCTTAATGGCTTTAAATCCATACTCTGCTCAACCTTCCATTTCTGTTCCTTCCTCCACTCCCAGGAGATCAGTAGAGTAACAGGAGCCTCTTGGAGAAGAAGAAACGTCATCCAATGAATCATTGATCTACACATCTCAAGTAGTCTCCTCTAGGCTATGCTTCCCCAGAATTAGATTCTAACACTGATTAAGATTTGTTCTTTGGAGAAACTATTTTTAGAATGAGAGACTTTTCAAATGGTAAAAGTAGTCAAGTATCAGAAGTTAGAGAGAGATATCATGACCTAATCCACAGACGGACAGTCTGATGTAGTATGCTATCACTACAAAAGCGCTAACATTGAATGAAATTGGTGGAATATATTCTATTTTGTGTTATACTTCAACTGTTGTTCAGTCCAGTGGATGCTGCTGTGGAATCCAGAGATATCATGACCTGTTGCAGAGGAACTCTACATCTCCCTTGTCCATCCCTCCTATTCTTCCTGCTTTTCTGGATGCCTTTCTGTCTGTGTCAGAGTCCATATTCTCAACCTCTAGCCCTAAAACGGTATGACAGATTCTTTTAAGTCCCTGAAGACAGCAAATATTTATTTAAATGTCCTCTAGCAGATCCTGCAGATGTTCTTCGTGTTTCACTGTTGCAGACATCACATTTGGGTATTCTGCCTGCAGGTAGCCATCAGCCAGCCTGAATACCAGAGTCTTGGATTCCTGTGTCGGATGCTGTCTCTTGTTCCATGATGTCTGGTCATCAGGGGTATAAAACATGCAGCCAATGCCATTACATCAGTCTTTCTTGCCATGTGGTGCCCGAAGCAGAAGCAGTTTGCAAGTGCTGGTCGGCCGAATCATGAAATTTTCGTTTTCGAGTTTCAGAACCAAAGTCTTCTAAAAAAGATAAGTACCCGTTGGGGATCTTTTTTCTTGCTCCAACCGATGTCGGTAAAAGTTAACAATTGTCTTACCTGTGGAAAGCAAATACCTCATAAAAATTTTAATTCGTAGTGCATTCCTTGCTTGGGCCCAGACCACGACGTCCCTCGCTGTCGGTTCTGTGCCTTGTTCAACCCCTGAACCATTCGTCATCTGGCTATATTTGCAACAAATAATTTTGGTACTCGGTATCCGTACTCCGAAATGTCTTCGGTAAGCCATCCAACTACCGATCTTCCGAAAAAAATGTAAGGATAAAGGCAGACCGCATAGGTCCAAAACTGCCGACAACACTTCCGTTAAGCCAGCTGCCAGTCCGCTGGTACTCCCTGAGGCGCTTTCGCAGCCCCTGATACACGCTACTTCAGATGCGCAGACTTCTACTGAGACCCATTCGGAGTCTGGTATGCCACGAGATGCATGCAGATGTCTCTACCTTGGATGAGTCCGGAGCTGCTGTGCAGGCACCGGCTTCTGAGAGTGTATTCAGGCCTACAGACTTGCATGTTAAACAGACGCCATAATTTCCATCCTGGCCTAAATCTCGCACCACGCCTAGAAAACCGACATCCAAACTGCATGGTCAGGCCAATGCCTAGAAAACAAATGCTTAGAATGGCTGAAGACCTTATTAGCTTAAGAAGCCAGCCTTCCCCCTCCAAGGCACCTAGAACTGATTTTCCTTCTGATTCTTCTGATTAGGAATCTGATATTTCTGTTTCTTCTGATTACCAGGATCTGCCCTTATCTACCTATGAGGATTCTGATGCAGAGAGGATTCCATTCCCTCTGCTTCCCCTCCAGAAGATTTTTCTTTTGGTGAAACCTTGCATACTCTTAGGGAACATTTCCGCTGGTTAAGCTAGGATTGCTCTGACTCCAAAAAGAGGCTTAGGGAATTCTTACTCCTTCTTCAACATAGGCCTTTACCTATCCCTACTGTTCTGGACATTGTAGATGATGCTTTCCTGGAATCTAACCTTTCCCAGACACTTTACCTCCAACTCCCAGAAAGCCTGACCAGTATTAGAGTCCCTGACTCTCTCAAGTTCCAGAATCCTTCTCCAGATCCAGAGACCATTTACCAAGGACCAAAGGGCATTAAAGCTACTGCTGCCAAAAATCCTACCCCTTCTGATTGAGATTCTAGAGCCTTGGACAGATGGAGTAAGAAGGTATACACTTCTGCTACTTTGGCCATTAGGGCTTTAAATTGCCAGTTTCATATGTTAAAGTACCAGCAGCATATTATGGGACTATGTAAACAGAACATGATGTTGATTCCTGACTGTGCTAAACACAAAATGAATTGCAGAATTGAATGCATTCTGCAGAACAAGTTGGTAAACATACTTTGCAATGTGGTTTTGACTCTTTCGAAGCATTTTGCAGTGCTGCTGTCACTGGGTCTGTACTTAGAAGGCATGCTTGGCTTAAAGAGCAAAACTTTCCAGAGCATGTTAAAGCTAAATTACTGGATGCTCCCTTAAACCAAGACTGCCTGTTTGGCAACAAAGCAGAAGAAGTCCTCAAAAAGATGTAGGAAAAAGCTAAATCTATGCAAACTGTTTTAAGATTTCCTGCAAGTACAGCCTCCCAGATTTAGTAGGCATTGGCCTTCAAAGAATTGGTCCTTTCCAGTCTCTTCCAGGTCCTCTCAGTCCAAACCCAGGAACAGCAGACCCACATAGGTTACAGTCTCAGGCTACACACAGGCCTAAGCAGTTGGGGGCTCCCACTTAAAAAGTAGGGAGTAGTAAGGCACCCCCTATGGAAAAATGGCACAATGACTTAACCTTAACTTTTCCAAGCCCTGCTCAACTGCCTGCTCCCTTAGGAGGAAAGCTCGCTCTGCATGCAAAAGATTTGGGAACTCGTTACCCAGGACAAATGGGTTTTGAATATAGTTTTCCAAGGATACAGATTCCACATGTTCTTTGTGTTTCACTGTTGCAGTCATTACATTTGGTAATCTGCTGGCAGGTTGCCCTCAGTCGGCCTGAATAACAAAGTCTTGGGTCCTGTGTCAGTTGCTGTCTTTTCTTCCATGATGTCAGGTCATCAAGGATATAAAACATGCAGCCAACACCATTTTATTCAATCTTTCTTGCCGTGCAGTGCTCGAAGCAGAAGCATTTCGCAAGTGCCGGTCAGCCGACTCCTGAAATTTTCATATTAGAGTTTCAGAACCGAAGTCTTCAAACTAAAGCTAAGTACCCCATTGGGGAAACTTTTTCTTGCTCCTTACCGATTTCAGTAAAAGTTAATAATTGTATTACTTGTGGGAAGCAAATACCTCATAAGGATTTTCATTTGTACTGTATTCCTTGCCTAGGCCCTGATCACAACGTGCCTTGCTGTCGGTTTTGTGCTAGATTTAACCAACGCACTATTAAGCGGCGGTATATTTTTGCTTCCAAATATTTTGGTTCAAGATTTAGTTATCCTAAATGTCGTCATTTAGCCATCCGACTACTGGAGTTCATAAAAAACGCAAAGAAAAAGACAGACCATCAAGGTCCAAAACCGATGACGAAGCTTCTCCTAAGCCAGTCGCTGGTACTCAGTAAGGTGCTTTTGCAGCCCCTGATACCTGCTACGTTTGAGTCGCAGGCCTCTACAAAGACCCATTCAGAGTCCGGTATGCAGCGAGATTCTCTAAGTATTGAACCTGCGGATGTCTCTCCCTTGGATGGGTCTGGAGCCGCTGAACAGGCACTGCCTTCTGAGGGTGTTTTCAGGCCTCAACATTTTTATATTAAACTGATGCCAGCAACAAAAACAAGGTCAAAAACATCTATGTCTAAAAAACCGACGTATGAGCCACGTGCTCAGGCCCCTATGCCTAAAAAACAGATGATCAAAATGGCTGAGGATTTAATTACCTTGATCAGGGGTTCCCAACTCCCTCCTGCTAAGAGGCCTAGGCAAGGCACTGATTATGAATCTTCAGATCAGGTTTCCATTTCTTCTGATTCCTCTTCTGATCAGGAATTTTCTATTCCACCCTATAAGGATTCTGATACAGAGGAATCCATCCCATCTGCATCTCCTTCTGAGGATTACTCTTTTTGGAGAGACTTTGCATACTTTAAAGGAGCATTTTCACTGGGAGACTCGGGACTTCTCTGAATCAAAAAAGAGGCTTAGGGATTTCCTTCTTCCTCAGCATAGGCCTTTGGCAATACCTCCTGTATTAGAGATTGTTGATGTGTTTTTGGAGTCACGCATGGCTCCTGATTCCCTGCCTCTGGCTCCTAGTAAGCCAGACAGGTATTACAGGGTTCCTGACTCCCACAAATTTCTTTTCAAAAAATCCAGCTGCTGACCTGAGAATATTTTTCAGGGTCCCAAGGGTGTAAAGGCCTCTACAGCCAAAAATCCTACCCCTTCTGATACAGATTCCAGGGTGCTGGATAGATGGGGAAAGAAGGTTTATACATCTGCGACCTTGGCAATCAGGGCCTTAAATTGCCAGTTTCATATGCTTAAATATCAGCAGCATGTTAGGGGCGTACTGAAACAGAAAATGATGTTGATTTCTGATTGTGTGGAAAATAAAGAGTTACAGGAATTATTGCATTCAACAGAACAGGTTGGAAAGTATACTTTGCAATGTGGTTTTGATTCCTTGGAGGCCTCTTGTAGGGCCGCCGTTACTGGATCTGTGATTAGAAGGCATGCCTGGCTGAAGGAGCAAAATCTGCCTGATCATGTTAAAGCTAAATTGTTGGATGCTCCTTTGCAGCATTATACTCTGGTAATAAGGCAGAAGACGTTTTAAAGAAAATGGATGACAAAGTTAAATCTATGCAAACTGTAAAAGATTTCTTGCAAGTGCAGCCACCCAGGTTCAGTAGGCACTGGCTTACTAAAAATCGATCCTTTCCTGTGTCCAACAGAGCCACACAGGGCAAATCCAGGTGCTCAAAAGGCTCCAGATACGAATCACAGGGTTCTTCCATGTCAAAGCAATGGGGTGCCTCCACCTCCAAATCTGGAGGAAACAAAGCACAATCCTACAGTAAGCAGTTTCAATGATTTTCCTCTACCATCACCAAGCACTTATCTTTTGGCAGCCCCCTTGGGGGGAAAACTAGCACTTCATGCTCAAAATTGGCAGTTAATTACCCAGGACAAGTGGGTATTAAACATAGTATCCCAGGGGTACATATTTAATTTCCATACTTTGCCAATTCAAAACGGATGGCCGGATCTGCAACAAAACCAGTGGGCAGAGGCCCAGAAACAAGTCATGTCCCTCATGGATATGGGGGCTATTCAGCCTGTGCCAGAAAAGGAAAAAGGACAAGGTTTTTATTGGAGACTTTTCCTGGTACCCAGAAAAGACAATTCATGGCGTCCAGTACTGGACTTATCAATTCTGAACAAGTTCCTGGACATTCCAAAATTCAAAATGCTGACTTTACATCTGCTGCTGCCTATGCTAGGCAAGAATGCTTGGTTAGTAACTCTAGACTTGAGGCATACCTGCATATCCCAGTAAGGGAATCATGCAGAAGATACCTCCGCTTCAAAGCAGGTTTTTTGCATTACCAATTCTCTGCTCTGCCCTTTGGCTTATCTACTGCGCCCAGAGTCTTTACAAAGTGCCTGGCATCAGTAATTGCATTCTGCAGACAAAGAACCATTCAAATTTATCCTTATCTGGACGATTGTCTCATTCAAGCAGAGGACAAAGACACTCTTCAACATCTGGGGTTTGTAAAAAGGCTTCTAGCATGCCTAGGGTACACCATAAACGAAAAGAAATCACAACTGGTACCCTCTCAAATAATTACATTCCTGGGTGCAAGCTTGAATACAACTGCCCAGATGGCTTACCTCACGCCAGACAAACAAAGGCAACTGACAACATACTTCGACAAATGGCAACAAAAACCCAGTTATCTGCAAGACAAATTCTGCAGGCTTTGGGGTTCATGGTATCCTGCATCCTACTAATTCCATGCGAGACTGCATATGAGGAAACTTCAGTGGTACCTAAAAAGTTTATGGAGTCAACATTGTCACAGCCTGGAAACAACAGGAGTTTCTTTGGTGGGCACAGACATGTCACCAAAACAAGGGACTGTCATTCACTCTACCCCCTGCCAGCCAAACACTAACTACAGACGCATCAGACTATGCTTGGGGGGCCCACCTGGCAGGGAGATGCATTCAGGGCAAATGGAGCACAAACCAAATGCATCTGCATATCAACCAGAAAGAGACACTAGCTGTTCAGAATGCTCTGACAGCCTTCAAGGACTTACTTCATCCAGGACAACTACTGATAAAGACGGACAACACCACAGGTACATAAACAAGCAGGGGGGTACACATTCCTACCCCGTTTGCAGACCAGCCATGGCTTTGTGGAACACAGCCTTGACTTACCAAATACATCTTTCTGCCAGGAAAGCAAAATACTCTGGCAGATGACCTAAGCAGAAATCTTATGGACCAGCATAAATGGAAACTGGATCCAGAAATCTTCAGCATGTTAACACAGAAATGGGGGAGCCCAGACATAGATCTATTTGCCTGTCCCCAAAATTATCAGTTGGACAAATTCTGCACAAGAACTCATCACCAAAAAGCATGGAAAGTGGATGTTCTATCCTTCAGCTGGAAAAACCTCAGTCTATGCCTTTTCCCCTCTGCCTCTACTCTCCAAGGTGTTACTAAAAGCCAGACAGGAAAAAAACAACAATGATCCTAATTGCTGCGGACTGGCCTCGCCAGTACTGGTACCTGTTTCTGAGGATTACGTCTCACCTTCCTCCATGGTACTTGCCTCAAATACCTCATCTACTGTCTCGGCAGAACTGTCAAATTCTGCACACTCAGCTCCAAACTCTGAATCTTGCAGCATGGCTAATCAACTAATTATTCAAACACCTCTCAGTAAATCTGTGATGGATGTCATTTTGGAAGCCAGAAGGCCTAGTACTAGAAAATCTTATGCTGATAAATGGAAGAACCAAGCAGAAGGAATAGACACAGCAAAGCCCAATATTCCTCAGATTTTACAATATTTGACTGAGATGCTTGACAAGGGCCCATCTTTTTCTTCAATAAAAATCCATGCCTCTGCCATCTTGGCTCATTACAACACAGAGCCTCCCATATTTTTTCATCCACTGCTTAAACAGTATCTTAGAGGGGCCAAAAATTTAAGGCCACCCAGAAGAGCACCAACTCCTGCATGGGACCTCAATTTTGTGCTGGAAAAACTCACCCTTCCTCCTTTTGTACCAGCAGCAACTGCTGATATACAATTTCTATCTTGGAAATCAGCTTTCCTTTTGGCAGTCAATTCAGCAAGAAGGGTTTCAGAACTACAGGCTCTCATGGCAGCTGGAGCCTTTTATTATATTTTACCCGGACAGGGTGTCCCTCAGGACCAATTCTTCTTTTATGCCTAAGGTGGTATCCAGTGTGGCTCTTAACCAGACCATTCACCTGTCAACATTTTACCCAAATCTGCAGAACAGGGGGGGCGGATTCTGCACTCATTGGATGTACACAGACAACTAAGATTCTACTTAAATAGGACCAAATCTCTAAGAAAGTCTGAGCAACTACTGGTAGCATTTGCTGCAGGGTCAGAGGGGAAGGCTATATCAAAGCAGACTATTTCTAAATGGATAAGCCGCTGCATTTGTTTCTGCTATTTGCACCATGATAAACCGGTGCCCAAAGGGATCAGATCCCATTCCACCAGGGCTGCCTCTACTTCAGCAGCTTTTCTCAGAGGGGTTGCAACCAAAGACATTCTAGAAGCTGCTACTTGGAGCTCTGTTCATAACTTCACAAAGCATTATCATTTACCTCTCCTCCAAATCCAGGCTTTGCCACTGCAGTCCTGCAGGGCCTTATAGCTGCTCCTAATGCTGTTTAGATGTTCATCGTGCATACAGCTGCAGTCATTACAGATGGGTTATCCTGCCGTCAGGCGGGTCCTCGGTTGGCCGAATTCCAAAGTCTAGGTCCGGTGTCGGTTGTCATCACTTCCTCCCTGACGTCAGTGCGGCAGGGGTATAAAAGAGGCAGCCAACGCCATTTTCTTCAGTCTTTCTTGCCGCGCGGTGCCCGAAGCAGAAGTAGTTTGCAAGTGCCGGTCGGCCAGCTCCTGAGATTTACGAAAGTATGTCAGCCGAAGTCTTCTTTAAAGCTAAGTACCCCGTTGAGGAAACTTTTCTTGCCTCAGACCGATGTCAGACAAAGTTAATAATTGCATTTCTTGTGGGAAGCAAATACCGCATAAGGATTTTCACTCTTATTGTATACCTTGCTTAGGGCCAGACCACAACGTCTTGGCCTGCCGTTTTTGTGGTAGGTTCAACAAGCGCACTATTAGGCGCCGGGCGGAGTTCGCCCTTCATTATTTTGGCAAAAAATTTTATTATATCATGTCGTCAGATACACCGACGCCAGTTTTAAGCAAAAGACGCAAAGACAAGGACCGACATCCGAGGTCTGCACCGAGTACTGAGACCACGCTTAGGCCGACTACCGGTTCTCCGGTTCTCAGCGAGGCGCCTATGCAGCCCCTTACTACCGATGACACTATTTTACCGGTGACTTCAGTACCCGAGGTCACAGGCTCCTCGGTCTCCATTCCCACTGCAGATACCGACGCCACGCTTGGCGGGGAAACTGAAAATTTAGTGAGGCCTACCATTTCTGAAGGCGTCTTCAGGCCTACCACCTTCTCTATTAAATCCCTCACTAAATCTAAAGCTGCCATGAAAACTAAAAAACAGGGTCCTCAGACCTCTTCTCAAGGCCCCATGCCTAAAAAACAGATGCTTAAAATGGCTGAGGATTTGATAACTCTCATCAGGGGTTCTCAACCCCCCTCTGACAAAAGACCCAGACTGGAGGAAGACTACCCTTCCTTAGACCAGGTTTCTATTACCTCAGACCATTCTGATGACCAGGATTATGCCTACTCCCCCTTTGAAGACTCTGATGCTGAGGAGTCTATTCCCTCGGTCTCCCCCCCCGAGGACTACTGTTTTGGGGAAACCCTGCATACATTGAGGGAGCACTTCCACTGGGAAGGCCAAGATTACTTAGATTCCAAGAAAAGGCTCAGGGAATTTTTATTGCTCCCCAGCATAGGCCCTTGGCTATCCCTCCAGTTTTAGACATTTTGGATGATGTGTACGCAGAAGCCAGTCTTAATCCAGATTTTTTTCCTCCAGCCCCTGTAAAACCAGACAGGTATTATCGGGTTCCTGATTCTCACCAGTTCCTTTATAAAAGCCATACTGCTGACCCAGAAACAATTTCACAGGGTCCCAAGGGAATAAAGGCCTCTACTGCTAAAAACCCTTTACCTTCAGAGAGAGATTCCAGGGCATTAGAAAGGTTGGGGGGAAAAGGTGTATACATCTGCCACTTTAACCATGAGGGCATTAAACTGTCAATTTCATATGTTAAAGTACCAACAGTTTTTGTTATCTCAGCTGAAAAGCAAAATGACACAAACAGAACAACCAGATTTGAAAGAGTTGCAGGATTTGTTGCATGGAGCAGAGCAAATGGGTAAACATACCTTGCAGTGTGGTTTTGATGCTTTAGAGGCCTCATGTAGAGCTGCTGTCACGGGGTCTTTCATACGTAGACATGCTTGGCTCAAAGAGCAAACCTTACCGGATCATGTCAAAGCAAAGTTATTAGATGCACCACTTCAAAAAGATGTATTGTTTGGTGTTAAAGCTGAGGAGGTACTAAAGAAAATGGAGGAAAAAGCGAAATTTATGCAAACAGTGAAAGATTTCTTGCAGGTGCAACCTCCACGCTTCAGCAGAAACTGGCCTTCAAAAAATTGGTCCTTTCCATCCACGGACAGACCTCAAAGGGGCAGATACAGACGCCCAAGGGGTAGAGGGCAACCTCAAGGATCTCACAGAGCTAGACAGTGGCAAGCACCAACCCCAAGAGGTGGAGAAGATAGATCACAGTCATTTAGAAAACAGACACAATGACTTCCCCCTATTCCTGCCAAACAAAGCTACAATGGCAGCACCTCTGGGCGGAAAACTGGCATTTTCAAAAAACTGGCACATTGTTACAAAAGGCAAATGGATTCTGGACATTATAGACAGAGGCTTACAGGTTCCACTTTCACACCCTTCCAAAAATGAGAGGCTTGCCAAACGTGCCACAAAATCAATGGGCAGAGGCACGAAGACAAATTTCCGCTCTCATGGATATGAAAGCAATTCAAGAGGTACCTGCAAAAGAACAAGGTCATGTTTTTTTTTTTCCAGACTATTTCTGGTACCAAGGAAGGACAAAGATTGGAGACGCATCTTAGACCTATCCATCCTAAACACATATCTACAGGTGCCACAATTCAAGATGCTCACATTACAGCAGCTTCTTCCCATGCTGAGCAAGGAGTCCTGGCTGGTAACATTGGACCTCAAGGAGGCATACCTGCATGTCCCTATCGGACAAGATTGCAGAAGATACCTCAGATTTCTTGCAGGTTCAACCCATTACCAATTCTCTGCATTGCCCTTTGGCTTATCTACTGCACCCAGAGTGTTTATGAAATGCCTGGCATCAGTAATTGCTTTCTGCAGACAACAAGGAATGCAAATCTACCCATATCTGGACGACTGCCTGATCCAAGCGGACAGAAAGGACATTCTATTGCAGCATCTGGCGTTTGTAATAAAACTGTTAAACTACCTGGGATACACAGTGAACAAAAAGAAATCAAAACTAATACCTTCTCAACAGATAATTTTCCTGGGTGCCAGCTTAAATACAACCACCCAGATGGCCTACCTCACGCCAGACAAACAAGGGCAACTGTCTCAATACTTCAACAAAATGGCAACTTTCACCAGACTAACTGCAAGGAAAGTCCTGCAGGTTCTGGGTTACATGGCATCTTGCATCCTACTAATCCCATGTGCAAAGCTGCATATGAGGAAACTACAATGGTACCTAAAAAACATATGGTCTCAACACAGCCACAGCTTGGAAACAATTATACCACTCATTCCATGCCTTCAAAAGGAATTTTTGTGGTGGGCTCAAGCATGCCAAAGAAACACAGGTCTCCCTTTCTGTTTACCTCAAGCAACTCAAATCATCACAACGGACGCCTCAGACTATGCCTGGGGAGCACACATGGCAGATCAGTGCATTCAGGGAAGATGGTCCCAGAAAGAGAAGCACCTACACATCAACCAAAAGGAGATGCTAGCAGTGCAAAATGCTTTTATGACCTTCAAAGACCTACTCCATCCAGGCCAGGTATTGATGAGGACAGACAACACCACAGTCATGTGGTACATAAACAAACGGGGGAACTCACTCATACCCCCTGTGCAGGCAAGCCATGACCCTGTGGAACACAGCACTGGAATTACAAATTCAACTGCAGGCACAATTCCTGTCAGGGAAGGAAAACACACTGGCAGACAACTTAAGCAGAAATATGACAGACCTACACGAATGGAAGTTGCATCCTCAAGTCTTCTCAAAGATAACTCAGGCATGGGGACAGCCAGACATAGATCTATTTGCTACCCACAGAAATTACCAGTTGGAAAAATTCTGTTCAAGGACCTATCATCCACAGGCCTGGAAAGTGGACGCACTCTTTCAATTGGACAACATTGACAGTCTATGCCTTCCGCCTCTTCCTCTGCTGACCAAAGTTCTATTAAAAACCAGAGCAGAGAGGCCAAAAATGATTCTCATTGCTCCAGACTGGCCACGACAGCACTGGTATCCTCCCCTAAAGAGCCTGACACACTCACCACCCTGGATCCTACCTCTAGTTCCTCTTCTGTTGTCCCAGCACAACTACAAAACCCTTCACAGCCAGCTCAAAACCCTGAATCTAGCTGCATGGAGAATGCCTTAATTTTCCAACAGACTCTCCTCTCCAAGGAGGTGCAGGATGTCATCTTGGAGGCCAGAAAACCCTCTACTAGAAAAGCCTACTCCGCCAAATGGAAACGATTTTGTTCCTGGAATCAGGAAAGGGGCCAGAATCCTTGGGTAATAAATATACCTCAAATTTTACAATACCTAGCTGAGATGTTAAACAGTGACCTTTCCTTCTCCTCCATCAAGATCCACGCTTCAGCCATTTCTGCACAATACAATACAGATCCTCCTTTATTCTCACATCCTCTATTAAGGCAGTTCCTCAGAGGGGCAAAAAATATAAAACCCCCACAGAAACCACCAGTCCCAGCTTGGGACCTCAACTTTGTATTGGAAGAACTGACCCTGCCTCCCTTTGAGCCAGCTTCTTCAACAGAGCTTCAATACTTGTCATGGAAAACAGCCTTCCTTCTAGCTATTGCCTCAGCTCGCAGGATTTCGGAGCTTCAGGCCCTCATGGCTGTGCAACCATTCATTATTTTCCATCAGGACAGTTTCCTTACGAACCAACCCTACCTTCATGCCAAAGGTAGTTTCCAGTGTAGCTTTGAATCAGACTATTAATTTACCTACCTTTTTATCCAAATCCACAGAACAAAGGGGAGAGACTACTACATTCCTTGGACATTCACAGACAACTTTGTTATAACTTGGACAGAACAAAGTCATTCAGGAAATCTGAGCAGCTCTTTGTGTCCTATGCTACAGGTGCTCAGGGAAAGACTATTTCCAAACAGACAATTTCAAAATGGATAGCCCACTGCATACGCTTTTGTTATTCATTTCATGGAAAATCTGTGCCTGTATTCATCAGATCCCACTCCACCAGGGCTACAGCTACCTCTGCAGCTTTCCTCAGGGGGGTCCCTACCAAGGACATTTTGGAAGCAGCTACCTGGAGTTTAGTGCACACTTTCTCCAAGCACTATCACCTTCCACTATACTCAAAATCTAGAGCGGGCTTTGCCACAGCAGTCCTGCAGGGCATCCTAGCCCCTCCTAGTTCCACTTAGTGCCTACCACCCTTACTTAGCTTTGGGATTCTACCCATCTGTAATGACTGCAGCTGTATGCACAATGAACATAGTACAGTTTTGTACCTACCATAGATGTTCGAGTGCTCATACAGCTGCAGTCCAGGTTTCCCTCCCTCCATCCCCTCTTAGGACAGGCCTTATGAGAAACACCTTATCATATAACCTTTTTGGGGTATTCTTTTATGGTGTATTTGCTTGCAACTACTGTCTTTGATTTATCAACATTGCATGTTTGCATAACATTATGTTTTGCCTTCCTTCTGTGGGCACCTGACATCTGGGGCAAGAAAAACTGAAGAAAATGGTGTCGGCTGCCTCTTTTATACCCCTGCCGCACTGACGTCAGGGAGGAAGCGACGACAACCGACGCCGGACCTAGACTTTGGAATTCAGCCGACCGAGGACCCGCCTATCGGCAGGATAACCCATCTGTAATGACTGCAGCTGTATGAGCACTCGAACATCTACATTTATGGTAGGTACAAAACTGTACTTTCCATCCTCCCATCCATAGCTTTGGAATTCTACCCAAATGTAATGACTGCAACAGTGAAACACAAAGAACCTAGTACAGTTGTGTACATTTAGCATAAATGTAGATGTTCGAGTGTATTCACTGTTGCAGTCCAGGTTACCCACCTGCCATCCCCCTTTCTATACCTTTTCTTTCCTTCACTATACTCAAGAGCCTTTGTGGTGTATTTGCTTTTAGTTGAAGGTAAAGTTTGTTTCTAAAAGTGCAATTATATATTTACTGTCTAGTTATATATATTTTTTTGCTCCCCATTTGGGAGGCACCTGACATTTGGGGCAAGAAAAACTGAATAAAGTGGCATTGGCTGCATGTTTTATACTCCTGATGACCTGACGTCATGTTAGAGGAGACAGCAACTGATGCAGGACCCAAGAGTTTGTTATTCAGGCTGACTAAGGGCAACCTGCCAGCAGATTACCAAAATGTAATGACTGCAACAGTGAATACACTCTAACATCTACATTTATGGTAAATGTACACAGCTGTACTTTCCACACCCTACCAACCTCAAACAGTTGGCCAGACCTACCCCCAAACAGAGGACAGAGGCCCAAAAGCAGGTTCTTTCTCTTCTAAGTATCAGGGCTATGCAACCTGTCCCAGCAGCAGAAAGGGGACAAGGTTTTTATTCAAGACCTTTCCTGGTACCCATAAAAGACTGCTCCTGGCGTCCTGTCCTGGACCTCTCTATTCTAAACACCTTTTTGGTAATCCCAGAATTCAAAATGCTAACACTTAAACAGCTGCTTCCTATGCTAGGCAAGGATGCTTGGTTGGGAACCTTAAACTTAAAGGAAGCTTACCTGCACATTCCAATAAAGGAATCTTGCAGGAAATACCTACGCTTCAGGGCAGGCTCCATGCCCTATCAGTTCTCTGCACTTCCCTTTGGCTTATCTACTGCGCCCAGGGTATTCATAAAGTGTCTAGCTCCAGCCATTGCATTTTGCAGGGAGAGAAAAATTCAAATATACCCATACTTGGACGATTGTCTGATACAGGCAGAAAGCCAGACTTGCTATTAAAACATCTGGCATTCGTAAAGAAACTTCTAACCTCTCTGGGGTACACCATCAACGAAAGGAAATCTCAGGTAGTACCCTGCCAACAGATTGTATTCCTGGGAGCAAGCTTGAACACAACTTCCCAGATGGCTTTCCTCACTCCAGAGAAACAAGTTTAATTGACAACCTACTTCAAACTATTTGCCACAAAGACCCAGCTATCTGCAAGGAAAATTTTGCAAGCCCTGGTGTTCATGGCCTCTTGCATTCTACTAATTCCGTATGCAAGACTGCCTATGAGGAAACTACAATGGTATCTACAAAAGCCTATGGTGTCAGCATTCTCAGGACCTGGAATCAATGATTCCTGTCATTCCTTGTATAAAGACAGAGTTCCTTTGGTGGGCAGAGGCCTGCTGCACAACAAGGGGCTATCTTTCACTCTACCCCCTGCTGCCCAAACCCTAACAACAGACTTATCAGACTATGCATGGGGGGCTCACTTGGCAGGCAGATGCATTCAGGGCAAATGGAACCCAAGACAGATGCACCTGCATATCAACCAAAAAGAAATGTTAGCTGTACAAAATTCCGTGACAGCCTTCAAAGACCGCATTCTTCCAGGACAATTATTGGTAAAGACAGACAACACCACAGTTATGTGGTACATAAACAAGCAGGGGGGAGCCCACTCATACCCTCTCTGCAGACTAGCCATGGCTCTGTGGAACACAGACTTGAGCTACCAAGTGCAGCTGCAAGCTCAATTTCTGCCAGGCAAGTTAAATTCACTGGCAGACGACCTAAGCAGAAATGTCATGGACCCACACGAATAGAAACTGGAACCAAAAATATTCAGCCTCTTGAGGAACAAATGGGGGACTCCAAAGGTAGACCTGTTTGCCTCCCCTCAGAACTACCAATTGGACAAATTCTGCACAAGGACTTTCCACAATCAAGCCTGGAAAGTGGATGCCCTGTCATTTACTTGGGAAAGCCTCTCATTTTATCCATTCCCCCCTCTGCCGCTTCTCTCGAAGGTTCTGCAAAAGATCAAACAGGACATGCCAAGGACAATACTGATTGCACCAGACTGGCCACGCCAGAACTGGTACCCCCTCTTGCACAGTATGACATTACTGGAACCATGGCACCTGCCGCGGACCCCTTCCCTGCTGTCCCAGCAGGCGGGCCAGATTCTGCACCCTCAGCTTCAAACCATGAACCTTGTAGTCTGGCTAATTCCTTGAGCTCTCCAATAGCATCCCTCAGTAAGCAGGTGCTAGATGTCATTCTGGAGGCAAAGAGGCCTAGTACTAGAAAATCCTATGCTGAAAAGTGGAAAAGATATTGTTCCTGGAGCCAGACTCTGGATGGACACAACGGTGCCCAGATTACCTTATATTCTTCAGTACTTTAAAGAAATGCTCCACAAGGGCCTATCCTTCTCGCCAATTAAAATTCATGCCTCTGCTGTTTCAGCACATTATAATACTGAGCCCACCCCTCTTTTCTCACCCTCTGCTAAAGCAATTTCTTAGATGGGCCAAAAATGTAAGACCCCCCCCTTCCAGGAGAGCCCCTACTCCAGCCTGGGACCTCAACTTTGTATTGGAAAAGCTCACTCTCCCTCCCTTTGAGCCAGCTGCAACTGCAGAGTTGAAATTCCTTTCTTGGAAAACAGCCTTCCTTCTAGCCATCACTTCAGCTAGAACAGTGTTTGAATTACAGGCCGTTATGGCAGTGGAACCCTTCATTATCTTCCATGCAGACACGGTTTCTCTCAGGACCAATCCTTCCTTTAAGCCCAAGGTGGTGTCTAGTATGGCCCTAAATCAGTCCATTAATTTGCCTACTTTTTTTCCCTAATCCACAAAACAAAGGAGAATGAATACTGCACTATCTGGACGTGCACAGATAACTTAGATTTTATTTGGACAGGACTAAGCCTCTCAGAAAATCTGAACAGCTGCTAGTTGGCTTTGCTGCATGGGCAGATGGGAAAGCCATTTCAAAACAATTTCTAAATGGATAAGCCCATTGCATTCATTTCTGCTATAAGCACCATGGAAAACCTACCCCACAGGGGATGAGATCGCATTCCACCAGGGCTGCATCTACCTCTACAGCCTTTCTCAGAGTAGTCCCTACCAGGGACATCCTAGAAGCTGCTACCTGGAGCTCTGTACATAACTTCACCAAGCATCACCACATGCCTATTTTTTCTAAATTCAGAGCTGGTTTTGCCACTGCAGTCTTTTGCATGTGAAGAAGTCTAGCTTTCCAGCCAGACGAAAAGCACTTTATGGAATAAAAGTTTGCATTATTAACTTGCTAGTTCGTGGATTTATTTTTTTTTTTGTGGAGCATTAGTCAGTTTGTTGCTGCTGTTTTTGCCTTATTTTCTCTCTTGGACAAGTATCTCAACCGACAAATGGGTCCTTTCCATTATCCAAAAGGGCTATTACATAGTATGGAAATCTGTCCCTCCCTTCATAGGCAGTCCACAACCCCCTTGGGCCAGTTTCATGTGGTCCCTCAAATCCTAGAGGACTTAATAATTCAAGAAGTCCCACCACTTCAAAAAGGAAGAGGGTTTAACTCTAGTGTTCCTAGTCCCCAAAAAATATGGTCCTTGAAGACCAATCTTGGACCTCTCATGTCTCCACTTTTTCCTCATAGTGCCAACCTTTCGTATGCTCTCTCTGCAAACTTTCTTCCCCCTTCTGGTACCCTAGGCCTTTATAGTCACTCTGGACATGAAGGATGCGTACCTGCATATCCCCATTCATCCGCAGTACAGGAAATATTTATACTTGTCTGTTGTTTCCTCACATTGTCAGTTTTACGCTTTGCCCTTTGGACTCTATGGCACCAAGGGTGTTCACAAAATCATTAACTCCTGTCATCACCTTCTGCAGGCTACAAGCACTGATCTCTCCTTATCTGGATGACCTGCTAATTCAAGCAGTAAGAGAAGTCTTCACTATCTCCCTTTTCCAAGGCTTGAGGTTCACCTAAGCTCCGACAAGTCCACACTCGATCCTTCCCAGGATCGTATTTTCCTTGGACATAGATTAAGGAGAGATTAGATGATTGCTTTCATCCCTCCTCAAAAAGTGGAAAAACTGCTCAGCTACTTTCACTGTCTACTTCCCTTAACCTCCATCTCTGCCAGGGAGTACTTGAGTATACTACTTATTCCCATGCTACACATGTGAAAAATCCAGTGGTTTCTAAAAAGTCTTTGGCGCATGCCCATCCTCTGGAATCTGTACCCCCCTCTTCTCCCATGCATCAATGGATTCTACTTAACCCAGACCTTCCCTTTCCACAACCAGCTCCATTTCTTGAACTCTACACAGATGCCTCATACTTAGGGTTGGGAGCAACTCTGGGTCACTTAAAAGTGCAGGGCCTTTGGTCTCTCTCAATCAGGAAACAACATATCAATGTAAAGGAAGTGAGGGCTTTGATTTCTGGCACTCGAAGCCTTTCATTGTTCCCTACTCCCAGGACTTCTGAAGTTATTCATAGACAACACTGCAGTTGTGTGGTATACGAACAAACAGGGGGGGCACCAAAGCATATCTGTTTTGCAGGCTGGCCCTTCAAGCTTGGGAGATTGCCTTTCAAGCGAAGGTTTCTTTGCAAGCATTTCTTTCCTTTGGCGCAAAATTTGCTGGCAGATGCACTCAGCAGTCCATGACAAGCCCACGAGTGGATGCTTCACAGGGATGTATTCCTGGTCATTCTCCACTGGTGGGGGTACTCCTTAAGTAGACCTTTTTGCCTCCCCCATGAACAGACAACTTCCAAAGTTTTGTGCTAGAGTCCCATCCCCAGGTGGACACCCTATCCTTCTCATGTAAGGGGTTGTTTCTTTCTGCATTCCCCCCTTCACTCTCATTTAGAAGATTTTACTGAAAGTACAGCAGGACAAGCCAAAACTCTTGCTGGTGAACCCCCTTTTGGCCAAGGCAGCACTGGTTCCCTCTTCTCCTGCATTTAGCCAAGGGCAGTCATCACAATTTACCCGACAGACTGGATCTTCTCACACAAGACAGGGGATCACTTATCCATCCACGTCTCACCTCCTTGAATCTTAACTCTGTGGGTGGTAGGGTTTTGATCCTTTCAGACACCTTTTTTTCTGAGGACGTGCTTCTAGTCTTGTATCCAAATGATGTCTAAAGAAAGACGTAGATGCATTTTCAGTCGCCATTCCAGTGGTTCTTTCCTATTTCTGTGAGCTACTTAAGGCTGGGTTGGCCTGCTGTTCTATTAAAGCCCATCTATCCGCCATTTCAGCATGTCTCCCTTTTTCTCCTCTCCTAGCTACTAGATTAGAAGTTAGGTTTTCCTAAAGGCGTCCTACACATTAGACCTCCCAGAAAACATGCCCCTCCTCCCTGGGATCTAAATGTTGTCTTGGAAAAGCTTACTTAGGCTCCTTTTGAGCCAGAAGTTTCAGCTTCCTTAAAATTGTTTACATGGAAAACAATCCTCTTAGTAGCCATCACTTCTGCTTAGAGTTTCTGAACTCCAAGCCCTTATAGCTTGCCACCCTTTTCTCATTTTCCACAAGGACAGGGTATCTCTTCATACTTCACCCTTCCTTCATACCCAAGGTGGTTAATGACTTGTCCCTAAACCATTCCATTCATCTGCCCACATTTTTCCTAACCCTAAAAACCCTAGTGAAAAAGGGTCCTTTGTTCCTTAGATGTGCACAGACAACTCAGATTTTATCTAGACAAAACCAAGCCTATTAGGAAATCTGTGCAATTGTTTGTTTCCTTCCATCCCAGGGCACTGGGAAAACCTATCTCCAAACAAACTATTTCTAAGACAATTTCATTAATTTATATCTCCCATGGAAAGACTCACTCTACCACTGCAAAGGCTCACTGCACTAGAGCAGGAGCCTCTTCAGGGGCCTTCTTCAAAGGTCTGGACACTGCATCTATTCTGGAAGCATCCACGTGTCCATACCTTCACCAAACATTACAAAACTAGTCACTATTTCTAGGTCCAGAGCAGGATTTGCTAGGGCAATCGTGCATGGTTTCTTACAGAACCTTCTATGCTTCATCCTCCCTTTCCATTCCTTGAGCTTTGGTACTCTCCCAAAGGTTATGAATACTGCAACAGAGGAATAAAGGGCATAGAATAGTTGTGTAAAATTTTACCATAACCATAGCTATTGTTCTCTTCCATGTTGCAGTATTCTATTCTTCTCTGCTACCCCCTTGGTAACTTGTTTATTGGATGATATTGTATACCTCATATCCTTGGACTGGTGTTCTGACTGGGGAATTCAGTTCTGAGGAATCGTACATGCCAATGTCACCAGTCTGCTTTCTGCTATTCCCACTTTTTACACTTTTCCTTCTTTCTGTATTTTTAATACTGTGGTTAGCACCTCAATACTACATTAGTAATGAACTTGGAAACTTCTACTGTTGACTACTAAGTATATTGAGAATGTACTGTACTCGTATCCTAAGGCTGTGTTGGAAAATATGTATTATATTGTATATATGATGCATGCCTCCTGTTTTGTTAAAATGCCAAGTTGTCTGTTTCTCTATATGAACCTGTAACAATTTTTCTATATTTTACTATAGTCACTGTTATATGTTTGTACAGTATGGTCTGTAATTCTGTCTCTGGGCTCCACTGAAAACTGGTTCTTTTGACCTAATCAGACTATCCCGGTAAACAAATGTCAAACTTTTTTTTGGATGCAGAACAGGCTAAGGAGAGGAAGACGTTTGTCCCAACAAAAAGTGAACCAGCAAGGAGAAAGGGCACCCTGCTTCTTATCCTTCTGACAGTAAAGCTCTTAGAGAGACTTTGCCAGTGAAACCTTTACTAATTTTCCAAAGGAAAAGGCTTGAGAGACCTACAGAAAATCACAGGAAAAGAATTATGAGTATCTTGGATTTGAACCCGTGTCTGATGTTGTGAGTTCAGGGAGAAGACCAGCAACACTGAAATCAGTTAATAAATATGAGATTATAAAGCATCATTCACATTTGTTAAATTTAGCTTTGCAAATAAAACTGGCTGGGAAAAGACTGAATAAACCTTTTTGCTGACAGCAATGTAAAATTTAAAGGTAAAAGGCACAATGACAAACAGTTCAGTGAAAAATGGTTTGAAATTATGGGGTATGAATAAGAGAGCGTAGCCTCCCCAACAGCCTTAATACTTTAATACATTTATAGAACAGTGCATACTTTTTATTTAAAGGTAGTCAGTGCAGTTTTTCTTAGGGTAAAACATGATGTTTTCTGAAAACATAAAAACTTATCTGGGAGGGGAATAGATAAGAAGAGAACAGACCACAGTCTGTGAAAGTGGTAGCAATACTGTAACGTGCACTGTAGCATCACATGAAATTTAGATAAGGTGGGTGCAGCTGTCAGTTTGGGACCATTCATACCTGGAGGGTTAAACATAATTTGTTGAAAATGTTCTGTAGTCATCAGAGTAAGTTTATTCTAAGTTAGTAGGGGATGGGGTTGTTCTGAAAATGTATTTAATTTGTTTTTTTGTTTGTTTTAGGGTTTTCATTAAAGCAAAATATCTTGAGAAATGTAACAGTTTCAAATGGCGATGAGAAGAAAAAAACTGCATTAAAGATCAGCCTACCAAGCATTAGTGTGTGCATGTAAGACGCAAGTTGGAAATACACAGTTGGAAAAACTGACAAATATAAGTGGGAACAACCACTTTTTAACATAATGGCTACTCTGTCTATAGTATCCTAAAATGTAAATGGCCTTACAGCTGTAAACAGATTGAGTTTATTGAATTATATAAAGAAATGCAGTGCAGTTAATAGTGCTGCAGGAGACGCATTTGGGCATGTGAATTTGATAAAGAATTGATTTTGAGATGACTATTCAACAGAATATCAGTAATAAAGGAAAAGGGGATCAATACTAATTGATAGAGGGCCTCAGTAGTGATAGAAGAGGAGATTTGTAGTTGTAAGGGGGCTATTGGCAAGACAGGATGATTATGCTGGCATGTATTTACATTCCACCAAACCTGCTATTTGGGGAGAAATCAGTTTTCAGTAGAGAATATTACTTATAGGTGGAGACTAGAACTTGATTTGTTGTAGTGAGGGTATATTATGGAAACCTAAGAAGTGAAGACACAACAAAAGAGGATATATCCCTATAGAAATTTATAAAAAATATTTGGAAGATGTGAATTCAGTAGTAGTAACTCTGACACAATGTGTGTATTGTTGTCCAAACTACAACAACTGAGCTAGGCTGGATAGCAAATTATATTTCACTGGAACTTGTGCATTTTAGTGAAAGCTTGGACACATGTCCAGTAACTGTTTTAGATCATGCACCAGTAAATATTAAGGTAAAAGTGTAGGGGTAACTAAGTAAAAATGAGACACTGGCATTTCCCAACTACCTGTTTAAAAAAGGAGAGCAATTTAAGGAATGGGTTCATAGGTAGGTACTAGGCTATTGGCCCGAGGGCCTATGTAAGCCTAGCCAACAAGGTTCCCTGGCTTATTATTATTGTGTTGTTAGGGAAGATGGATATTTATTCCAAAGAAATAGCTAGTTAAGTATGTTAAAATGAAATGGATTGTAAAACTAGGGTAGAAGTAAGAGAAAGAGGTGTGGTTAAGAACTAACAGGAATTATTTAGTGGGTTGACAAAGGTTAAAGTATTGCAGGATAAGGAAAGTCTCTCAGAACAAGAACAGGTATAACTGCAGAATGCTAAATAGAAAATAATGGAGTAGTTAGATAATTGCATGAGTTTAGAGAGATTGTGGGCAAAATTAGCTTTATGAAGCACAGTTCAGTAGAGTAGAATGATCCCCTTTATTGTAAAAGAAAACACACGTACATGGGAAAAGAAGTTGTCAAGGTCTTGTCTTCCTGAACAAAGCAGCTGTAATCATTTTTGTACTTTAAAAGCTTTGATGCTTAGCAAAAATGGTTTTATGAACAAATAAGTACGTCTAAAATTCAAATATTTTTCATTTTCATTGTCTTTCAAAAAATTATCATACATTTGTCAAAAGTTTATTAACAGACCTTCCTCCCTGCTCTCATTATGATTTTCTTCAATTGCGGTCATAATGGGGGGGGGGGGGCAAAGGAATTCGAGGCCAGTCATTGTCAAGATCAGGTTGAGTTGTCTTTAATTTGTCTGTTTGTTTTAAAGGGAAAATTCACCAAGTACCATGTGAAATCTTATGCACATTTTATAATGCAGTAATTGTTCTATTACCTGCCTGCATCTGCGTTTCTAATCTAGCATAATTGTTTTTAAACTTCCGACAGTGGATTCCTTTTCCTTATTTTCAAATTTGCCAGTCATTAACCAGAGACAGGTACTTTTTTTCATTTTTGTTTAAGTTTCTGTTTGAGGTTTTCTAAAAGAGCTTTATGAAAATTCTCCAAAATACTTGAAAAATGTATTCAAAACAATTGCTAGACTATCTCCTGTAGGAAAGAATGTCTGTCTCCTGCACAACACTGCTTCCATCCATCCCATAGTACTAACAGTGCACTTCTAATCCTTATTGGTACGGTCAATAAAGCTAGAGATAACAGCAAGTTAGTCATGTCCTTATTTCTGGACTCATTTAAAGCCTTCGACAGTTTGTCACTGCAAACTTGTTCTTCAGTTGTCTATACTAGGTCTGTCTCAGTCCTCCCTTCTGTAATCCAAAAGTTAGCTGTCCAGTGGACACAGTCAGTAAAATGACATTGCACCCCTATCTCCATCCTAGTCACCACCTGTGTAATACAAGGCTGTATCCTTGGTCCTCTCCTTTAACATTCTCACCAACACCCTCCACACAGCAGGCCTAAACAGCCACTAAAACATATGTTTGTAACTCAAAACTCATGCTGTACCTCCAAAAAAAAAAAAAAAAATACTTTTTCGCCCAAATCCTTTTCTCCAAAATTTAAAATCCTCTGTCTTAATACACACGTTGAAGTCACTTCTCAGAGTAAATTAGTAGGGTTGATAGATGATGGATCTTATTTGACCTGCAAAAAAAAAAAAAAAAGACCTAATTTGCAGCAAATAACCTTTTCCAAACCCACCTACTGTATAGCACTCAAAAAGCCTAAATTGGTTAGAACTACTCCATCAACTAACATACAGCTTTTCACCAGGTAAATGCATGTTCCCGTGAAATATAATTTTTTTGTAGTCTAACCAGTGATTGCTCCATGGGAGCAGTATGTAAATTCTCTAAGTTCCTACTACTGAATTCACATCTTCTATACCAAATATTTTCATAAATTTCTTCAGTAATCTACCCTGTTGTTATATTTTGATATTTAGGTCCCCCAGATTCATACTCAGTGTTGCAAGTAAAATTCTAGTCCCCACCTATAAGTAATGTTTCCTCTTTGAAAGCTTATTTCTCCCAAAATTTTCTTAAGCTCTATAATAGCAGTTTTTAATGGAGTATAAACACATACCAACATAATCCTCCTCCCTTGCCAGTAGTCCCATACTACCACAAAGCTGCTCGTATCTTTATTTCTCCATTTCTATCTCAATTGGAGCTCCTTTAGCAGTATTATCCCTGCCCTCTGTCCCTGCCAATCTGATGAATATCCATCTTGAAATCCTTTCTTTATCAAACTCACAATGCTTATTTGTTTCCAACTGTGTCTCCTGCAGCATTGCTATTGGCACCACATTTTTTTAATATAATTTAGTACTCTTACCTTTTTGTCTGTACCTGTAAAGCTGCTTACATTCCAGAGTAATATGGTTAGTGTAGCCATTGTGATTTGAAGTTTTTGTTCCCACCCATTATATGCGACAGCTTTTTTGAATGTGTATTTCCAGCTTGTTACATGCACACTAATGTTTGGCAGGTTTATCTTTTCAACAGTTTTTTTCTCATCCCCATTTAAACCTATGTCACATTTTCAAGTCTGTTTTAGTGAAAACCCTCAAACAAAAAACTAAATACATTTTCAGAACACCCCCATAACCTATTAATGTAGATCAAACACAAAACTATGTACACCTTCAAAAAAATTGTTGAACCCCAATAGGAAAAATTGCACCAATTTGACACCTGCTCCCACAGACATTAACTAACCAAAAATGAAGGTTACCCATGCTAAAGCATATGTTACATCCGCTTACACTGATAGCTGTCTTATTTTCTTATCTCTATTCCCCACCCCGATGTGAAAAAATGCTTGATGCTTTCAAAAATCATTAACTTTTAGCGTTAAGAAAAAGTGCTCTGCCCATCTTTAAATAAAACTAAATTGTACTGTGTTCTTTAAAATGAGTTGCAGTAATAAGGCTGCTAGAGAAGCTGCTATCTCTTATTTACTTCCAGTAATTTCAAACTTTCATTTTTTTTTTTTTTACTGAACTGCTTGCCCCCCTTATACCTTTAAATTTTACATTTCCCTCAGTAAACAATGCTCAGAACTCTCAGGATTAATTGCTTGCAGTTGCCGACATCTCATCTCTGTAGTAACATAAGAACAGAATGTACAACTTTCTTCAGCTTCTGATGACTTAAATCCTGCTGAACATGTGCTAAAGTGAGAAAAAAGCTAATATCATACGCAAGAAACTTGGTACTTCTCATGGCATGCCTCATTTGTCAGGCCTACTTGTTTACAGAAAATATTTGTTTTTAGATTGTCAACAGCATTAATCCAGACATTTAACTATGCAAGAACAATAGAGAACATCTGAACTCTGCATACAATATAATCAGTGCACTTTTACACCTCGCCCAACAGCTCACAAGTACAGTATTAGTTTAAACTCACTTTTTGGCCATTTTTTTTACATTGTAATGTCTATACTTAAACTAAAAAAAAGTACTTGTTTACTTTTGTGTCTTTATCGCATATAACAGTCACTGAAAAGACTCACCCTCAGTCCCATATTTAAGCTACCATGACTGCATACTACACAAATCTACTTTACTGTGTAACATATGCAGTTCATATCACAAAATATTTTATAAAAATACTGTTAAGAACAAAAATTGTTTTACTTTTTTTTTCTTTTAGTGGCTTTCTAAACAATGACATGCACGTTGGTGGAGTGTAAAGCATATACAAATGGAATTGATGCTTTATAATCTCACATTTATTTATTAATGTCAGTTTTGCTGGTCTTCCATTATCTTCCGGTACCAGACTCTGGTTCAAGTCTAAGGTACTCCAGACTCTTCTAGTCAACTTCTGTGCTTTTTTCTGTCCCTCAAGCATTTTCCTTTGCAACACTGGGAAAAAGTTTCATTGGCAAAGTCTATGAGCTGAAATGTCAAAAGAATGAGAAGCAGAGTCCAGTTCTGTATGATGACTCACTTTTTCTTGGATAAGCATTTGTATTTCCTCCTTGGCCTGTTATGCATCCAAAAATATATTTGATCCTCCACGAAAAAATAATCTGAAGACAGCTAAATACAGCAGCTTGAATCTCTCAACTATGTCTCGGCATTCCCTCTGTGTTCGGATTAATTTGCTTCTCTGTTGCATAATGTAAAGTGAATAATCATTTTTCACAAACACTGCTGGCTCCAATTTTAATACTTTGCCCTTTTGCCACATTTTTGTTAGTATCTACTGTTTCTGCTCATATGATTGCATCTTTACTAATAAAGGTCTTTGCTGCTTTCTCATGGCCATGTTTGGAGCATGCCTTCAGTGTGCCCTTTCAGTTCTGCTGTGGAAAACTTCCCAGTTGCTTATTTGTGCTTTCATGAAAGTGATGGTCTGTTCCATCCAGTTTCTCTGGTACACCGGGAAATCTCAGGTTTTCTGTGTACTCTGTTCTCTAATTCTACCAGTGTTCGAAACCACTCTTATTTTGAAGTCTCATACTTAGCCTGTTCTTCTTTTCAGCCTATCAGTTCACCTGAATAGCTAGTTAAGGCTTCTTCCATTTTCCCCAGCCTTTTGTTATTTGAGTTGACCTATTCCTTCACTGTTTATTTTATTTTAATGTGCACTGGGTACATTTTATTTATTTTCCTGCTAAATTTCTAGACGCTATCTCTTATACGAAAACTGTAACTTGAGCTGCATTTTGCTGAACAGCTGCAGGATTCTTACCAGTCAGTATTTTTTTTTTCATATTTTCTGGTTAATTTTATTTCAAGTTCTCTAAATTTCTTCTTAACTGCACTGCCTGGATGCCAGCAATTAGCCGTTCACCTTATGTTATTCACGCTTGCAGAATCACTAGCTCTTATTTCTGTTTCTTTATTTCATGCTGGGAGAGCTGAAATTAGGCTATTCAGTGTGCAGCTATCTTGGAAGTCACCAGGTCAGGCATATTTTTATTCAGAGGAGTAGTAGTGGACAATAATTGAGTTAAAGGATTTTATCTGTTAGGGAAAGAGAGAAAAAGTTATATAGGATAAGCTCACCCAGACTCTGCCACAACTTGCTGTGAGAGAAAGGTTAGTTTATTTTTGCTTTCTTGTATTTTGTATTGCTTTATTGCCATCTTCTTTTGTGTATATTGTGATTTTTTTTGTATTCTGCTTTTAATTGCATATTTAAACTAGGAAAGAGAAGACGGATGTGTCGCCTGTGAGACACGTAAAAATTAAAATTTTCCCCACCCTCCCACGCTGGTGCTGCTGTATTTTTAAACTCTGCTGTCTTTCTGGGTGCCTGCCCCTTAAGTTAATTAGACCACATATCTCTTTCCCGCTTCTCTTTCATTAGCTATTGTGAGTAAGCAAAAAATTATCATTTTGTGAAATCGCTTCCCTTCAGCTATATAAATATATTGGCCATCCCACTGTATTCTGTAAAACCAGAATACAAAAGTGCCCAACCCCTTCCAGTCCATCTTGCTGTTAAAGTTGGTGGCTCTTCACTTGGACAACTAAAGCTTAAGTAACCCCTCTGTCATATCTAACTGCTTAGTACACACTGCAGCTCTTAGGATATTAACCCATTTTTCCATCTTACCTTTAAGATCTGCAACATCTACTGCAAAACCGCCAATTATTGGAGAGCTCATATTCTACTTCTTAGGAGTCATCTTGGGATTAGTGCTTTTTTCTCTCCTGTGAGAGCAGAAGCATAGAAATATTATTTTCTGGGGACTGCTGGGCACCGGAAAGCCTAATAACTGCTTCAGAGGTGTTGCTTGGACTTTGTGCATATATCTTGCTCCTGGTGAGAGAAGGAGCAGAGTGCATAAATTCCTGTTTATGGTTGGGAAGTGAGTGTCTCTACTTGACCTTCCTGACTGGTCTGGTTGCTACTCCAAGCATCTACCAGGAAAAGGCTACAACAAGCCTACAGACCTTTACCTTTACCTTATCTGGAAAAAAGACTGTGAATCACCAAACAGGCTGTGGCCTTTTTCTTTTCTTGGGAGTGGTGCTACTATTTTGTGTATGGTGAGAAGAGAAGCAAAGGAGCATTGTATCCCATCAGAGTGAAGCTGAAGTGAGAACAGCACTGGTGTAGTAGTCAGGCAGTAGCCATTCAGGTGACTCCCATTTTTTCGTCATTCTTGACAAGCTAATTCTTTTCAGTAAGTACTGCTTGATTTACTTTTAGCTTCAGAATATCTTCCTAAATACTTCATCTATAAATCAGCAAGCTCTACTTATTAGTTTCCCATCAAGTATTTGGCCATGCCCTGTATAGTCACAGACACCTGGAGTTGACAAACTACCTATCTATATTAAACAAAGCTTCTCATTAGCACTCTTCAAGAAAAATCTTGATGATTGGATGGGAAATAGGAAATTCACCCGGGGATCACCTCTGTGGTTCTGCTCGACAGTGGCACAGGAAAATAATTTTCTTGGGTGGCAAAAGCCTGGGTACCTTTTTGGCTGGGCTTGTATAGGCCCCAGGGCCGATAGCCTAGTACCTACCTATGAACCTTTAAAAGCACCCTTGAAAATTCACCAATACCTAGTTGCACACAGGACAAATACTTTACAGAGACAAGCACTACTCCCAGAGTTGCAAACCGGATACTCCTGACATTATTTTACACTCTCACTGCACCTGTCTAATCAATAAAAAAGGATGTGTCGCCATGGATATGAACTTTCCCACTGCCTCCTTTGCCAACTTTCTGAATATGGGCATTTTGAGGCAATGTAGAATTGTCGTGTTTACTGATAACCAGGTAATTCTCAAACTGATGTGGTATGTAAGAGATGTATTTATACAATGTCCCTGGAGGCAAAACTGTCACATAAAATGTAATAAGGTTGTCAGTAGTACATATGCTGCACCCATCATACACAATTCAAAGCAGACACACAGACCCACATATGCTGAGGCACTTAAATGTAACTTTCCTAACCCCCAAGACCCTCCTAGATGAGGGATACACAAACACCCTCAGCAGCCCCGAATGCACTCTTTGAAAAGCAACACCCACATCAACACATCCAGCCACATTACTTGGTGCCCCTACTTCTAAGCCCATAAAGTAAGCCACCGCACAATCCAACATTCTGTTCATTGGAGACTCTAATGTGTGAGACACTGATGTCCTCCTCACCAGGCTGACTAAGGAGAAAGTCACGGTCAGTTGCTTATCAGGGGCCAGGATCTGTTGAATTACCCATGCATTCAGGTCAATGTATGACAAGTACCAATATGACTCAGTCATAGTCCATGTGGATGTAAATAACCTGAGAAGTACCTCACTATATCATATGAAGAGAGAGACATCATGGAACTCTCGTAATGTGTCCCAGGCTGGTATGAGCCTAGTATTGAGCCATATTTTCTTTCTCCAAGTATGATGAAATAATACAAACAAAAGATGAATGACTTTAATAATCTGCTTGGTTTTTGCTGACATTCTAAGGGGGTGCAATATTTGTCAACATGGAAGGAGATTGTCAGCAGACCACACTGCTTTGCCTGGGATGGTCTTGCACCTCTCCCTCTGCACATTCCAATATTAGCTAAAATATTGTCGTCCAACTCCTCCCCCAAAGTGCTTTTTTTAGGCAATGCCAAACTGAAAGTACTTCCAACATGGAAATCCAAAACCAAGAATATCTAAAGGTGTTCCGCTCAATGCTAGGAGTCTAAAGAAAAAACTCCACTCCACAGAAGCTTTCTCCGGCCTAGAGAATGCAGATGTCTGTGTGGTCATTGAAACATGGTTTAAAGCTGAGGAGAGCACACCAGCAGTGCAAGGTTATAATGCCTTCCACATATTTAGACCAGCTAGGAGGAAGTGTCTCAATTTACATCAAAAATATCTCAAGGCTGGTCATACAGGACAATGCACTTGTGTTTCTCCATGTTCAGATCACCAGAAACACAATCAAGTACCACTTCCTTGCAAGCTGTAGGCCCCCTCTGACCCAGGAAACCCATACCGTGTATTTAAACTTATTGGAAACACTCACAATCCAACCCAGTACCATAATCATGGACTCCTTTTCAATTTCCTTTCTTTTAACTGTAAATTGTATACAGCACCAAACTTACAGGCACAGAGATTTCTGGATTTTGTAAACAGAAATGTCCTGGATCAGATTGCTAATACACCAACCGAAGGTGACCATACTGGATTTGGTCCTCAGTAATATGGGAGACTGCCGCACACTCCCTAGTGTAATGTATTCTCTGGTAAGGTCACACCACAAAATGGTCTCCTTTGAAGTAAAAATAAAACCTTGAACCCTAGCTAACTCTAGAATATTCTAAACTATTCTAAGGCTAACTTTCTACTATTAAGTGATAACCTGGAAAATTTTTAAGCCCCCATGAGCTCTGAGAGCATTGCTGCCTACACAGAACTGTTCAGATAAACCCTATACAAGCGTGTTGATACTGCATAGAGGCAGCTGTACCCACCAGGAAGAGTACAGAACTAACTCAAAAAACAAGCCACCCTAGTGGAATCACAGCAGGCCGTATAAACAGAAAGAAGAAAATAATGGCAAAAATTAGAAGACGCAACACCCAACAGGGTAAAAGCACTCTCATCAAACTAAATAAATGACTCTGGGGACAAATAGTTAGCAAATCCATATTTGAGGTAAATTTGGCCTCCCAGGTCAAGAAAAAATGCAAGGTGGTATTTAACTATGTCTGCAACCTCAGATGCAATACATCTGTTTTCTAAAACTGTGGAAAAAACTCAATGAAAGGGTTAATGCATTTATGTGGTAGAGTTTCATTCAATAAAGTATGTTTTTAACCCGGTCAGTGTGGAAAGTCTTTCTGAAGTGCCCATTTTGGATTTTACTGGTTTATTACGTTTGGGCATTGTTTTTCCTTGTTTTTTGAATTATCATGGAGATGATCAGTAATGACATAGGAAACCTCCAAACACTGTACCCGACCCGGTTTGATTTCATCAAGGCAGTTCACGGGTACTCAACTTGGACGACTTTGCGAAGGTCACCAAAGCAGTAGATGAGGGCAGAATAGTTCAAACTGCCTACCTTGATCTGGCCAAGACATTTGACACAATACCCACTCTGTCATTGGTAGACAGCTGGCTCACAGACAGGACCCTGGAAGTTGGAATCGTGGAGTCCACCTCTACAAAGAGGCTGGTCATAAGTGGAGTCCCTCAAGCACTGGTCCTGGGACTGCTCCTTTTTGGCATTTACTTTTCTAAAGTTGAGGCCAGTGTCAGTGACTTCTGGCTGACTAAATTTACAGTTGATTGCAAATTGAGAGTTGTCATTGAATCACCCACTGACACAAATGTTCGTCAAGAAGAGCTGACACAGACAAATAACTGGTGTCAGAGCCATGGACTAAAACTAAATGCCAAGAAGTGCTTAATAGTATCCTTTGGGAAGTCAGCCACCCCTAGTAGCTATATTGATAATATACCCCTAAGAGCTGACCCAGCAGTCAGCGACTTGGGGACACACACACAAACAGTAATGTAGCCTTTGACCATCATATGTGTACATTTATGAGGAAATCATTCTACGTTGTGCAACTTGTAAACAAAGGGGTGTTATCTAGGTCCAAGGAAGTCATTATTCCACTATATTCGGCATTCATCAGACCTGCCATTGAGTATAGTGCCCTCTTTGGTATGTACTTAACCAGGCATATCCAACAATTGGAATGTCCACCATGGTTCCTCACTAAAAGAATGCAGGGTATGAGTAATGTGTTATGCAGACCACTTCAAGGCCCTATCCCCTGTATTCAGATCTGTGCCTGACGTAAAAGGAATTGACGGACCCCACTCTGATGGACTTTCTGCATATCCACAAAACAAACAGCACCAGAATACTTAAACCTTGTGTATGATATAAATAAGCACCTGCTGGAGATGGGCATTTATCCAAGAGACTACCCCCTTTCTGGAACCGGCTTTCCGTCTATGGGAAGCAGTGTGCTCCCCCAACCCAATTCAAGTGTAACTTGGACTTTTGGATGGGGAACTGTAAATTCATCCCTGGTTTGGCATCTCTCTCTAATGGATGCAGCAAACCTGTGTATTGTTCCTCTCCCAGGATGTTTCTTGTAAGTGTTTCACCTCCCAAGTCCTTGCTTATACTTAACAAGGGTAACAGAACTTGTCGGAGATTATGGGTGCATGGCTAGGCTTAAAAAGGCCCTTATGGTCGTTAGCACCTGTGAACCTGTAATTTAATCCTCTCAAAAGAACAAGGTAGTTTAGGATTACCTGATTTGAATGGGATATTTTGAGCTACACGGATAAGGCTAAAATACACAACACAAGCAGAAGAATATAATTTAAAGTGGAAAGGGATGATGAAGCAGGAAGAAGTTCAAGAAATTGAGAGTGGGATTTTGGATTCAAATTTTTTAAGGAGAACAGTACCCACCATACAACATATTATGTACATAAAGTTGCAGAAAGTATGCTAAGAACTTCAACACTGGAGTGGAGAAAGGAAATGTCGCCAGTAGGGATACAGAAATTGGGCAAGTGGGGGATGGACTTCGCTGGAGAAAACTGGCAAAGGAGTCAAGCTATTACTAGCAAATAACTTGGAGAGAGAATGGTATTAGAGTTAGATGAGGCCAAGTAGTAGTTTGGACTGCAGTTTAGAGACGATTTTCCCTGCTGGGGATTGATGCCAGAGTATAGGCAAAGTGAAAGGGATAGGGGAGTCCCAAGTGAACGACCCACTCTTGTAGAGTTTGTATTCCTGTATAGAACAGAAGCCAAGGTTAAAAAGAGGATAATTAGTAAGGCATATTAAATATTGTACGATAGCTGTAAGAAACAATCAGGGTAAGTTAATAAAGATCGGAAAGAGAGAGCGTTGAAAAGTAATTGACAAGGGAAGAGTGGGAGGACATATGTATGTCTCCAAAGTATGCAACAAAGTCCAGAAGATATATGATTTTTGTTTGAAAGTGTTTACATAGGTATTTTTAGACACTAAGCAGACTTCAGCGAATTTTTCCTCCAGTAGACAGCAAATGTTGGAGGTGTGATGGGAAAGGCAAAGGTAAGTGGGAATGTAATGAGTTGGCATGTTGTAAAAAAAATCCTTACAGATTACACAGTTTTAAATATTGGTGGAGCAAATGTCTGTCTAAGGAAATTATTCTATTGAGCTGGGACTCAGGATCTGAATTGCCTAGGGACTTGGGATCTGAATTGCCTAGACATTGGAAGGCCTTGTTAAGCTTAATTCGTTTGGCTGCCAAAAAAGCAATTACTGTAAAATGTACATCAGAATCCAAACCAACATGTTTCAAGTATTGACTATTATAAAATATATAAAAGAACTACAAGAGGGCTCTTTAGAAAAGGGAAAGCGCAAATTCCTTAGAAAATAAATGGCATTTTTAGGAACATTACATGCAAAATAATGTTAAGGGAAGGAAGGAATTGAGCAAATTATGTAATGTTTAGCTGAGAGTTGTAAAAAAAAAAAAAAAAAGTATAATGAGTGTAAATTGAAAATGTTAATTAAGTGCTAATTTAGTAAGTGTTTAAAGAAGACATGGATATCATAAAAGAAGACAATAAGCAACCTCTGTAGCACTAGACCCATATCACTTTGGGTTTGTCAAGGGCAAGTCTTGCCCACTCATCCTGGTTGACTTCTTCAAGAAGGTCACCAAAGAAATGGACAACTGCAAGATGGTGCATACTGTCTATCTCAACCTGGCCAAGGCAGTTGACACAGTACTCTGTTTTGGCATTATAGAAAAGCTCACTAAACTATACAAACCCCTGGCTTACAGACAGGACCCAAGAAGTTAGAATAGGGGAGTCTACCACTTCAAAAACACACTGATTTACTAGTATGGTACCTCCGGACTCTGTGTTATGGCGCCTCCTGTTTGGCATCATCTTTTGTGAGGTCAAGGCTAACATCAGGGGCCTCTGGCTATGTTTCCAGATAATAGCAAATTGGGTGCAGTCATTGAATCCCCCAGTACAGAAATATTCTCCAGGAAAGCCTGACCTGGACTAATAAGTGGCTGCATAATCATGGTCTAAAATTCAGTGTCAGAAAGTGCATGATAGTGTCTTTCAGCAGAGTGGCCAGGCCAGCAAGCTGCTTTATTGATGATACACCCTAAGAGTAGACAACTGTAGTCATTAGTTTGGGAATGCATGTAGACAGTTTTGGCATTTGAACATCCTATGTCTGCTCTAATGAAGAAATCATTCTGTATTGTACAACTTGTAAGCAGGTTATGGCATTTAGATCCAAACATGTCATCTTTTCTTTATGCTAATAAGACCAGTCATTGAGAGCCGAGTCCCCCTCGGTATGTACCCGGCCAAGCATTTGCAACAACTGGAGGTCCATAGAGATTCTTCACAAAAATAATACATGATGTGGAAATCAAGTCCTATGCAGACCACCTCAAAGACTTGTCCTTGTATTCTGACTCCTACAGGCTACTGAGAGGGTAACCCATGCTTAGCCCATAAAGCATCATTCACACACTGCAGCCCTGTCTGACCTCCTGCACATCCTTGAAGTGAATTGGCATCAGGAATACCAGATCCAGGAACATAAATAAGATTTTATGGGGGGACAGGTGCGAGTCTCAGGGGCACTCCCTTTCTCTAGAATAATCTTTGGTTCATGTGAAGCAGAGTTCATCCCTGCACTTAAAATGAAACCTGGATCAGTGGATGAGGAATTGCAAAAGTATACCCCTGGTCTTGCATCTTTGTCTCTGTTAGAGAGAAGAAGCTTGTAAATACTCAGCCACTTATGTCAAGTATATATACCTCCACCAAACTGTTGGGAACCAGTACCTAGCAGTTTTTACTAGAAAGTTTGGTTGGTGGTCGATAGCCTATTACTCTACTTTGATACTAAGTACCATAGATGCTTGTGCCACTGCAGCAGCAGCGGGCATGGTGATCAGAAGACGCATTGCTTAGAATTCAGCTTTTACCAGATTTTTCAGTGCACTCTTGAACAAAAATCTTGTGTCAATGTGAAATAAACCAGCTGGTACATAAGGAACATGCAACAGTGTCACCACCATCCATTGAAGGGACGTCTCCCCTCACACAGTTTGTACAAAGTATGTTTATTTGGTGGGCAGATCATGTAAATGACAATCTACAGGTGCTTCTTTTGGTGTCATGGGGTCCCAAATTCTAAACACAGATGCGTCCTGTTTTGCTTGTGGAGAAAGCATAAGGAAGGTGGAGCATCTGCAGTTTATCCAAGCATGTTGATATCTGCTGTGTGCCCTTCAGATGTTTGTCAGCCTGGAGGCTTGATGTATTCAAGCTGATAATAAACAGCACCACAGTAATTTGATTCATTAGTGAGCATGGGGAATGCACTCATCAGCTTTGTAGGATGGCTAGAAGCACCTATGTGACTAAATATAAACTACACCTTCACAAATTCTGCATTTCTTTGGCTCGTGGTTTTTAGACAGACTTGTACAAATTGAGCAGGACTCTACTCATAACACCCATGATAGGAAGTTGGATGCCCAGGTCTGCCACACTGTTAACAGTGAAGGTGAGAATCCTAGACATTTGTTTTATTTGTCACAGAAACCCCGGCTTGAAAAGTATTATTTCTGGTACCTGGTGCAGGAATGGCAAGCAGTGAAGTTTTTTTTTTTTTTTTTTTTCGATTTATCTGGCAGAGAAACTATTAAATGAATTCCCTTCTTTTCCACTGCTACTACCAAAGGTGCTGTTAGCAGTAATAGAAAAAAGGGAGTGTTTCAATTTGATAGTTTCCTCTTGGCTAAAATAGTCCTGGTTTTCCCAGCAAATACAGTATGTCAAGGACTAACGTCTAATGCTTTCTATGCTGTACATATTGCAAACTAATCTGGAGGGAACTGTAGTTTATCCAGGTGTAAAGAACTTCATAGTAGCACTTTGGATGATAAAAAAATCTTTCACTCTTATGGGCTCATAGGTGTTTAGTAGGCTAATGCCCACAAGGGCCTTTTTAAGCCTAGCCATGCATCCCAAATCTGTGACAAGTTTTGCTACCCTTGATAAGTGTAAGCATGGGCCTGGGAGATAAACCATTTTCAGGTTACCTGTGTCCATTTGAAGGTATTTTCCAGACATCTGTGCAGGATCCTTTTTTGTTTGGCTCATAGTCATGTAGTGATTGAAAGGTGTTGGTTTTCTAGTTACAAATGTGCTGCCCTTAAGGCCTACGGTATGTCTACTAGTTCCAGATAAACTTCCAAGTGGTAAAACTTGTTTTGTTAAGCCACTGACAACAGCTTTCATCTTTTGAATGTCCTGTTGCTTTTATTGTCATCTAATCCACACTACAAATCTTCATCACTTCAGGATCTTGGTTTTTACTCTAGAGAGGCCTTTAAAATACCTTGAAAGCCTTTTCTGGGGCTAACACTTCTGGTCATCAGATTTCTGAACTACTGGCCATATTGGTGAGAAAGCTCTTTTTACTCCTAAAGTTTGAGCTTTTTTACCATTCTACAAATCTTCATTTTCTGGGCAGAGGACTATTTGACTTCAATCGTTCCATAAATTATCTGTGTAATTCTCAGAACGGACCAGTCATGCTAAAATTCCCTTACACCGATTGAATGCTTAAACCACTTAACTTTTCTTTTTTGTACTGTTGAACTTTTTCCCTTGCTTCAAAGTTGAAGGGTAAGCATATCAGTAATCCATCCTTGGTCTGATTAGCCACTTGTGTTTATACTTTTATCCCAAGGTTAAAAAAAAAATCTCTGCTGGGCTGTGTCTTAGCCCATTCATTTAGTGTGGTGACTGCCCATTTATGAATATGTGGGGAGGGAACAGTCTTTTATTCTTTTTACCCAGACTAGTACCCATACTTTCATGAAGCACTGTTTCATAAACTTGCACTGTGAGTCTAAGCTAAGCTTTGCTGTGGCAATCCTTTATAATATTTTTTTCCTATACTTTTTTACATTACATTTGCTTGATAGCAGAAGATGAGAGGAAGCCTAGCTAGTCTGCTCTGTTAATTTGCACATAAGTCTGCCTCCCCTCCTTTTGTTCCTTCCCATCTACCCATTATTTAGTCTGTCCCTTGTCCTGTTTAATGTTTCTGTTGATTCTCTCTCCATGGCCCATTGTAGTAGTCCTTTTCGTGGGTGTATTGCTGCCATATGCAGAGATACTTTTTAAGTCTAGGGAGTAGTCAGTCAGTATAGTATGATACCTGTGCTTCCCTTTCTTCCCATTCAGGATGAGTCCCCGTCATCTGTTTGACACGGTCTTGTGCACCAGTATCAAACCCACAGTAACTCTTCTAGTTTCAAGTGAGAAGAGCTCTAGCTTTTGGTCATATCCCCTTTCCCCTCAAATCCTTGGATCTTTCTGGTGGCTTTCTTGTAGATGCCTTAAAATAACCTGTGGGTCCCTATCATTATGTGGCATGTAGTACTGCATGCATTGTTTCATGGATGTTTGATTAGGGCCTTATAGTTAACCTGATTTTTTTCTTCCTGCCCCCACCCTTATCTTTGCAGTTTTATAGTTACCTTTCACTTATGCACTGTTATGCAGTCTGCTGAAAATCTCTGTCATGGTCTGCCTGGCAGGTTGCTGAATATTCTTGGAGAAATCCCATGCTTGTGATTTAGCCCTTCTAAGGGCAACCAGCTCCATCTGAACTTCCTCCATCTGTATCTTTGCTTCTGTCTGCTCTTCTTCCTCTTTTGACATGTCTTTTTCCCAGTGTGGCACCCTCCCATTCCTTTCCATTGTAGGAATGTGTGTTAAGTATTTCATTTTTTTTTAAACTGGTCTGTAATTACCCCATACCCTCTGCAAGCTTTCCTTTTCAGGCCATTTTTGGTCCTTGTGTCACTGCTCTTGCACATAGATGAAAGACTTCCGCTGCCAGTCTGCATGAGGTAGTTTGTCAGATTTTCATGGATTGCACCCTTCCTCCACCCCTATAATGGTGGCTATTTAGTGATCCTGCAGACATTTCTTTGCTTGTGCTGTTTCAAGTACTGAAATGAAGAAGTCTGTTTCCTTGTCTTGTTCACTTTTTTCGGTAGTGTTCATAGAGCCAAACGTGGAGCTACAGTGGAGCAGGTAAGGAACAATGCTTTGTAATCATTAAAACCAACCTCTGAATTTGGGAAGAATGTGTTGGTGAAAACGTTTCAGACCACAGTTACTTGGATTTACAATATGCTTTTCCATAACAAAGCTTTGTGGAGCATAGTTTCTTGCCTTGCTATTAAAGACTAACTGACGAGCTTTATTCTGTATTTTTTCCAGGTCCAAGAAGTTCTTCACATTTATAGAGGCAAGTCTTGTGAAAAACTATCTTCAACGCCCTTCTACAGAACATTTACTAAAACATCCTTTCATCCGGGATCAGCCAAATGAGCGGCAGGTCAGAATTCAACTGAAGGATCATATTGACAGGACAAGAAAAAAGAGAGGAGAAAAAGGTACAAAGATGGAGCTTATACCAGCTTAATGACAAAAGTGTTTTATCATGGTAGCTTATTGAGAAGAGACTTTCATTTGTGCAGTGTTTACTATATCAGAGTTGTGAGCACAGGTGTGTAATATACATTAGGTTTTTGCTGTGATGGGATATCTTACCAGCAAAAAGTGCAACTTCAGTGTCATGATTTACCTTTTAGTAAGGATATAGAAACTTCAGTAAATGTGTGAACATGTTCTTTTGGAGGTATTTTGCAGTCTGATTTTTTGTAAGTTATTTTTGGATTCTTTATGCACTACAGGTCATCTTTTAGATGTTCTTCGTGTTACACTGTTGCAGTCATTACATTTGGGTAATCTGCTGGCAGGTTGCCCTCAGTTGGCCTGAATTCCAAAGTCTTGGGTCCTGAGTCGGTTGCTGTCTCCTCTTCCATGACGTCGGTCGTCAGGGGTATAAAACAAGTAGCCAACGCCATTTTCTTCAGTCTTTCTTGCCGCGCGGTGCCCGAAGCAGAAGCATTTTGCAAGTGCCGGTCAGCCGACTCCTGAAATATGCAAGTTTGAGTTTCAGAACCAAAGTCTTCACTAAAGCTAAGTACCCCGTTGGGGAAACTTACTTCTTGCTCCACACAGATATCAGAAAAAGTTAATAATTGTATTACTTGTGGGAAGCAAATACCTCATAAGGATTTCCATTTATACTGTATTCCTTTCTAGGCCCTGATCACAACGTGCCTAGCTGTCGGTTTTGTGCTAGATTTAACCAACGCACTATTAAGCGTCAGTATATTTTTGCCTCAGAGTATTTTGGAAACAGATTTAACTACCCAGAAATGTCGTCGGATAGCAATCCGACTACCAGAGTACATAAAAAAACGCAAAGAAAAGGACAAAGAGAGACAGCCGAGATCCAAAACCGAGGGCAAAGCTTCACCTAAGCCAGTCGCCGGTTCGCCGGTACTCAGTGAGGTGCTTTCACAGCCCATGATACCTGCTACTTTCGAGTCGCAGGCCCCTACCGTCACCCATGTGGAGTCCGACATGCCGCGAGATACTCAAAGTATTGGACCCATGGATGTATCTCCCTCGGATGGGTCCGGAGCCGCCGAGCAGGCACCAGCTTCTGAGGGTGTATTCAGGCCTCAACATTTTTATATCAAACCAATGAGAGCTGCAAAACCAAAGACAAAAGCAACTTCTAAAACTAAAAAACCGATGCATGAGCCATGTGCATAGGCCTCTATGCCTAAAAAACAGATAATCAAAATGGCTAAAGACCTTATTACCTTGATCAGGGGTTCCCATCCCCCTCCAGATAAGAGGCCTAGGCAAGACACTGATTATGAATCTTCAGATCAGGTTTCTATTTCTTCTGATTCCTCTTCTGATCAGGAATTATCTATTCCTCCCTATGAGGTTTCTGATGCAGAGGAGTCTGTACCATATGCTTCACCTCCTGAGGATTATTCATTTGGAGAAACCTTGCATACTTTGAGGGAGCATTTTCACTGGGAGAGTCAGGATTTTTCAGAATCAAAAAAGAGGCTCAGGGATTTCCTTCATCCTCAGCACAGGCCTTTAGCTATACCCCCTGTTTTAGACATTGTGGATGATGTGTTTTCGGAGTCATGCTTGACCCCCTGACTCCTTACCTCCGGCTCCCAGCAAGCCTGACCAATATTATAGGGTCCCTGACTCTCACAAATTTTTATTTAGAAACCCTGCTGGTGACCCTGAAACTATTTCACAGGGTCCAAAGGGAGTTAAGGCCTCAACAGCAAAAAATCCTACCCCCTCAGACAGAGATTCAAGGGCACTGGATAGATGGGAAAAAAAGGTTTATACATCTGCAACCTTGGCAATTAGGGCCTTAAACAGCCAGTTTTATATGCTCAGGTATCAACAACATGTTATGTGATTGCTGATACAGAAAATTATGTTGATTTCTGAATGTGCAGAAAATAAAGAATTGCAGGAATTATTGCATGCAGCTGAACAAGTTGGAAAGCATACTTTGCAATGTGGTTTTGATTCTTTAGAGGCCTCCTGCAGGGCCGTAGTTACTGGATCTGTGATTAGGAGGCATGCCTGGCAAAAGGAACAAAATTTTCTTGATCATGTTAAAGCTAAATTACTAGATGCACCTTTACAGCATGACACTCTGTTTGGTATTAAGGCTTCCAACATGCCTAGGGTACACAATAAACGAAAAGAAATCACAACTGGTACCCTCTCAAAAGATAACATTCCTGGGTGCAAGCTTGAATACAACTGCCCAGATGGCTTACCTCATGCCAGACAAGCAAAGGCAACTGACTACTTACTTCAAACTGATGGCAACAAAAACCCAGTTATCTGCAAGACAAATTCTGCAGGCTTTGGGCTTCATGGCATCCTGCATCTTACTGATTCCATATGCAAGACTGCATATGATGAAACTTCAATGGTACCTAAAAAGTTTATGGAGTCAACATTGTCAACAGTCTGGAAACAATGATTCCTCTCATTCCCTGCCTACAACAGGAGTTTCTATGGTGGGCAAAGGCATGTCACCAAAACATGAGACGGGCCCTCACTCTACCCCCTGCCAGCCAAATCTTAACAGACACATCAGATTATGCCTGGGGGGCCCACATGGCGGGAAGATGCATTCAGGGCATATGGACCCGAAAACAAATGCATCTACATATCAACCAGAAAGAGATGCTAGCTGTTCAAAATGCCCTGACAGCCTTCAAGGACTTATTTCATCCAGGACCACTACTGATAAAGACGGACACCACGGTCATGTGGTATATAAACAAACAAGGGGGCACACATTCCTACCCCCTTTGCAGATTTGCCATGGCACTGTGGGACACAGCTTTGACTTACCAATTACATCCTCAAGCACAATTCCTGCCAGGAAAGCAAAATACACTGACAAACTATTTGAGCAGAAACCTTATGGATCCTCACGAGTGGAAACTAAATCCACAAGTCTTCAGCATGATAACAAAGAAATGAGGGAGCACAGACATAAATATATTTGCCTCTCCTCAAAATTATCAATTGAAAAGATTCCTAAGGAACTTGTCTCAATACCCATCTTGGACCTTACCTCAAAGACCTCAATTACTGCCCCATCAAAACAATCAGATCCTGCCGAGTCATCTCCAGACACTGAACCTGGCAGCATGGCTGATCATGTAGTTATACAAACAACACCTCTCAGTAAAGCTGTGATGGATGTCATTTTGGAAGCCAGGCGGCCTAGTACTAGAAAATCTTATGCTGATAAATGGAAGAGATTCTATGCTTGGAATTGAGCACAAGCAACTAATACAGCAGAACCAAATATTCCTCAGATATTACAATACTTGACTGAGATGCTTGACAAAGGCCTATCTTTCTCATCAATTAAAATCCATGCTTCTGCCATTTTGGCTCATTACAATACAGAGCCACCAATCTTTTCTCATCCTTTACTAAAGCAGTATCTAAGAGGAGCCAAAAATGTAAGACCTCCTAGAAGATCACCATTACTTGCATGGGACCTCAATTTTGTGTTGGAAAAGCTCACCCTGCTTCCATTTGAACCAGCTGCTACTGCTGATATAAAGTTCTTATCATGGAAAACAGCTCTGCTACTAGCAATTACTTCAGCAAGAAGAGTCTCAGAGCTACACGCCCTCATGGCTGTGGAGCCTTGTATCATATTTTACCCAGACAGGGTGTCTCTGAGGACAAATCCAACATTTATGCCTAAGGTGGTTTCCAGTGTGGCTCTTAACCAAACTATTCATTTGCCAACCTTTTATCCAAATCCACAGAACAAGGGGGAGAGAATTCTGCATTCCTTGGCTGTACACAGACAGCTAAGATTCTACTTGAGCAGGACTAAAGCTCTAAGAAAAACTGAGCAGTTACTAGTGACATATGCTGCAGGATCAGAAGGAAAGGCTATTTCAAAGTGGATAAGCCACTGCATTCATTTCTGCTACTTGCACTATGGTAAACCTGTGCCCAAGGGCATTAGGTCTCATTCCACCAGAGCTGCAGCTACTTCAGCAGCCTTTCTCAGAGGAGTACCAACCAAAGACATTCTAGAGGCTGCTACTTGGAGTTCTGTTCACACCTTTACAAAGCATTGTCATTTGCCTCTCTACTCTTAAGTCCAGGGCAGGCTTTGCCACTGCAGTTCTGCAGGGCCTTATAGCCGCACCTAATGCTGTTTAGCTCCAGCCTCCCAACCATAGCTTTGGGATTCTACCCAAATGTAATGACTGCAACAGTGAAACACGAAGAACATAGTACAGTTGTGTACACTTACCATAAATGTAGATGTTCGAGTGTATTCACTGTTGCAGTCCAGGTTACCCGCCCGCCATCCCCCTTTCATTCTGGAGTTTGTCTTTCCTTCTCTATCTTCTACAACCTATGTGGTGTATTTGCTTGTAGATGAAGGTAAAGTTTATATTGATGCATGTGTGTGTGTGTGTATATATATATATATATATATATATATATATATATATATATATTTGCTACCTTTTTGGGGGCACCTGACATCTGGGGCAAGAAAAACTAAAGAAAATGGCGTCAGCTGCTTGTTTTATACCCCTGACGTCATGGAAGAGGAGACAGCAACCGACGCAGGACACAAGACTTTGGAATTCAGGCCGACTGAGGGCAACCTGGCATCAGATTACCCAAATGTAATGACTGCAACAGTGAATACACTCGAACATCTACATTTATAGCAAGTGTACACAACTGTACTTTCTTAGTCTTCCTCAGTCCTGCAGTTACTGTGGTGCATTCTAAAATTTAAGATGGAACTTGCCATTTTGTTTCTCTTTGTTGAAGGCAACCTAATTTTGAAAGCATTCTTCTGAGGCAAACTGCAGAAAAATGTACTGTGTATGGTGTTATTCTTTTTACTTTTTCACCACTGTTGACTTCATGTTCCTGTTCTACATCTCCAGTGCCTTGGCAGGCTCCCTGGTGTGACCTGCACTGGGAGAATTTCCCTGCTGGGAGATGACCTTGTGCAAGGAGCACCTCCTTCCCCAGCACATGCTGTAGGGTGTGCAGCTGTTTACACTGTGGAGAGGGACAGGTGAAGCAAGATGCCAATGAGGGATATTTACTGGCTTTAACACTGCCCCATGCTGAGTCGTATTGTCCTGGATGAGTCATAAGGTGTGACCTCCCAGGCATGTTCACTGAGCTGCTGTGGCCACAGCTTCAGTGCTCCACCATGTCATGGTGATCCTGCTCCAAGCACTGGCCTCCACCAGAGGATCTGCCCATCATTTTCCTTTTCCCCAGCTCAGGCATGACCATTCTTTCCTACCCTCATGATCAAGCTTCCTGAGCTGCTCATCAGACTCTGGTCATCTGGTTTGTAGACAAGGCTTTATTACCTCCTCACTTCTGAAATGGTGGGGAATTTACAATTCTGATATCTCTAGTTTGGCAAATTTCTAAATTTTCTATTTTTTTTTCATGTGCCCTTGGGCAGTCTTGTTTCCTGTCAGCTTATGACATGATGCTAGTTACTGGGCTTGGTTGACATATTCATTTCTTTTCTCCCATATGCATACTTCAGATCTTAATCATTCTGTGCGTCAAGGAAAAGTTCCCGCTGTTAGTCTTCATTTCTTGAAACCATCCAGTTGGTGTTGAAGTCACTAGATCATGAGCCAGGAATAGTGCTCTTTGTTTTATTCAAGAGACAGAACAGAATGTAGTTGAAGTATTGTAAGTGCTGCTGCTTCAGCATGGCCACCCAGAGAAATAGGATGGCATACTTTTATTTGTCTCAGATTGATGGCTTTGAGGAACTAGTGAGAGGAGTAGAGTTGCAGGCCAAATGTTTGGCATGTCTTGCTAAACACACACACAACAACTGGTACCTTCTCAAAAGATAACATTCCTGGGTGCAAGCTTGAATACAATTGCCCAGATGGCTTACCTCACGCCAGACAAAGGCAACTGACAACATACTTCAAACAAATGGCAACAAAAACCCAATTATCTGCAAGACAAATTCTGCAGGCTTTGGGGTTCATGGCATCCTGCATTCTAATTCCATATGTGAGACTGCATATGAGGAAACCAGTGGTAACTAAAAAGTTTATGGAGTCAACATTGTCACAGTCTGGAAACATTCTCCTCATTCCCTGCCTACAACAGGAGTTTCTTTGGTGGGCAGAGACATGTCAGCAAAACAAGGGACTGTCATTCACTCTACCCCCTGCCACCCAAACCCTAACTACAGATGCATCAGACTATGCTTGGGGGGCCGACCTGGCAGGGAGATGCATTCAGGGCAAATGGAGCCCAAACCAAATGCATCTGCATATCAACCAGAAAGAGATGCTAGCTGTTCAGAATGCTCTGACAGCCTTCAAGGACTTGCTTCATCCATGACAACTACTGATAAAGACGGACAACACCACAGTTATGTGGTACGTAAGCAGGGGGGGTTACACATTCCTACCCCCTTTGCAAGACTGGCCATGGCCTTGTGGAATACAGCCTTGACTTACCATATACATCTTCAAGCTCAATTCCTGCCAGGAAAACAAAATACTCTGGCAGACGACTTAAGCAGAAATCTTATGGACCCGCATGAATGGAAACTGGACCACAAATCTTTAGCATGTTAACACAGAAATGGGGTAAACCAGACATAGATCTGTTTGCCTCTCCCCAAAATTAACAGTTGGACAAATTCTGCACAAGAACTCATCACAAAAAATGCATGGAAATCGGATGCCCTATCCTTCAGCTGGAAAAACCTATCAGTCTATGCCTTTCCCCCTCTGCCTCTACTCTCCAAGGTCTTTCCAAAAGTCAGACGGGGAAAAAACAAAAATGATCCTAGTTGCTCTGGACTGGCCTCTGTGGTGTATTTACTTTTAGATGAAGGTAAAGTTTGTTTCTAAAAGTGCATTTATATATTTTTACTGTATGTATGTATATATATATATATATATATATATATATATATATGTATACACACATAAAAAAATTTTTTTTTTTTTTTTTTTTGCTCCCCATTTGGGGGGGCACCTGACATCTGGGGCAAGAAAAACTTAATAAAATGGTGTTGGCTGCATGTTTTATACCCCTGACATCATGGAAGAGGAGACCGCAACACCCAAGACTTTGTTATTCAGAACGACTGAGGGCACCCTGCCAGCAGATTACCCAAATGTAATGACTGCAACAGTGAATACACTTGAACATCTACATTTATGGTAAGTGTACACAACTGTTCTCTGCTGCTTCCTGGTGCATTTTCAAAGGTTTGGGTACCATTTCCATCCTTGAGGTTGCGACTTGGTCCTCATTTCATACTTTCAATAAACATTACAGGTTGGATGCTGTTTGCAGGGCCAGGGCAGGTTTGCTAGAGCTATCCTGTATGAGTTTGTGGAGGACTCTTCTGTGTCTTCTTTCTCCCAGGTTTCTTCTTGGCTCTTTACAGTCCATTATGTAAAGAATACTAACAGTGGTATTGAAAGATATGTAATACAGTTGTGTGAAATCTTACCATAACAATGCATACATACATACGTATATACATATAAATATTTTGGGTACAGGCATTAATGCCTGCCAATATACCAAAACACTTGTTCCCATAATAAGTGCCCAAGCTGCTTTTAAAAATATCTAAACTAGTACTTTTTTTTTTGTTATTTTTCTTTTTTTTTTTTTTTTTGGTTAGAAAAAAGTAATCTTTTTTTTTTAATTTCTCTAAATCTTTTGGGTTTCTAATACCACAACTGGAATGGACCCAAGTCAAAGTGCGATTAAAGTTCATGAAATTATTGTTATTTCAGTCTTTCATGTCAGCTAGAAGTACTGCTCACAGTTTGTCCGGAGTTGTGTGTATTGATAATGTATCGAAGTACGATTGTAGAGTCTGTTATAGGACCTGTTGTTCCACATTGGTGTAGTTTCTGCCTGCAAATCCTGATATTTTATGACTTTGTGTCTCTCTCTAGGTGAGACACGATAGTCAATGCTTGTGGCAATTTCAATGATCATTGCAACTTTTCTGGACCACTCTATCTGCTTTTCTAGCATCTACCCTTTGAACTGTTGGTAATGGGTCATCCCATGTGATGTAGACTTTATCATTTTCTGTAATGCTTTATGGTTAGTTTCCAATGTTTTTCAGCCACTTCAATACCGTAATGTTTGCACAATCCCCATTACAACAGTCTTTCCACATTATTATGCCTTTCAGTTTATAGTCTTTCTGCCATTAGTATGTCACAACCAACAACGAGGTGTGCAACTGTTTCCAATTCTGTTTTACAAAACCTACATTTATCTGTTTCTCCCACATGTTCAGTGGACTTTGTAAACCAATGTGTATGCAGCCCACTATCTTGGGCTGCCAATATTAACCTTTCATCTCTTGGTTTCAATTCACCTCTCCTTAACCATTCCTGCATTCATTTCTGATCAATATGCGGTTCTTCCAGAAGTTTTCTATACTTGCAACTATATTTAGTGCATTTTCCACATTTCTTGCCTTCTCATCTGGTCCCTTACTTTATATTCTTCCTTTTGTTTTTTGGCACATTCAGTTGCTGCCTGATTTTTATCTACTTCTGGTTTGATTTCCATTCCTACTTGACGCCAATATGCTTCTGCTAGACTAAGCAGTGAAGTCATCTTAGATTTAGTCTCCTCATGTTTCAAAACTTTCGCTACATTTGGATCTTGTGAGGTCAACAGATAAGTGTGCAGTCCAACGATTGCAGATCTGTACATGTGATCAAATTTAATTTGGTGAGCATGAAGCTTTCTTGTTTTCCTGTCTAATCTATCCAGCACGTTTTGGGGCCAGTCAGTCATTCCAAAACTGTAAGTTAGGACAGGAAGAGCAAATTGGTTTATTGCTTGAATTTTGTTGCTAGATGTCGACGCTGTTTTCAGGATTAATTTGTCTTCTAAAATATTCCTTACTAAGTTTTATTCGCATTGTTCATGTTTTATTGTTGATCATCAGTTCCCAAATATTTATACAATCCCACTTGCTCAAGTTCTTTTATATCACATTCTTGTCCCAAACTGATGTTTTCTTGGTGCTGCAGTTTTCATGCTTTAAAGGTTGATTTTGCACATTTATCAAGACCAAATGACATTCTTATATCATCTGAAAAAAGTTTTGACAACTTGCAGTTGTGCTTTCAGTTCCACATCTGATGAACTGTACAGTTTGAAATCCGTGACAAAGCAAAGATGAGAAGTCTTTACACATAGGTTGTCTGATGATTCTCTAGTACTTTTTGATAACCCCAAACATTCCCAAAGATAGTTGTCTCTAAATGAGCTGTATACCTGAATATATCTCCTCTTGGATATCTATGAGAGACACTGTACAATTTCAGATATTGTAGTCTTTCATAGTAACTTAAATTTTCACATCCATGGATAGCCTTGGTATATTTCTGCTGTACTCCTTCCAGTTTACCCATGCTTGTTTTCTTATAAGGTTTCCATATTACTGATCCATACTCAAGTTTGGGTCTAATGTAACTAACAATGTCTTCATCATTTCTGTTCCTAGACTTTGTAAATCTTTTTGTACAACCTGTAGTTTTATAACTACCATTAAACAATTGGTTGATGTGATTAGAAAAAAACTCAAAAGCTGGATCTACCCATGTACCCAGGTCCTTAAATGAATCTACAGTTTCAATCACTGTGTGCTGTATTAAATATTCACCTTTCAATTTGTTTCCCAAGTCTTGTATGCTTAGTTTTTGATGTCTTTACCAGCATGTTATTCTCCTGTGCCCAAATAGTTCATTTAGTCAAGTTATTTTGCAGACCTGCCTCATTTGTAACACATGTAATCACTTTACCCAATTTCAGGTCATCTACATATAGACTGTAGAACACCTCAACTGAAAAAGTTAGGTCTGGAGGATTCAATCTAAACAAGTAGGGGTCTAGGACATACACCTGTTGGACACCCTGACTGTGTAACCAAGAATTCACTTGTCCAGTTGCTGTATGATATTTGCCATGTCCTATTTGTAACCCATGCAGCTATACATCTTATCAAGAGTACATCGATACCTAGTTCTAATTTATTGATCAGTGTTCTGTGTATGACCCTGTCAAATGCCAAAGTTAAATCTGTATAAATTACATCACAGCACAATATTACAGGTGGTAATAGATATATATTTCAACAAATGTGTGCTGATGTATGGTTTCAAGTCCCAATCTATCCAATTCTGACAACTTATCCAATGTTACCTTCTCCATTATTTTCCACAACATGAAAATAGGAGTCTGTATGACTCTGTGTTTTGCCTACTCTGCTTTCCTTTAAAGAAAGGTTTAATAAATGCAGGTCTCCAATCTTGAGAAATCTCCCTATACTTATATGACCTAGTAAGTAATAGATGTAATGGTACTGTAAGCTGAAGTGTTCTCAGGTCATTATTGCCAATTCTGTCTCCTCCCTCTCCTTTCTTTGGATCCAGTTTGTGCAGTTCATTTTCAGTATCATCTAATTTGATTCCAGTATCTGTGGTTACCTTGATGTTGCTAGGACAACTTTTCAACCACTTTATGGAGCCAAACTGTTTTGCGTAAGATTTTGTAAATATATCTATAATCTGTTGTCTTTTGAGAAAAAAATTTAAAATCTACACACACTATCAGTTTCTATCTATTTACTCCTTCCATATCTTGTGCATCTATAAAAAGGTTTCCTGTTGTGCTCAATATCTTCATGAAAATATTGAAGAAAATGTATATAGTCTTGTCTCACACTAAGGTTAATTTTTTGTCCAGCTTGTTTATTTCAGTTTTGAAAGTTGTAGTTTGACCTCTCTTCCATTTCTTATATTTTTGGGCTCTCACTTTAATCAGATGTCTTGTTCTTATGGAAATGTATCCTATAGATGTCCTCCTTTTCTTTGTTGCAGTATTTGGTTTCTCCCTCCTTCCCCTTCTATTCTAGATCTTGCCCTGTATTTCTGTTGCCCTTCTGGCCAAGGGGTCCTTCCTGTTTTTTCCTTCTGACCCTTTTTTCCTTCTAGATGTACATGTTCTCTCTTGTCCATGAGGGTATTCTGTTCCACTTCGGTCTTTTCAGTTCAGTGTTTGCATCCGTATGACACCTATATTCCCTACACCATATGCGGGGAGCACGTGTGTGACATAAGGGCTTTGTTATCCTGGTGTTGGGCTATGCTTGGCAGATCCTGTATGTAAAGAATACTGCAACAGTGAAGAGAGGGATAATCTAGTGTTGTAAGATTTTACACACCTGTACTTTCATGCCTGTGCGAACATCAAGAGCCTTTTTTGGTATATGCTTCCCCTGGTGCTAGTGCCCCATCAATTGATCCATGGCGCAGTCTTATTGCACTCACAATGTCTCAGACAGGCTATGCCATTATGAGGCTGTGGTCTGGGGAGGATTCACACACATTCACGCGCGCACACGCACACACCGCATATATATATATATATATATATATATTTATATATATAAAACCTGCGGTGGTGCTGCTGCGGTAACGTTGTCGCCTCACAGTAAGACGCTATCTGGTTCGATTCTTAGCTAGAGCGTCTTCTGCGTGGAGACATGCGTGAATGGGCGTACCTTCGTTGAAGGTTGTGCGTCAGGCCTGGCAAGCCGGTACGTAAAAATCAACTGCCGATCATTAGCGGACCGGAGTTCCGCTGTGGCGACCCCTAACCGGGAAAAGCCGAAAGACACAAACAATATATATAATGTGTGTTTGTGTGTGTGTGTGTGTGTATATATATATATATATATATATATATATATATATATATATATATATATATATATATACACACACACACATACATACATACATACACATAGACACACAGATGCACATATATACATATGTATACATACACACACACGTATACACATATATATGCATGCACACACGTATATATATATATATATATATATATATATATATATACACACACACACAAGGAAAGGGGGCATTGAGGACCTCATAGTTGCTTATCTGTCAAAAGACCAGAGTAGTAAAACATACACATAATGCATAGGACCCAACCACAGAGCCCTTTTAATGAGGTAGCAATTTTGTCTATTGGGCAAGTCCCAGGAAGAGTCCTCATTGGACTGTAGTGAAGGGCATTCCTAACTCACTCTCTCTGCCTCCTTGGAAAACAAAGCATGAAGTAAATTTAAGCGGTAGTCAAATTCTTGACATTAGGCACAAAGTGGTTACTAGGTCAGCATTTCCAACTCCAGCATCATAATGATCATTGACGTAAGAATGTCCAGTATGTAGACTTCAGATGTTCCATTTAACTCGACACCCAAGGGGCATGTAGAGACTGTTTTGCTAATGGAGCCATCATCTCATTGTAGGGAACCAGAACCTCAGACAAAGACAGCCTTGCTCTGGGCCTTTGTTAGGTAAGAGCTGGGTTATAAAACTCTTGCATTAATTCTTGTTCTTTGATGGCTGAGAAGGGTGAGGTTTTAGGGTCCTAAAGAATACTATCCCAGTATATGTCAAAGAAGGTCTGTGCTGTGTCTTGGGACATGATTTCTTGAGATCTCTTGCTCCCACTATATTATTCTAGCAGGTGTTTAGAGGGGTTTTAGAGGTAATAGCTTTCAAGAGAGCCTGCTACTTGCTGACATATTCCAAACAGAGTATGTTCTCCATCTGATTAGAGTGTCATCAGCCCTTTGTCGTTTAATTCCTTACTTTTGACCTTTTAATATGTCTTGGTGTCAAGGCGCATGTTTCTGCTATCTTCCTACATCTTGACCTTTTAGGGGGCAGAAATATTGCACAGAGCTTACTGATTAAACAGTCCTTTAAAGTGGTTGTACATCTCTGCCTAATCATTGAATATCCGTTATCTCCTCTTCGGACTTGAGCCTCATGAATAATAGGCTCGACAGAATTTCATTTGAACCAGATTTCTCACTGGCTGTAATGTTCACCTCTTAGAAGGTTGTGTTCTTGATAGCCTTTGCTCACAAGATTCATAGGAGATTTCTAGGGTAATGGTTTAAGGGCCCTTACAAGCCTAGCCAATATAACCCAAGTTTTACCCTATATGTGGCCCCTAGAGGCAAGAGGATGGAATGGATTTATGCCTACGCATTGAGCATCTTGCAGATTGCCCCTGTCCATAAGAGACATAACACTACCCCAGGTGTGAATTTGCGATTCCCTATCCATTGATCCAAATTGCATTAGAAGAGGGCCAGGGAAGGGCTCTGTTTAATATGAATAGGAAGCCTGTTCGAAAGAAGGGGCAGTCTCTAAGAAACAGGTCTCTCTCTGTCCAGCATGTTTTGTTTGAGTTGCTGAGTATGTTTAGATCCCTAGATCAGGTGATCTCCATGCTCTTTGACTTGTGGATGTGTAGCAGATCCATCTGGGCTGGATTTGAATGCCTTGTAGGTATTGCATATGGGTAAGGGGAGGAACATGGAGCGCAGAGCCGTAGCTGGAAAATGCGTCCGTGTCAGGTCCGAAGACCCACAGGTTGAAGACAAATGAAGTAGAACTACTCAGATGGAATGTTATGGTGAGCACATAACATTTTTTCTCACCACTGTGTACACACACCAGTCAAAGTTCAGGCTACTGTCTATCTGTGTACCTAGATCTCTCACCTCTGAGTCTACCCTTAGTGGTGTGCTGTTGATGTTGTAATTTGCAGGGCTGTTTGACTTCCCAAATGGTTTGATGTATTTTTTCACATTTAGTTTTATGCCATGTTTCTGGCACCAATCATTTGTCTGATGTAGACCTTACCTGAAGGATATCTACATTGTTGGGAGATTCCCTGATTGCCCTAGACTGCAGTCATCAGCAAACTTAGTCATCTAGAGGCCTTGCACATTAGCGTTGACTTCAGAGAAGTATATTCTGAACAGGAGTGGTCCCAGCACTGAGCCCTATGATGCATCACTAGTAACTGGCCTTTTGCTGGGTCTTGATTCACCCACTTTAACCACACATGTGCTGTCCGTGAGCCAGTTTGGCTATCCATGTGGTAATGTAGGGATTTATGCCCAGTTTTGTGAATTTATGTATACCACCTGAGTGAAGAATTGTCATATGCCTTGGCCAGGTTGAAGTAGGGGGTATGTACTGTTTTACCATCATCAGTATCCTTAGTGACTTTCTCAGAGAAATCTACCAGATTCAGTAGGCATGAACTGCCCTTTACAAAGCCGAATTGGGTCGAGTCCAGTGTTTTGAGGTTTTCTGTGTCATTACTTATCAGGTCCATGATTATCCTTTCAATGGCTTTGCATATAAGACTAGTCAAGCTTATGGGTCTGTAATTTCCCAGGTCAGTGGATGGTCTACCTTTATGCAGAGGGATGACTGGTGATGTCCTCCAATATATCAGGACAAAGGCTGTCCAAGCTTTAAGTCTTCACAAAGAATGAGTGCCCTTACAACCAGCAAGTTGGTTCAAAAACCGTCCTTAACCCAGTTCAGTCTTTTCCTCAAAACACTGTTAGCTCAGGTATTTACTTTGAAGTGTGTGCATGAAATTAGAGTTTGTGCAGGTGTTCATCTCCATTGCCATCTGGAGAAAGGGGGTAGTGGGTTGTAGTGGTTAAGTAAATCATTATTAAATAGAATTGTAACTTCATTATTGTGTTTTTGGGTACCATAACCATCCATTGAAAATGCTGCTGTCAAAGTCACTCCCCTGAGGTGTGGCTACTTCCGTTACTTGCTTCAAAAATTCTACATTAAAGACATTTGTGCCTTGGCCAGTTTGTCACTAGTTTATATTTTCAATAAACATCATTGCTTTTGAACCATGATTCCAAGAGTTAGGCTTTCTTTCACATTTTAGGGGCTTAGCATTAAGCCTTCTATCTAAGAGATTTTGTAAAAGCAGGGTCCACTTCATAGAGTTACTCACCAAGACTTGAGGATGAATTCAGTCCCAGCAGTATTACTCTGCATTTCTTCCCGATTTTATCATCTCTCCATTTATATCCTTATCGCTCCATTCGGACCCTTGACAGCCTGAGAGATTTGCTTTTCACTTCTTGGGATTCATCCAAACATCTACCCACTGGAAAAGGCATCCAGATTCAAGCACAGCACATGTACCCAAACTGTCATTTGATCTGTGATGAGGCCTTGTGCATGCTGTGCTTATCCTCTTGATGGCCGTTGAGTCTTAATGGTGTCTCCTATATTTACTTGCAGCTTGATGATATGTTGTCCTATTTCTCCTTCATTCTTACATGGATGGATTTGGAGCTGATCCTCAGCTCTGACTCGGCCGAATACACAGCTGCAAGGTTTAAACTTGGCTCGTGGCATGATGCAGTGTTGCACCTCTCCAGATCTCATTTGCCACTTTACGAGGTTGGATGTGCTCTTCTTGGCCATGACTAAGTTTTTGCCTTTTTTCACTTGGCTTAAAATTCTAGGATTCTTGCATCTACAGCGTTTTTGTAGAATAAGGCAGTTAGATTTAGCGTTTAGCTTGCTTTATCTATTTCTGCTGTTGGTTGCTGTTGTTGTGCCTTCATTTTTTTCACAGGCCTTTTTGTATCCCGTAGTTATTGTAGTGGTGTGTTGCTTAGTATACTATGCTTAGTTGATCATTTAGCTTGTTTAAATTAGAGAGCTTAGTCACCTCTTTTAGTTAGAGGGCTTTTAGTGTTAGTGTCTGCATGTGCTTGTTGATGTTCTTCGTGTTTCACTGTTGCAGTCATTACATTTGGGTAATCTGCTGGCAGGTTGCCCTCAGTCGGCCTGAATTCCAAAGTCTTGGGTCCTGCGTCGGTTGCCATCTTCTCTTCCATGACGTCAGGTCGTTAGGGGTATAAAACATGCAGCCGACGCCATTTTCTTTAGTCTTTCTTGCCGCGCATTGCCCAAAGTAGAAGCATTTTGCAAGTGCCGGTCGACTGACTACTGAAATATTTGTGTTTGGGTTTCAGAACCGAAGTCTTCAATAAAGCTAAGTACCCCGTTGGGGAAACTTTTTTCTTGCTTTTTACCGATGTCAGAAAAAGTTAATAATTGTATTACTTGTGGGAAGCAAATACCTCATAAGGATTTCCATTTATACTGTATTCCTTGCCTAGGCCCTGACCACAATGTGCCTGGCTGTCGGTTTTCTGCTAGATTTAACCAATGCAATATTAAGCGTCAGTATATTTTTGCATCTAAGTATTTTGGCAACAGATTAAACTACCCAAAGATGTCGTCGGATAGCAATCCAACTACCGGAGTACATAAAAAACGCAAAGAAAAGGACAGAGAAAGGCAGTCGAGATCCAAAACCGATGACTAAACTTCTCCTAAGCCAGTCGCCGGTTCGCCAGTACTCAGTGAGGCGCTTTCACAGCCCCCTGATACCCGCTACCTTTGAGTCGCAGGCCTCTACCGACACCCATGTGGAGTCAGGCATGCCACAAGATACTCAAGATATTGGACCGACGGATGGATCTCCCTCAGTTGGGTCCAGAGCCGCTGAGCAGGCACCGGCTTCTGAGTGTGTATTCAGACCTCAACATTTTTACATCAAACCAATGAAAGCTGCAAAACCAAAGGCAAAGACACCTTCTAAAGCTAAAATAACGACGCCTGAGCCACATGCACAGGCCTCTATACCTAAAAGACAGATTATCAAAATGGCTGAAGACCTTATTACCTTGATCAGGGGTACCCATCCCCCTCCAGATAAGAGGCCTAGGCATGACACTGACTGAATCTTCATATCAGGTTTCTATTTCTTCTGATTCCTCTTCTGATCAGGAATTATCTTTACCTCCCTATGAGGATTCTGATGCTGAGGAATCTGTTCCATCTGCATCTCCTCCTGAGTATTATTCATTTGGAGAAACCTTGCATACTTTGAGGGAGCATTTTCACTGGGAGAGTCAAGACTTTTCAGAATCAAAAAAGAGGCTCAAGGATTTCCTCCTTCTCCCTCAGCACAAGCCTTTAGCCATTCCCCGTGTTAGACATTGTGGATGATGTTTTTTCAGAGTCAAGCCTGACCTCTGACTCTCTACCTCCGGCTCCCAGTAAGCCTGACTGGTAATACAGGGTCCCTGACACTCATAATTTTTATTTAGAAACCCTGTTGCTGATCCTGTAACTATTTCACAGGGTCCTGAGGGAGTCAAGGCCTCAACAGCAAAAAACCCTACCCCCTCCAACAGAGATTCCAGGGCGCTGAACAGATGGGGAAAAAAGGTTTATACATCTGCAGCCTTGGCAGTCAGGGCCTTAAACTGTCAATTTCATATGCTTAAGTACCAACAACATGTTATGGGATTGCTGAAACAGAAAATGATTTTGATTTCAGAATGTGTAGAAAGTAAGGAATTGCAGTTGTTATTGCATGCAGCTGAACAAGTTGGAAAGCATACTTTGCAATGTGGTTTTGATTCTTTAGAGACCTCCTGCAGGGCCGCAGTTACTGGATCTGTGATTTGGAGGCATGCCCTGTTAAAGGAACAAAATTTGCCTGATAATGTTAAAGCTAAATTACTAGATGCACCTTTACAGCATGATTCTCTGTTTGGTATTAAGACAGAAGAGGTTTTAAAGAAAATGGAAGACCAAGCTAAGTCTATGCAAACTGTTAAAGATTTCTTACAAGTGCAGCCACCTAGATTCAGTAGACACTGGCATCCAAAAAAAATTGGTCCTTTCCTGTGTCAGAGCTCAAAGGGGCAAATCCAGATGCCCAAAGGGTTCCAGGTACCAAGCTCAAGACTCATACAGGTCAAAGCAATGGGACGCATCCACCTCCAAATCTGGAGGAGATAAAGAGCAAACCTACAGAAGGCAATCCCAATGACTTCCCTCTGCCTACACCAAACACTTATCTTTTGGCAGCACCCATAGGGGGAAAATTAGCACTTTTTGCTCAAAATTGGCAGTTAATAACCCAGGACAAGTGGGTACTGAACATTGTATCACAGGGATACAGATTCCATTTCCACACTCTGCCAATGACAAATGGTTGGCCAGACCTGCCAAAAAAACAGTGGGCAGAGGCACAGAAACAGGTTACGTCCCTCATGGATATGGGAGCCATTCAGATAGCACCAGAACAGGAAAAAGGACAAGCTTTTTACTCGACTGTTCTTGGTACCCAGAAAGGACAAGGCCTGGTGTCCAATACTGGATTTATTGATTTTGAAAACATACCTGGACATTCCAAAATTCAAAATGCTCACATTGCAACAGCTTCTGCCCATGCTGTGCAAGAATGCTTGGCTGGTGACTTTAGACTTAAAAGAGGCATACATGCATTTCCCAATAAGACAGTTGTGCAGAAGATACTTCAGATTCAAGGCTGGCTTAATGCATTACCAATTCTCTACATTGCCCTTTGGCTTATCTACTGTATCCAGGGTCTTTACAAAGTGCCTGGCACCAGTAATTGCATTTTGCAGACAAAGAAGTATTCAAATATATCCTTACTTGGACGACTGTCTCATTCAAGCAGAGAACAAGGACACTCTTCTACGACACCTGGCGTTTGTGAAAATGCTTCTAGCCTGCCTAGGGTACACAATAAACGAAAATAAATCACAACCGGTACCCTCTCAAAAGATAACATTCCTGGGTGCAAGCTTGCATACAACTGCCCAGATGGCTTACCTCACGCTAGACAAACAGAGGCAACCGACTACTTACTTCAAACTGATGGCAACAAAAACCCAGTCTTCTGCAAGACAAATTCTGCAGGCTCTGGGCTTCATGGCATCCTGCATCCTACTAATTCCATGTGCAGGACTACATATGAGGAAACTTTAATGGTACCTAAAAAGTTTATGGAGTCAGCATTCACACAGTCTGGAAACTGATTCCTCTCATCCCCTGCCTACAACAGGAGTTTCTATGGTGGGCAAAGGCCTGTCACCAAAACATGGGACGGCCCTTCAGTCTACCCCCTGCCAGCCAAACCTTAACAACAGACGCATCAGATTATGCCTGGGGGGCCCCACATGGCAGGAGGATGCATTTAGGGCATATGGGCACCAAGTCAAATGCATCTATAAATCAACCAGAAAGATGCTAGCCGTTCAGAATGCCCTAACAGCATTCAAGGACTTCATCCAGGAAAACTACTGATAAAGATGGACAACACCATATTCATGTGGTATATAAACAAGCAAGGGGGCACACACTCATACCCCCTTTGCAGATTAGCCATGGCACTGTGGGACACAGCTTTGACCTTCCAGATAAATCTTCAAGCTCAATTCCTGCCAGGAAAACAGAACACTCTGGCATACGATTTAAGCAGAAACCTTATGGATCCTCACGAGTAACTAAATCCACAAGTGTTCAGTATGATAACAGAGAAATGGGGAGCCCAGGTATAGATCTATTTGCCTCTCCTCAGAATTATCAACTGAAAACATTCTGCACAAGGAGTTATCCCAGACAAGCATGGAAAGTGGGCACCCTGTCTTTCATTTGGAAAAACCTGTCAGTTTACACCTTTCCTCCTCTTCCTCTTCTACCCAAGGTCCTCCTAAAAGTCAGACAAGAGAAGCCAAAGATATTAATTGCCCCGGACTGGCCCCGCCAATACTGGTACCCAATCCTAAGGAACTTGTCTCAGTACCCAACTTGGACCTTGCCTCCAAGACCACAACTACCGTCCCAGCAAAACAATCAGATCCTGCACAATCAGCTACAGACTCTGAACCTGGCAGCATGGCTAATCATGTAGTCATACCAATGACACCTCTCAGTGAAGCTGTGATAGATGTCATTTTGGAAGCCAGAAGGCCTAGTACTAGAAAATCTTATGCTGACAAATGGAAGAGATTCTGTGCTTGGAATCGAGCACAAGGAACTGATACAGCAGAACCACATATTCCTCAGATATTACAATACTTAACTGTGATGCTTGACAAAGGCCTATCTTTCTCATCAGTCAAAATCCATGCCTCTGCCATTTTGGCTCATTACAATACAGAGCCACCAATCTTTTCTCATCCCTTACTAAAGCAGTATCTTAGAGGAGCCAAAAACCTAAGGCCTCCTAGAAGATCACCATTACCTGCAAGCGACTTCAGTTATGTGTTGGAAAAGCTCACCCTGCCTCCATTTGAACCAGCCACTACCGCTGATATAAAGGTCTTATTATGGAAGACAGCCCTGCTACTGGCAATTACTTTAGCAAGAAGGGTTTCTGAGCTATAGGCCCTCATGACTGTAGAGCCTTTTATCATATTTTACCCAGACAGGGTGTCTCTGAGGACAAATCCTACTTTTATGCCTAAGGTGGTTTCCAGTGTGGCTCTTAGCCAAACAATCCATCTGCCAACTTTTTATCCAAATCCACAGAACAAAGGGGAGAGAATTATGCATTCCTTGGACGTAAACAGACAGCTAAGATTCTACTTGAGCAGGACAAAAGCTCTAAGAAAAACTGAGCAATTACTAGTGTCATATGCTGCAGGATCAGACGGAAAGGCTATCTCAAAGCAGACAATTTTGAAGTGGATAAGCCACTGCATCCGTTTCTGCTACACACTCCATGGTAAACCTGTGCCCAAGGGCATTAGGTCTCATTCCACCAGAGCTGCAGCTACTTCAGCAGCCTTTCTCAGAGGAGTACCAACCAAATACATTCTAGAGGCTGCTACTTGGAGTTCTGTTCACACCTTTACAAAGCATTACCATTTGCCTCTCTAAGTCCAGGGCAGGCTTTGCCACTGCAGTGCTGCAGGGCCTTATAGCTGCACCTAATGCTGTTTAGCTCCAGCCTCCCAACCATAGCTTTGGGATTCTACCCAAATGTAATGACTGCAACAGTGAAACACAAAGAACATAGTACAGTTGTGTACACTTACCATAAATGTAGAAGTTCGAGTGTTTTCACTGTTGCAGTCCAGCTTACCCTCCTGCCCATACCCCTGTCATTCTACAGTTTATCTTTCCTTCTCTATCTTCTACAACCTATGTGGTGTATTTGCTTGTAGATGAAGATAAAGTTTATATATATATATATATATATATATATATATATATATATATATATATATATAAAATATTGCTACTTTTTTGGGGGCACCTGACATCGGGGGCAAGAAAAACTAAAGAAAATGGCATCGGTTGCATGTTTTATACCCCTGATGACCTGACGTCATGGAAGAGAAGAAAGCAACCGACACAGGACCCAAGACTTTGGAATTCTGGCCGACTGAGGGCAACCTGCCAGCAAATTACCCAAATGTAATGACTGCAACAGTGAATACACTCGAACAGCTACATTTATGGTAAGTGTACACAGATGTACTTTCCTTGTTATCTAGGTCCGTTAAAATTGGAGGTCCTAGTGCTTTTCCCTTTGTCAGAGTTAGTTTCTAATTTATCTTTCACCTAGATGTGCAGTGTTTTTTAGATTAGAGTATGATGTATGTCTGAGTTAGTTGCCTTGTAATACCGTTGAGAACTTTCTCTATCATGTCTAAGGAATCTAGAGAGAGAACATAAGCCTTCGGGGTTTAAAAAAATGTCAGAAATGTACACAGAAGATGTCAATCACAGACAGACATCTCATTTGTGTATCCTGTTTAGGGTCTATTCATTTACAGGAGGATTGTATGTTTTGCCACTCCTTTAGTGCACGCGTGTTACAGGAGAGGAGAAACAGATTGATTCACAAGGGTCTCCTAAATCTGACCTTTGAGGAGTCTGTGTAGAGTGCTACTTCTTTTTCGTCCTCTCCTTCAAAGAAGGACAAGCCATCCAAAAGGCCATCACCTGTCTCTTGAGCTCAGTCGGAGCCTCCAGAAAAATTGTCAAAACTTTCCAAACCATCTGCCTCCTTGGCTCTACATTCCTCGGAACCGACAGAGGTCATCATTATAGACGAGCCTGGTTCTTCGGCCCCAAGGTCTTTGGAGCTGCAAAAAAAGTGTCTCGGAGCTGGTCCATTTCCCCGGTCTCCCTTACTTTGAGATCTCCCATTTTGGACCAGTCTCATTTTCCTTCTTTTTCATCCAGGTCCACTAGGAGCCTATCTGATGACTACATAGTGGGAGGTGCGCAGACTCCTGAAGTCGCCACTGCTGGCCAAATTGTTTTCCAATCCGACCCATCTGGTCTCGGTGTCTCCTAGTACTATTGCATCCACTGTTGTTCCTCCTCCGAGCTAATTTGTCCCCTCGGAGATGGAGTGCCTGATACCGCTTACTGTAGAACAGTCTGTTTCGGGTCCCCCTTCAGAGGTTACGGAACAGACATCTGCTCCGACTCTCTCGGCACCGTCCGGAGTGTCTGGGAGCCAGGGTTCTCCAGCCAGCCCCAAGGAGAGACTCTGGACCGAATTTCTTCGGCTCCGAGTCTACTCCTAGGTGCGTTGGCTCGGGTGAGCTCGGCTCCCACATCGCCCTCAGAGCCAATCTCACTGGAGCCGGGAGTGTCCTCAGTCTCCTCGGAGCCGAGGACATCCTGTGAACTGGTGGGATCTGCTTTCGAGCTGATGAGGACTGTTCGTTACCCCTCTGCATCTCTACATAAGGATACTGGCATTCGTCCCACTAAGGCACCGGCTACTGTCTCGGCACCACCCCATCCACAGGACAACAGTGATCCAGAGCCTTAGGATCCCCCATTGGTTGAATTCCTCTCTTCCAAAGTCTCCCCAGAATACCCTTCTGAGGAGCCCCCTAGGAAGAGAACTTGCAAGAGGAAGCTTATAGAGTCCCTCGATGAGTCTGTCACCTCAGATACTGACCTTGAGGAATCAGAAGAGTTCCCACGATCTGCCTCTGATGATATCTCATTTGCAGATGTCCTGTTGATCCTTAAGCATAGGGGCGGCAGGAAAACCATTACCCCTTCTGATGAGGAGTCAGTGTATCTGAAGGCCTTTAGATTTCAACCGTCAGCTGGACTTGGTCAGTCGAAAGGCATGGGAGTCACCTGGCATTGTGGAGCCAGTCCCTCAGAGGTCAAACAAGTTCTTGTCAACCCCTACCATAAAAGATTTTCTCACAAAGGGTGTGCCTGTAGATGCTCTGTTTGTGGCAGCATCCACCAAGAAGGAACTTTCTGACACGTCCTCATGTGTTCATCCTCCGAACAAGGAATCTCAAACGATGGACAGGTACAGGAAGCATGTCTTTGTCAGCGACTTTTACACTTCGCTGAATTACCTCACACACTTTACAACGTTACAAAGAGATCTCCTGAAAGAGCTTGGAGATACTCTACAAGGTACATTAGCTGCGGGGGTGAATGAGAAAGTCTCCTCTCAGCTATCCACCTTAAATTCTGTCGTGAACTCCTCCATTTGGCTGATATTTTATGCAGCGGATGGAGCAAGCAGGGCAGCGGGTTCAGGAGTTTCCTTGAGACACTCCTGGATGCGCTTGTGCAATTTTGCGGAGCCCTTTAAGTCTCTACCTTTACTAACGCCCCCTTTGATGGTTCCTCACTCTTTGCAATCAAAGTAAAAGTCACACTCACCAGATGCGAGCAGGAAGGGAAAACTCTCTCTGCCATTGGAGTATGTTTTTCCGTACCTTCAAGACCTTACCCTAAAGGTCAGAAGAGTGGGAAAATGTGGCTCAAAAGATCCCAAGGAGCTTTCCAAGATGCACGAGGTGAATCCTTCTCCAGGGGCAGAGAGGGAGATAACAATGGTAGACATCCTAGAGGCAGAGGAGATCCGGAAAACCAGGGCGACCGTGATTCCTTTCACAGACATTCCTGTCAGTGCTCCTGAAAGGAGGCCCGCCTGCTCTACTCTGGAGGCAATCGGGGGAGGTTTGTCTTTATACCCAGAAGCCTGGCAAGCTATCACAAGAGACAAGTGGGTACAATGTGTAATATCCAGAGGATATTCCATTCTCTTTTGCCACCCTGTCCCATAAATCAGAACAATACCGGATGTTCCACCCAATCTAAGCGAGCAAGCAACTACAGAAATTCAATAGTTGCTGGACAAAAGAGTCCTCCAAGAAGTCCCCGCAGACCAAACAGGATTCAGAACTTACTCAAGATTCTTTTTGGTGCCAAAAAGAACAGGGGAGTGGAGACCCATATTGGATCCCAGCAAGTTAAACGAATCTGTCAAAAAGTCGAAGTTCCGAGTGGTGACACTGCGGTCAGTACTTCCCTTCTTAGGGAAAGACTAGTGGATGTGCTCAGTAGACCTCCAAGATGTGTACTACAACATAAAAATGGACAGAACATCGAGGAGTCACTTACGCTTCCGGCTAGGAGCCAGTTATTATCAGTTCCGAGCTCTGCCCTTTGGTCTCACTACAGCCCCCAGAGTGTTCACCAAATGAATGGCAGTAGTCACGGCTCACTTGAGGCATCTGGAATTCCAAGTGTTTCTGTATCTAGGAGACTGGCATCTAACTGCCACCACCAAGTACCTACTCCAGCAAGTCAGGGATGTGACTTTGGAAATTTGTGCACAGTTAGGCATAACAGTCAGCTTACAAAAATCTGCCTTGTTGCCCTGTCAACATATTACCTTCATAGCCGCAAACCTAGACACACTGTTTCCATGGTGGCATGTCTTCCAGCCGACAGCATTTAAGCCTCAAGCAGCAAATACATCACCTTCTTCCCAAGGACAGGGTAAAGGCAAAAGTAGTTCTGAAACTCCTAGGGACAGTGGCTTTGACCAGAACGTTAGTTCCTCTCGCCAGAATCCACAGGATAATTCTTCAGTGGCTCCTTTTCTCCCATTGGTCACTTCAGGAGCTCCCAATGGCCCACCTGATCAGAATAACGGAATCATGCAAAAAGAACCTATGGTGGGTGGGTCCAGTCCAACCATGTGACCATCGGGAGACCCTTTATTTCACAGCAACCTGTTGCTACAGTGACCACGGACGCTTCCTAGATTGGGTGGGGGGCATTATCTGGGAAGGATGGTCCAAGGTATATGGCAGGAACACGAGCCCCACTTTCATATCAGTGTTCTAGAGATGAGAGTGGTGCTTCTGGCATTGCAAGCACTCCACGACTCTCATCCACTAGGGGTGACTGCTATACAGTCGGACAGTATGTCGGTGGTTTGGTACATAAACAAGGAGGAACCAAGTCATACCCACTTTGTCACGAGGCCTTGAGAGTTTGGCAATGGGCAATTTCTTCCCAGCACTTTATTGTAGCAACGCACATCCCGGGGAAATCCAGTGTGATAGCCGACATGCTCAGCAGGGTAATATTGATACCTCATGAGTGGTCTCTGAACCAGAACATAGCGAAAGCGATCTTCCAGAAATGATGGTCAACCTTGCTGCAGTCTTTTCACCACTCCCATGAATGCCAAGTGCAGCAGCTACTTTGCCCTAATTCCCCCGCCAGGGGAGACACTGAGAGACGCACTTGCTCACGATTGACCCTCGGGACTTCTTTATGCCTTTCCTCCATTTCCCTCATACCCAAAGTCATCCAGAATGCAAATTCCTTGGGAAGCAGGATGGTTCTCATTGCCCCACATTGGCCTTGACAGATTTGGTTCCCCTTCCTTTGGCCTCATCTTCAGGCGAAGCCTTAGATTCTGGACCCAGTTCCAGACCTGCTGACACATATGTCAGGTACACTTCATCCTTCTCTCCACACCCTCAACTTGACAACATGGCTGCTCCACTTCCCAATTTAGTCAGGCTTCAAAACGTTACTCCAGCAGTAAAACACATACTGATGTCTTCTCATAAAGTTTTTACTAGAAGACTATATACTAGCAAGTGGAAAAGATTTTCTTTCTGGGCTAGGAATAGAAACATTGACCCTTTTTCTGTGTCTCTTCAATCCATTCTAGAGTTTGTGGCAAAACTTTTTTAGCAGGGTGCTGCTACAGCAACTATTAGAGTCCAACTGGCTGCAATTCCAAATTTTCACATTGGTGACCATTCTCCAAATTTAATGTCACACAGGTTGTGTAAAGCATTTTTAAAAGGCGCTTGCTTATTGAGACTACCTTTTAAGGAACCACTCCCTCCATGGGATTTAAATTTTGTCCTATCTCAACTGACATTGCCTCCGTTTGAGCCTTCTTCATCTTGTGAACTCAAATTTCTGTCCTGGAAGACCATTTTTCTAGTAGCAGTTACATCTGCCAGAAGGGTCTCAGAGTTGCAGGCACTCTCAATACCTCCATATTTGATCTTTCACAAGGACAGGGTATTGTTACGAACCAATCCATCCTTTGTACCCAAGGTTTGCTCTCAAGCCAATAGCAATCAGTCCATTGAACTCCTGGTGTTATTCCCCAACCATAGCAATAAGGCAGAGTATAGACTTCATCAGCTGGACGTGCATAGACAGCTCAGATTCTGTTTGCATAGAACTAAAGATTTCAGGAAATCTGACCAATTATTCATCTCCTTCTCTGAGGCAAAAAAGGGTATGCCAGTCTGTAAAGTTACCCTTTCTAATTGGCTCTCAAATTGTGTCACCTTTGTCTATACCTCCAATAATAGAGAACTGCCATTCAAAATTAGGGGTCATTCAACCAGAGCATTAGCTACGTCATCTGCTTTTCAGGCCAGAATGTCTATGGACAGTATTTGCGCTGCAGCTACGTGGGCCAATCCTCATACATTTATCACTCATTACAAAGTGGATTTTGCCTTCAGGGACAGGGCCTCTTTTGGTTCCACTGTGCTCAAAGGTGTACTTTCGTGACCCACCCAGGGGAAAAGGTGCTAGGGACCCTGCCCCATCCATGCAAGAATGATAGATAGGACAACATACTCACCAATAACGTTCCATGTTTGTTGTCCATCTCGCCATTCATTTTTACGAATCCTCACTCCTTCCCCCATCTGAGGACTCCTAGAGAGACCTAGTGGTTATCTTTCCTTCTTACAGGAGCTCCTTTCAGTTTGTTTCTCCTTGATATGTGGTGTTTTTATATATATATATATATATATATATATATATCTGTGTGTGTGTATGTATAAATATATATATATGTGTGTGTGTATATATATATATATATATATTTATATATATATATTTTTTTTTTTTTTTTTTTTTTTTTTTTTTTTAGTAAATTAGCAGCAAACAAGATCTGGAGAGTTGCAGCACTGGGATACCTAACTGCCAGGAGCCAAGTTTGACACTTCTAGCTGTATATTCAGCCGAATCGGAGCCGAGGATCGGCTCCAAACCCATCCATGTAAAAATGAATGGCGAGATGGACAATAAACATGGAACGTTGTGGTGACTACATAACTTTTCTGTAAGTCAGAGAAGTATGTCATTTTATTCCTGGATTTTTTCTTGAGTTTCAGGTAGTGCTAGCTTATTGGATTGGGGGGGAAGGGGGTTAATGAAAATGATTAGCACAGTTTGTGGCATCACAACATACAGAAGCAGGAGATGCACCTCATTTATATTAATAAGGAAGATAATCAAAAATGTGCCAAGATCTGGATGTCCGGTAAGGAAATTCCCTAAAGTTGTTGGCGACGGAAGACCTCTTCAAAGACGAGAAGATGTGATGAGTGCATGTGCTAAATTTCAGAGAGACTGCATTTCATGAGGTAAACCTTAAATTGTAGTTCAGCATTTTTCAGGTGCTAAGCTTAGTGTTTCTTTAAAAAAAAAAAAAAAAAAAAGCAGGTGATTGAATTCTGCATTGTCTGATTTACATATTTATATTGTATCATCCTTCGAGATCTGTATATTGGGAAGTTAATTGGGGTTTATGTTCTACTAGATTTGCAAATGTTTTGTGCATCATAGCATAATATGATCGTCTGAAATGGTGATGGTGTGATAAAAGTATGTAATAGTTATCATTCAGCTATCCCAAGCCACATGTACTCTTAATATTTAGTAGTCTTCAAGTGTATAATATGTTCCAAACATGCATCTTCTTTTTAAAGGCAATTTGTCCTTGCACTTAAGGACACTGTAACACTTGAAAGAAAGTGGATATGTGCAACAAAGGCATTGTTTAGCATGTTTTAAACCTTCTCTTCCTAAAAATTTGTACTAGAGGTACGCTTATTGTAATAATTGACACTGTTTGTCTTTAGATGAAACTGAGTACGAATATAGTGGGAGTGAAGAGGAGGAGGAGGAAGTGCCTGAACAGGAAGGAGAGCCAAGGTAATTGTGCTAATAATATATTATAGAAATGTGTGCTGCTGTAAAGCACATTAAACTTCAGAAACTTCAGCTTGTGATTAGTGATAATGCTGGGTTTACTAAGGCATGGTCACCCTACTTTTTTAGCAATTTTGGGGAAGGATCTTTTACACTAGGAATTGAATAATGTGCACTAGGTAAAAACATAATGCGGATTAGTTTTGAGAATATAATTTTAGGGGCTGGATTTCAAAACATTTTCTGGTGGGAACAGACTTTAGAACTAAGCTACAGCTGTCATACGAATGATCATGAATTTGGTGCTGTCTGTTGTCCAGGTGTAAACTGTTTTTGAATATAGAAGTGTTCTGTATACAATGGAAGGCTTGGCCAGCTTTTAGTTGTGTTTTTAAGAAGTAATTTATTAAGTGTACATCAGTCTGCACATTACACATTCAGTGTTAGTAGCATTGCCAAAAACACAGATATTAAGACTGGCATCTTAACCCAGGCATCTACAAATCCTATGTGATGTCTGGTTTTATTAGGATGGTGAATCAACAACACAGATGCACAAAGAATATTGGCTAACTTTCACGTTGCATACATTTTTGCAGTATTGCATCTATAGTTGATATTCACGTTTGTGCTACATTTAGAGTAGATATTTATTCATTATTTATAATTCGTTATTCATTGTTCTTAATTATTTAATGTTGATATAATGCAGTTTAAATTCTTGTATTTTTGTGTGTGAGCAGAGGCTGCCACGTGTACATATCCTTGAACATAAGAATTTTCACATTTCTAGAATATTTTTTTTATGTCTTGTTTTATTTCCTGTTACATTTTCAAATGGTGGTCATGTCACTAATTCAAGATATGTAGCTGTTAGTGAGTGTATTGTTAAATCAGTTCTGATGAAGTCCCAGACAAGGACAAAAGTGCGTAACTGATTTTAATAAACTAAGTATTTTATCTACAGCTCCACTGTCTGTAGATTGTTTTTGTGGATCCTTGGTGGAGTTTGTGGACTCTGACCATTGTGTGTTTTTATTTTTTGGTTTCTAACTTGCACAAACCCTATATTCAGAACGAACATGCGCACAATGAATATGTGGATACCCTACACTGTGAAGTGTATTATGGGGACATTTTGGCAAACAGACAACTAGACTGCTATTTGGGGTGCATGTGTGTGTGCGGATTAGGGTTCGGTAAGGAGGCAAGATTTACTGTGTGTGTATTAGTATGTGTTGTATATCCAAGCTGTTATGTATTGTAGTAGTATTTTAATATGGGTTTTCTAAGGTGCGGGGCTGTAGTAGGTGTAGTTTGAGTGTATTAAGAAAGTGCAGGGTGAGAAGACCCCTGCACCTTAGTAATGCATGCCAACTTTAACCCTAATTGTACCTCTGCCCCCTAAACCTAATCCAGCACCTTACCCTAGAAAAAAGCATTTCTATAATACTACTGCTATTCAAATAATTTACATCTTAGTGTTACAGAAGGTTTTTTTCTTGAAAAAAATATCTTTGTTTTGTATTTAGGGTTTTTGGTAATGCGAATGCTTAAAAAGTTTTTGCTAGTGTTTGTGGAAGGTACAAATTCTAAATAAATATTCCTACTATAGTCATACACATGCGTGCGTACACATGTACATGCACACAAGCAAGTGTGTGTATAAGAGACACAAATATGTTTATGTATTTTTGTGTGTGTGTGTGTGTGTGTATATATATATATATATATATATATATATATGTGTGTGTGTGTGTGTGTGTGTGTGTGTGTGTGTATGCATACATACAGATATGTATATAGAGATATATCCACCCACGTGTGTTTGTATGATATGCAGTCCCTGAGGTAGCATGCTTTACTTTGCATCATTTAAAAATAGCCATATATTTTTTTTTTTACTATGCTGTGGGTATTTGCATCAAAATACCTTTTGTACAGATTCAAAAGACTTCATCATAAATGCAAATGTTCACTTCTTAGTATCTTATTTAACTGTTAAATCGTTCATACGTCTGTCTTGTTCATACCCGTTATATTTAACAAGACCTGTTTTACTGGACCTGTGCTATTCCTTCTGTGATGGTTCTTGATTTATAGCAACTTTTCTGGAAACAGTTTGAGTCTCTCTGCTATTAACGAGTTTCATAAAGACTGTTTTCAACCCCCTAAGCACCTTGCGCCATTCCATTTCTACCTTTACATATTTGACCCATTCATTCTGGCAGAAAGGAAGCCAGGTATTCTTGGGTAGACGAGAGCCATGTGGACTTATTCGTTCTTACCCAAGAGTCCCTGTCCATTCCCTTGAGAAAGTTGGGTGGTAGAGAGCAAGCCAGCTTTTATTGGTCCTTTTCCCTTGGAGACACCCACCTCCAACATTGGCATCTCTTCTTAGAATGCAGTTGCTGACTTGCGAAGGGAATTCTGCCTCTGCATGCCAGATTCTTCTCTGCTGAATAGTGCAAATGCACTAATGGCAGGTTGTGCTCGGCTGGCTTGGGAGCTCCACTGGATGAACAGCTAGTGCTCCTCCCATCCTACCTGACCAGCTTCTGCAGGCACTTGAGCTACTGAGTGAACTTGAAACTTGATTTGGCCACTCTTTCAACTGCTTTAGGTTGAGGCTGTGGACTTTACTATACTTGTTGTTGTTCTTATCTGTCCCCAGCTTGCATATTTTATTTATTTATTTATTTATTTTACATTTGTTGACCGGGCTAGTCTAGCTGGTTACATGTCCATTTTCAGTAGAGGCCCAGGGAGAAAAGCTCCAAGAAATCATACAAAGTTAATCAAAAGTTAATATAGAAGTTGTGACAGATGTTATAAAAACAGCAAATGTTACATAAAAGCAAAAAAATATATATATTGTTTTCTTTTTTCACACAAGTAGTGCAAATTAGAATACTCTGATTTTATGAGAAGGTGCATTATACATATATACATATATATTGTATGCAATAATATTGTTTATTGATACATAAAGGGGAGAAAATAAAGGATGTAGGGTGAGATTTAGAGAATAGGAAAATAATTGGTCAGGGTTAGTACAGGAGCATAGCCAGTGTTTATTGAGATATAGTTTTAGATTCCTTTTAAAAAGTGAGAGAGAAGTCTGAGATGTGATTTCAGGGGGTAGCTTATTCCATATTTTTCCAACAGAGTTAGAGAACAAGGAGTCACCTGCTGAGTTGTTGGGTTTAGTAGTACTGATAAGTAGTTTGTTTGAGGAGCGTAGATTTTTGAGATTATTATAAGGTGTAATTAGGCTAGAGAGTATTGGAGTGTTGCTAGGTTGATACAGGGTCTTGTGGACTATTGTGAGCTGGTGAAATTGGAGCTGGTTAAGTAATTCTAGCCAGTTTAGATGTCTTAGATTTAGACAGTGATGGGTTCTAAAAGGAGAGCCTGTAGCAAATCTAGCAATATTATTATAGGATGTTGCTAGTTTATTGAGGTTGTTTTCAGAGAGATTGGTGTATATAGGAGAAGCATAGAGGAGAGTGGAGATTAGGTGAGTTTTGGCTATAGCGGTCCTAGCTTCTGGTGTAAGATAGGGTTTAATTCTGTAAAGGGATCCTAGTTTTTTGTTAACTAATTTTAGTGTGGTGTTTATATGAGTATCAAAGTTAAGATTGTTGTCTATTATTATTCCTAACAGTTTAGTGGTTGGGTCAGGAGAGATGAGTACCGTTGTTAGAAGTGAGATTGAAATGTAAAGAGGTGGACTTTCGGGTTGGTGTGAAGTGTAGCAGTTTAGTTTTCTTGGGGTTTAGGTGGAGGCAGCGGTGTGAGAACCATTGTTTTCTACAGTGTTGAAAGCTTTTTGGGTAAGAGACTGAAGTTCATTTTGAGAAGTGGCTGAGCTGATTGTAGTAGTCATCTGCATATTGAATACAGGTGGAGTATGGAATAGTTGATTTCAGGTCATTTAATATAAATGGAAAATAGGAGTGGGCCTAATATGGAGCCCTGTGGGACCCCGAGGGAGATAGAAAGGTGATTAGATAGTTTATTTTGCCAGAGTACAACTTGCTGACGGTTTTCAAGGTAAGATTTAAACCAGTTCATAGATAGTGGATCAAGTGAAAGAGAATTCAGTGTGTGAAGGAGTAGCTGGTGATTAACCATGTCAAAAGCTTTAGATAAGTCAGTGAAGACTGCAGATGAGAGAAGATTTTTGTTGCGGTTATTGTTAATGCAGTTTGTGAACGATAGGGCAGTGGTTGTACTGTGGAAAGGTCTGAAACCATGTTGACAGTTGGCAAATAGGTTGTTCTGGAGAAGGTGGTTAAGAAGTTGTTTATGGATGCACTTTTCCATAATTTTTGCAATAGGGGATAGTAAAGCTATGGGGCGAAAGTTAGAAAAGTCATTGGAGTTCCCCCCCTTTATGTAGTGGGATGATATGAGAAATGTTCCAGATAGATGGGACAGTTCCTTCACTTATGGATCTATTTATCAGAATGGAAATGGGATAGGCAATGGCTATAGCTCTTTTTTGCAGGAATTCTGCTGGGAGTTTATCAGCTGGGGGGGTGTTAGGTTTTAACTTTTAGAAAAGGGAGGAAATAAAGTAGACACTGGTTGTAAGTGAAATAAAGGGTGTGGGTTTGTAGAAGAGGTGGGCAGATTAGAGGTATCAGGGGATAGGTGGCTAGCTAGAGTTTGGATGGCGTCTGTGAAGAAAGAGTTAAAGGCATTAGCTGATTGTGTGGGATTATCAGGGTTTGAGCCTTGTGGGTTGGGTGTGATCGATTGGCCTGGGAAAAGAAGATTGTTAATACTAGTCCAAAATTTTCTAGGTTCCTTGTGAGAGGTTTGCTGTAATTGGAGATAAAAGTACTTTTTGTCTAGCAGGATGGCTTTTTTTTATAATATTTCTATGTTTTATAATGGTTTGGCGGTCTGCCAGATTCTTAGTAGTACTCCATTTGGCCCAGCATCTGTTACGGAGAAGGATTTTTTGTTTAGTATTGTTAGTGAGCCAAGGGGCTGGTTTAGCTTTGGTTCTTATAGAGTGAGTTGGTGCGTGGTGGTCAAGGATGGTTAAGAATGTAGAAATGAAGTATTCAACTGCTTCATTTAGAGGAAGAGATTTTAATGGTGACCAATTACATTGTTTCAGTTCTGTTTGGAAAAGTTATTGGTTAAATTGCTTTGTGGTAGTTTTCTACAATTTCAGTTGTAGTATTCCTGTCTCTGCTAATTTTTGTCTGGCATTAACTTTACTTTCTATTTTCAGTCATTGGTAAAATAACTGAAGTGATTATTTGTAATTTGCCTTTCAGCCTTCTGCTAATTACCAGTCTAATGAGACAATAATATAGCAATAACCCACGCCTGGGTGTGGGTAATGCTGGATTTACCCACGGTTGGTGTGGTTTGGTCCCGAGGGACCAAACAAAGCCAACCGTGGGTAAATACAGCATTACCCACACCCAGAAGTAGGTTATTGCTATTATACCATGACATCATTTAAGAAAAGAAACTATTACTTTTCTTAAATAATGGCATAGTATAATGCCTGTTTACTGCCCTTCCGCAGATGTTTGGCATCCGCGGCAGTTCTGATGTACTGCGCGCCTGCACAGTACATCAGAGCTGTGGGCAAAAGCAACGGGGAAAGCAAGATCTCCGTTGCTTTTTTTTTACTGTTTTCGCTATGTTAAATGGGTTTAACATAGCGAGACAGTTTTAAAATAAGCAACGGAGATGTCCGTTGCTTATTTTAAAACTGTCTCGCTATGTTAAACCCACTTAACATAGCGAATAAAAAAGCAACGGAGAACTTGCCTTCTCCGTTGCCTTTTTTTAAATCCTGTCTCGCTATGTTAAATGGGTTTAGCATAGCGAGACAGCTTTAAAATAAGCAACCGAGATCTCCTTTGCTTATTTTAAAGGTGTCTGCATGTTAAACCCATTTAACATAGCGAGACAGTGTTTTAAAAGTAGAGTTATACTAATGGAAAAAAGTCCGGGCGACCGGACCTTTTTCCATTAGTATAATTTGATTTACAATGTGCACGCTGGCCAATCAGCATGCACGTTTTGGGGGGGGGGGGTTATGATATAATATTAGATTTGTGATAGTAAGGGCTATTGGCAGGGGAGGAATACTGTACTAGCAAGTATTTGTATTCCAGTAAAAACTATTGATGTAATGCGATCCTATCTCGCCTACATTCATAACTGATGACTCGGCCGATACACTAGCACGAAGTCTCTCATTGGCTGGGCCAACCCCCTTATCCCAGGATGCACCATGCCCAAACCCCCAGATCTCGTTTGCCGCTCCTAGAGTAACAACGTGGTCTCGACTTGGCTGTGGCTAAGTACCCTTCTATTTTGGCCTTTTGGTCGCTTTTTTGCAGTTAGCTTTAAAATTTATGCTCAAGCAGCTATTTTAATAGCTATCTTGTTGTTAGTTCCATTGTGATTGACTGTTTTTTTTTTTTTTGGATTGTTGTGGTAATTCCTTCTGTTTGGCGGGTTAGGCCCATTTGAGTTAGAGGGCTTTTGCCCCATCTCTTGTCGAGCGTTTAAGTTAGAGCTCTCCCCCCCATCCCTCCTTGTCTGTTGAGTGTGTTAGTATGTCTGGCAAAGAAAAGGAACATAAGCCGTCGGGCTTTAAAAAATGTTCAAAATGCAATTACAGGATGTTGTTGACAGATGGCCACGCCATCTGTGTTTACTGTCTAGGGGCTAAACACTTGCAGGAATCTTGCAGTGTTTGCCATGCCTTCTCCTCTCGTGTCCGACATGAGAGAAAAAATAAGCTTATCCTGAAGGGTTTGATCAAGCCAGCCGTCGAGGAAGCTTTGGCTTCTTCTCCCTCCTCAAAATCGAAGCAAAATAAGTCTTCGGTTCCAACAAGTCCGTTGGAGCCGCCTGCAAAAAGAGCTAAATCTGTGTCCCCTTCCTCGGCTCCACTGGACTCGGAGCCGCAGGATAGAGGATTTAAATCTGGGTCTCCTTCCTCGGCTCCACTGGTTTTGGAGTCTCGGGATGAGAGATCAGGTACTCTGTCCCCTTCCTCGGCTCCACTGATTTCGGAGCCGCAGGATAGAGGATCTAAATCTGGGTCTCCTCCTTCAGCTCCATTGGTCTCGGAGCCGCAGGAGAGTGTTTCTGATCTGGGGTCGGTTTCGTCAGCTCCTGAACTGTTGGCGCCGAAAGGGGTCTCGGTTCTGGTGAAGTCTGCTTCGGCTCCGATCCTTTTGGAGCCGGCCTCCTAGCTTTGTCTCGGAGCCGATAGAAAAAGTTTCTCAGCCCCCTTCTGTTTCCTCCAGGTCCTCCAGGCTTTCAGATTCGGATGTAGATAGGGTGGTCCAGAGGCTCCTCCAGTCACCTGTCTTATCCAAATTATTTTTGGCTCTGGCCCAGTCGGCCCCGGAGCCAGCCCTTTTGATACCGTTTCTTCCTTAGGTGAAGTCCTTGAGTCAGTTCCGAGACCCACTGCTAGTCTGTCGGCACCAACTTCAGCTCCAACCCTTTCTGTGCCTTCCAGAGGTTTTGGTTCTCGGGTATCCTCAGCTGGGCCCGAGGGGAATTCGTTGGGGCTTCTGGTTTCAGCCCCGAGTCTCCCTCTTGGCGCCTTGGCTAGAGGAACCCCAACACCGGTCATGGTCTCAGAGACTGGCCTCTCCTCAGATTCTGGTGGGCCCGCCTTCGAGGCTATGAGGAGCGCGCTGGCCAAGTCTCTAGTGACTTCACCTGAATCTGCGACTCCTTCCCTAGACATGGCGACTAGAGCTTCTGGTGCCCCCTGCCTTCGGACAGTGCGGCTCCTAGGCCTGAGGATTCCTCCTTGTGTGGTCCCCTGTTTTCTGAGGAGCCTTCAGAGTTCGTGCCTGAAGAGCCCCCAGGAAAAAATTGCGCAAGAGGAAGCACATAGACTCCCCAGATGAGTCTGTCACCTTGGACACAGACCTTGATGATGCGGAAGGGTCCCCTAAGTCGTCCTCTGACAATGTCTCATTCTCCGATATCCTGGAGATCTTGGGACAGAGGGGTGACTGGCCATCCAAAACCCCTTCTGCAGAGGAGTCGGTCTACCTCAAGGCCTTCAGAGCCCAACCCTCCGCCTCCTGGGTGTCTTCACCCTTCGATGAGTTACTGGACCTTATTTGTCAAAGGGTGTGGGAACACCCTGATTCTGTGTAGCCAGATCCTTCTCGCCCCAACAAGGTTTTATCCGCACCCCCTGGCAAGGAGTTTCCTAACCAAGGGAGTTCCGGTTGATGCTATGGTGGTGATTCTACTTCTATCCATCCTCCTAACAAGGAGTCCAGGAGCATGGATAAGTACGGGAAGCGCACCCTGACTTCAGCGACCTTTACTCTGCTGTCGCTGAATTATTTATCACTTTACGAGGCTCCAAAGGGATCTCATAAAGGAGTTGGGAGAGATCCTGTTGGGTAACGTGCTTGAGGTGTTGACGCAGTCCGTCAATGCCCAGCTGTCTACCCTTTCATCGATTGTTATTGGGTGGGTAGGGGAGCGAGTTCGGGCATAGCCCTTAGGAGGCAAGCCTGGATGCGCTTGTGTCACTTTGCAGAGGCGTTTAAGTCTTCCTTCACCGACGCTCCATTCGATGGGTCCTCTCTCTTTGGACCCAAGGTGAAAGACGCACTCACTAGATGTGAGCAGGAGGGTAAGACTTTGTCTGCCGTTGGGGCCCGTTTTTCGCTTCCCTCTAGACCTTATCCCAAGGCTCAGAGGGGAGGAAAGATGTGGTTCAGAAAGTCCCAAAAGTCTTTCCCTGCCCATCAGAGTGACCCCCCCCCTTCCAGAGGCAGGGGGGGGGAATTATTCTGGAAGACGTCGCCCTAGAGGCGGCGGAGGCCCCCGCAACTCAGGAGACCGCAAATCCTTTTGTGGTTCCTCCTTACAGCATCCCTGAGAGACTGCCCGACTGTGTGTCTCCGGAGCCAGTCGGGGGTCGATTCTCAGCGCATCCAAGGGCCTGGGGTTCCATCACTCAGGATCAGTGAGTGCTTCGTATCATCGCCGGAGGTTACACCATCCTGTTTATCCGTCCCCCTCCACCGTCAAGGAAAATCCCGGATGTGCCACCCAGTCAACGGGATCAAGCAGCCATAGAGGTCGCAAAGCTGCTTGGAAAGGGAGTTAACCAGCCAGTCCCTGCAGACCAGACCGGATTAGGAACTTACTCAAGGTTATTTTTGGTGTCGAAAAGAACAGGGGACTTGAGACCCATTCTGTATCTCGGCCACCTAAACCGCTTTGTAAAGAAGTCCAAGTTCCGGATGGTCACGTTGCAATCCATTTTCCCATTGCTGGAAAAAGGAGTATGGATGTGCTCCATCGATCTCAAGGACGCCTATTATCACATCAAGATAAACAGGGCGTCCAGGATACATTTACGCTTCCACCTAGGAGCCAGTCACTTCCAGTTCCGGGCCCTGCCCTTTGGTCTCACCACAGCCCTCAGGGTGTTTACCAAATGTCTGGCAGTGGTGACGGCTCACCTTAAACGTCTGAGATTCCAGGTGTTTCCATATCTAGACGACTGGCTCCTCACCGCCCCCACCAGGCATCTTCTTACTCAAGCCGTGAGTGCTACCATCGAGTTGGGACATCTATTAGGAATTACATTCAACTGGGAAAAGTCTGTATTGCTGCCATCACAGCGTGTTGCCTTTATAGGCGCAGAGCTAGACTCTGTAGAGATGCGAGCATTCCTTCCAACAGAGAGGATAAAGATGCTACAGGACCAAGTCCTAGTCTTACTACCCCGAAGGAAAGCCCCAGCCAGGATGGTCCTTCAGCTTTTGGGGTCAATGGCGGCCACCATTCTTCTGGTCCCTCTGGCAAGATTGTACATGCGAATTCTTCAATGGCTCCTGTCGACCCAGTGGTCATACCAAGATCTTGTCCTAGCCAATTCTCATCACGGAAACGTGCCGGAGAGATCTTCATTGGTGGCTCCTCTCCTCCAACCTGAACCAGGGGAGACTCTTCTGCCCCCCCTCCCCCATTGCCACAGTGACCACGGATGCCTCCCAGATAGGGTGGGGGGGGGCATTATCTGGGCAGGATGGTTCAAGGCACGTGGCAAGATCACGAAACCCACTTACATATCAATGTTCTGGAAATGAGGGCAGTGCTTCTAGTGTTGCATGCACTTCACAGCTCTCTTTCCAAGGGTACCATCGCAATCTTCTCAGACAATATGGTGGTAGTATGGTACCTGAACAAGCAGGGAGGAACCAGGTCTTATCCTCTTAGCAGAGAAGCCATGAGAGTGTGGAACTGGGCGATTGCTTCCCAGAGATTTCTAGTGGCAATGCACATTCCGGGAAAGTCCAGTGTGATAGCAGACAGGCTGAGCAGAGTTATTCTGATGCCTCACAAGTGGTCCCTGAACGACCAAGTAGCGGCTCCGATCTTCTCCAAGTGGGGGTTCCCCTGCTGCGACCTTTTTGCCAGCCCCTGGAATGCAAAGTGCAGCAATTTCTTCTCCCTGATCCCCCCCCGGGGGGGTCACCCAGGGACCCTCTAGTCCACAGTTGGCCCTCCGGTCTGCTCTACGCCTTCACTCCGGTCCCTCTACTGCCAAAGGTGATTCAGAAGGCGATCTGCTTGGGAAGCAGCATGATTTTGATTGCACCACACTGGCCCCGCCAAGTTTGGTTTTCCTTCCTTTGGAAGTATGCAGTGAAGGATCCTTGGATTCTGGACCCAGTTCCAGACCTCCTGACTCTTCAGTCGGGTCAGGCCCATCCATCACTGCGAACTCTCAAGCTAGCGGCTTGGCTGCTCCACTTCCGACCTTAGACAGCATATCCTTTCACCTGAGGTGGTCCGGATTCTGTCTTCTTCTCACAGAGCTTCCACTAAGGAGATATATTCTAATAAATGGAAAAGGTTTGCCATTTGGGCCCAGCGGCACAACCTCGACCCTCTGACAGCCCCGGTTTCAGCAGTATTAGATTTTTTGGCAACTCTTTTTAGACAGGGTTCCGCTGTCTCCATGCTTAAAGTCCAATTGGCAGCGATTTCTAATTATGTTGCCTTTGAGCCTTTACTCATGAGTCATAAGTTGTGTAAGGCCTTTCTCAAGGGAGCTTGGTTGCTTCACCCTCCGGTGTCGCAACCTGTTTTGCCATAGGATTTGAATGTAGTTTTAGGAGCCTTGACGTCTCATCCCTTCGAGCCGGCAGCCACTTGTGAGCAAAAGTTCTTATCTTGGAAGACTGCCTTCTTGGTAGCTATTACTTCAGCCAGAAGGGTTTCGGAGCTTCAAGCTCTTTCTGTCAAGCCTCCTTATCTGATCTTTCACAAGGATAGAGTATCTCTAAGACTAAACCCGTCATTTCTTCCGAAGGTTTCTTCTGCTCTTTGTCTGCATCAATCTATAGAGCTACCAGTTTTCTTTCCGAAAATTTCCAACAAGGCAGAATACAGACTTCATCAGTTGGATGTGCATAGACAACTGAGGTTTTACTTGGATAGGACACAGCAGCAGATGAAATCAGACCAGTTGTTTGTGGCCTTTGCGGATAACAGGATTGGCAAACCAGTAACTAAGACCACTATCGCTAGGTGGATTAGGGATTGTGTTTCATTTATTTATGCATCAACAGGAAGGGACCTTCCATTTCCAGTTAGAGCGCATTCTACTAGGGCTATGGCAACTTCAGTGGTCTTCCATGCCAGACTGTCTGTGGATGAGATATGTGCAGTGGCCACTTGGACTTCTCCACATACATTTATTTCTCATTACAAACTGGATGTGGCCTCTAGGGGTCGGGCGTCCTTTGGTTCCACAGTGCTCAGGAGTATTTTCCAGTGAGCCTCCCAGGATCTAGGTGCTAGGGACGCTGTCCCATCAGTTATGAATGTAGGCAAGATAGGATCGCATTACATCTTTCAGTTATGTACTTACCATAATGATAGATGTATGTGATCCATCTCGCCTACATTCTTACGTACCCGCCCTCCTTCCCCCTACCTATTGGATCTGGAGGAAACACTGTTGTGCAGTCGGATTGGCACATGTGGGTGAGTTGTTGTGGGGCAAACAAGATCTGCGGGTTTGGGCGTGGTGCATCCTGGGATAAGGGGGTTGGCCCAGCCAATGAGAGACTTTGTGCTAGTGTATCGGCCGAGTCGGCTCTGAGCCCATCAGTTATAAATGTAGGCGAGATGGATCACATACATTTATTGTTCTGGTAAGTACATAACTAAATGTTATGGTGCTTTTAAGTATTGGTAGAAATAAGTAGCTCTCAGAAGGGAATATTATGTATGGGTGGGGTCTGGAATTTGATTTGCAGTAGTAAGGATGCATCAGGGCATGTAGAAGGGTGAAATGCACCAAGGGGGTTGATTACTGAAGAAGCATGAGAATGTTTGGTGTGGAAGATGTGAATTTAGTAGTAGGTGTGTGTTTATATATACACGTATGTGTATGTGTGTGTGTGTATATAAATATATATGTGTGTGTGTGTGTGTATACATATATATATCTATCTATATATATATATATATATATATATATATATATGTGTGTGTGTGTGTGTGTGTGTGTGTGTATACACAGACACACGTATACATATATATTCCCCGAGTTACAGTAACTGGTTAGCTTTCATATGTTTTAATTGAAAGTTTTGACACCCATTCAATAACTATTTAAAATGCACCAGTAAAAACTAAGAAAAGATGCAGGGTAATGTAGTGAAAGAGAGACTTGCACTTACCTACTTTACAGATAAAAAAACACATGTTTTTAAGGAACAGGTAATGGAAATGATTTCAGATTTATTAGGGAAAATGGAAATTTCTTTAGAAGGAATTGCTAGTACGTGGGATAAAATAAAACA